>NC_090935.1:226878754-227185420 GCF_040938575.1 Ambystoma mexicanum
ACAATGCATCATAGGAAGGTGGTCGATAGACAAGGCAAAAATGAATTGTCTTGACCGGTGAGATAACAAGTTGCAGTAACAAGGCTTCCAATTTAAGACTGTGCGAAGAAGGAACAATGGAACAACTGCTTGGGAATATATCCCCTGAAATCAGTGCCTTAAGTGAGATGCGTAATCGATAGAGGAGATCTAACAAGGGACCATGGCCTTAGTGCTGAATGTAGACTAAAGAGTGCTGGGTGTGACCTAAAAGGGTGGTGAGGGCCCTGCCCAAACAACACAAAGACCCTGAAAGCATGTATTTTGGGTCGCACTGTATGGCCTCGGGTGGTCTTGTTTATATTCTGTCGTAAGTAAATCTATCTGGCTTGGTTTTTACATAATTTGCTGTCTATAAAAACATTTCTCTCTCAGAACATAGACAATTCAATCAGTGATTAAATCACCCTCATTCTGTAAATAAATCACAGATGAGGAAGGGGAGGGGAGGGGGATACATAACACCAATGCTTGTTCCTCGTTGCTTTTCATATAATCAAAGATCATTTGGGGAACAAAGCATGGCCACAGCTTTTTATATTTGACAGATGTGTCTGTGATAGTAACGCACACTGGGCTTGGTGCTCATTTCGTTCGCCACATTACACTCACCCTAGCATTAAAATGTCTGCAAAACACAAACCATATATGCTGTTTAGGGCAGGCCCAGCACTTGCTTTCAGTCTTGGGCTGTCCTGCTTGAGCAGTGGACACCATCCCTGTTCCAATTCTCAACTAGGGCAGGACTCCTGAAGTATGCATCAGATTTCTGATGTATGCTTATTATTGCGGGACAGCGGGAGTCCTGGATCAGGAGCAGTTTTCTGAGATGCCTATTAATGGGGGCAGAGTGAGCCCCATTTTAGGACTGGTTACTGGCAGCTGTGGGGTCACTAACATGGCTACACCTCGCTCACTTACAGCCCTGCCTGAAAAACATGCTCTAATTTGTAGCTCAGGAGGACTAAACCCTTGAAGTGTTGTGCTATTGTAAATGTTAGATTTGATTATTGCAGTTCATTGCCTGATTATCAGATGCATCTTCTTCAGGTAGACCAGAGTGACGGAATGTTGCTGGTCTGCGGTCTGGAGACACAGGCTAAGATTTCTATAGCACAATAGCATTTCTATTTTTATCACTTTCCAATGTCTAGTCGTTTGCTAGGTTTTTCCTGACAAATCTGTGTTCAATCCCAAATTGCACCTCAGGATGTCGCAAACAGGGCCTTCTTTTTATAAATCTCAGTGGATTTCTTTCAAAAAGACATAGGGGCTCATCACGGATATGGCTGTGCATTACAAAAGAAGGCGATAGCGAAATTACTGGCACTTTGTCTGTATTACCATAATATGCATTTGGCGGTAATGTTGAAGCGATACCTCCAGCATTTGGGGAAAAAAGAAAGGAAAAACCAGAAGGGTAAAGTCGGAAATCTAATCTGTTAACATACACCCCTGTTTTGACCTAACCTGCGCATGATACCCTCTATTAACTGGACAAAGTAACTGCAGCCCAGGATGAGCAAGCTAGTCAAAGGAGATATTATGTCAATTAACTCCCATATGTGCCCAGCCTCAGTCTAAGAGGATTCCTGCCTCACACACCAACATAAACATTACCTGAAAACCCTTCAAGAACCTCCAGGGAGCATGGACTGGGGATTCCGTTCCCAAGGCAGCTGTGGTTGAAATCCCACCCTCATTTAAATGTGCCCTTATTTCCTTCCAGCTTTCCTAGCTATAGAACCAGACTGTTTGGGGCTGAATAGAGGTGCTTTACAGACTGTGTTTTGTTGGGCATAGTTTCTACATGCCTTGGCCCACCATGACACTGTGGAAGGCTCAGAAGTCTGACCACCGCTAAACCATAGACAGGCTGCTATTGTTAAGTACTTTGCACAAAAGGCTAGGAGTTTGGTTACCATGACATAAATAAATGAGGAAACAAAAAAATATGATTAACAAAAAAAAGAATTGATTCCAGGGAGCTGTTGCAAATATTGGCAGATTTAGATTTCTGTCACACAGCCCATGCCAAATGTTGTGGGGGGCCTAAGGAAGTAGGTAGAAGGGTGCCCAGGCTCAACATGCCGTGAGTACATTCCAGACATATCCCCTGGCACAGCGAACACCTCTTCTACAGCTATCGCCCCTTTCGTTGCTGCACCCCATAGAATACAGTTGAATCCCATGATAACTTCGGTCCAATCGTACACATACCTCTTCCACCTTTTCCTTCTCATGCCTTCCTGAGCACCTTACCTATCTCTCACCCTCATCCCAACTATCTACCCAGGATTGCTCCTCCCTACTACTACTGAATGTTCTATCATACTCCTCTTTTGTCTCTTTGACAGGCAAAAGCACTTCAACGACATGTACTATGCATATAAGCGCTATACAAATGCAAGATAACATAAAATATTAGCACTAAAAGCTGGACAAATTGCTATAGCAAATTTACCACCTGTGTTAATTCCTTCAAAATCTCCATGGAGTCCAATAGACTTTGAAAGTGAAGATTAAGTCTGCCATTCTTCCATTTGTAATTGACAGATTACAAGTGACTGTAATAGTTAGCAAGTCAGGTGATATTTCTGCTTGAATTACTGTCAAACGTGTAATGTTCCCTATATACTGTTCTCCAAAACCCCTCGGTTTTGCTGCTCTTTCCCTCCATCTCTATGGACATTCTTCATTTGTGTTTGGTAAAAATACAAACACCTTGTTTTTCGAATACTTGATAGTCTCATAAGTAGGTAAACAACACCTAGAGATAGTTTGGCCCGTTAGGCGTACTGTGATGAAGTACCCCACTCCATTACTCGCTCACTTACTCACTCACTTGGGTAAACTAATATTTTCAGGATCAAACAAGTTGGGAAGCGATGGTTAAACCATTACACTACATCTCCTCTACCCAGCGTTTAGACAGCACAGCATTTTATCATCATTTATTTATTTATTTACCATAAATCGTTCTATAGCACCGATTTAGCCAACACCACAAATAAATAACAATCGTATCAACAACCATATTCAATGAGTAGGGTAAGTACATGAGATAGAGGGAGACAGGATAGGCATGATGGGGGCTTGGTGGTTCAAAGCCGGAGGGATGCAAGGGGTTAGAAACAGGAGGGGAGTCTTAGACTGACTTAACCTGACAGTCTGACTCATTACGGAGTTATTATCAGATTATCAGTGCGAATAAGTACAGATATAATAGAAATATAATATATATATATCTATATATCTATCTATCTATCTATATATATATGCATATAGCTATAAATCACATTTATTTGTATACATTTAAGGAATGCATAATATAATAAATATATAATACAAAATTAGATGCCGAATAAAACTATATACAATGAGATTTTAGAGGTCTAAAGGTAATCACTCACTATCGAGCACACTGATAAGGAATGATACCTTAAACGTGTGATTAAGTGAAGTGGGGAATTTGCATAATTAATGAGTAGGAGGAGGCAGAGTTATTAAAAGAAACACATAGGACTCCATCTAAACGGATCATATGCAGTTTATTCTGGCGGTGAGTGAGATTATGTAAATAAATATTTGTCTTTCAGGTTAGGTTTCACAAGTACAACTGCCTCCACAATGGCTAAGACCAACCATGTGCTCTTTGGAACTGAAACAAAGTATATCATGACTCAAACACAAGAAGTCACCGATCAGTGCCACCAGGCTGTCAAGCCTGGATCATGCTAACCCTTGCTACCATTTGTTATCGACAAGCATGTACCTCATTTGCCCCTTCTTACGCTAATTTGTTTATGGGGTGGTGGGAAAAGTTTATTGTTTGGAGCACAGAGAACAATTGTGACACAGCCAAAATAGTACTCTGGTTGCAGTATATAAACGATTTATTCATTATCTGGGATGGAACAAGCTCAGAGTGGCTAGATATCTTCAAAAAATGGAACATTAATGAATTAAATCTTCAGTTCATGTAGAGCCATAACAAAACTGCTATCGTGCATTTGGATATTCTTGTTAAAGTGGCTCAGGATGAACTTATCACAGAACTGTACAGGAAACGGACAAGCTCAAATTTACCGTTACATGCCAAAAGCAACAACCCAACCTCCCTTAAATGGAGCATACCATATGGCGAATGTATTCGCATCAGAAGAAACTGCTCCAAGTTGGAGACATTTGATGCTGAATGTGCACGTTTGGTCCTAAAATTCAAACAGCGTGGATACCCCAAAAGAATACTTGAAAGAGCTTATCATAAAGCTAGGGACCAAGAACGCCCCTCACTCCTAATAACTAAAGCACTGCCACCTCCAGAAATGTGTAATAGTGAGACTCGACTCATTCTCACCTATGGCAGGACTTCCCAGCATATCCGGCAGATCATGCGTAAACATTGGCATGTTTTACATCTGGATGAACATTTGGGGGCAATCCTAGGAGACAAGATGAATATTCCATTTCGACGTTCTATCTCCCTAAAAGACAATTTAGCCTCCAGATTTATGAGCTCATCAACTTTATCCACTGGCCATACCTGGCTTAATACATCTACCGAAGGCTTTTTTAAGTGCAGGAAGTGCAAGGCCTGTCAGTTTGCCAAAGATGTCTCCAACTATGAACACCCTATTCTGGCAAAAAGTATTCCCATAACATCACAAATCACTTGTGACACTGAGTTCGTGGTCGACGTACTCGCATGTCCCTGTGGCAAGTGCTTTGTTGGGAGTACCATAGGAAGACTAAAATTGCGCATGCTCCAGCATATTCGGGCCATCAAGAATGTGGATCCGACGTACCCCATGGCTGTGCACTTTAAGGAAATTCATAATGGAAAGCTAGATGGCTTTACTTTTTTTGGCATTCACACGATAGCCAAACAACCCAGGGGTGGAAACAGGGAATTGGAACTTAGACAACTGGAAACGAAATGCATCTTGGATTTAGAAACGAAAAAACAGGCCACAATTTAGATGAAGAACTCTATACCTTTTTAGGAACTTAATACTGAAAGATTGGTATATGAATTTCATCACTTCAGTCATGTAGATGACTTCACCTCTTCCAGATGCAAAGTTGTCATGCCTTTCCATACCTATATTGGGCTTTTTCCTAACTAACCTGGTACATAATTATGACCTATGTCATGCTGTACATATTTAGTCTGTCAGAAGTTTTTGATAATCCATTTCTAAATTGCCTGTCTCTTTGTTTTCCCTCTATTTAGAGTATATGATTGGCTTTTTTTCTCCTTTCCTGCTTTCTTCTTTTTTGCTCTTCTATGGCCCAGTCTCGGGTAGCCTTGGTTCATACCGGTTTTCTTAGACCTGATGGTTCGTTTGTGCTTGCTTCGTTATGTCACAGGTTACTTTATGATCTATATTTTTGATTGGGTTGTTGAGATTTTCTCACATAGACATTTATGTCAATCCTGTGAAATTATATATGTTATCTTTTAGCATAGCTCTTTTAACCATTTTGTAATATTGTTTAATTTTTGATTTCTATTTTTCTATTTTGTTCCCTTGGGAGTACATTCAGGTTATCAACATATAGGGTTCCATATAACAGTTAGTCACTCTCCCTTTTAACCAGGATTTCTGTTTTTGATTCCTGAATATTGGCAGACGTTCTTTGAACTATTAGATTTCAACATTGTGTTTCTGTCCTGTTTATTTTTTACCATTTGTTATACATAGACACATTTTTTAAGGACTGAACTCGAAGCCTGAGGCTGCGGGGACTTTATATGGTTGTGAGATTCTAGCAGTCTAGAAACGTAATCAAGATTCACATTATTTTACATTCTAGTCCTTTCAGCAACGGTTTATGGGCTAGCATCAAATAGACATAGCGATTATTTTTTTGCAGATTTGCACGAGTCAGATAGTTTACAAAAGATGTTTACAGGCACTAAGCACTTTATCGTTTAGTAATTTTCTAATTGGGAGGGACATATATCCCAGTTAGATGCTGCTCTGCATTCTTGCACAGGTCGAATTGTTTACCATGTCAATTTGTACTTGCAATATAGACTTTATTGCATATTTGCACAAGTCGAATTGTTCACCATGCTTATTTGTACTCGCAATATGCACTTTATTCATCGATGCTTATTATAGTCCTCAGACATTTTTACATTTGTGTGGCCAGTATTTATGCAATTTATACAATTTATACTCATACTATGGGCATTTTAAATGTGTACCATTTATTTGTATTATTAGAAATTATGGACAATACATCACAGCGTTACTTTCTCTCACACACGCTATCAGCATTAGGCAGCACTACACCACAATGTTCACATTTATGATGTGGATGGACTGCTATTGAATGCAAAATGTAAAGTGGCTATTGGCTATGTTAAACGTTGTGCACTAAGCATAAATAGGTAAAGGCAATAATTTGCCACATTTTACGTCTGGCATTTTATACTAATGGATTGAGTAAATGTAAATTGTTTAAATTGTTTAAATACTCAGCAATGGGATTTGAACTCCACTGTGTTAAACCTCAAACCATAGCCGCAACGCTACTAATTGCAAGTGTTAAGATTCTGTCAGTTGGAATCATAGTGGCATTCAGCCTCCAATGGAGACATCCTATCTGCTTTTCAGGGGATAGAGACTGTGGAGCGCTTTTAAGTCACTTCGACTATGTCTGTACTGTCAACGTGATCAAGCGGTGTGTTCCCCCGAAACGCGTCGTTTTTGCCATTTTCCTTGCCATGCTGGCTTACAAACAATAAAAGAATTGTCAGTCTGGGAGAGCCTTGGTGTCCCTGTCTTCTTGTAGAGAGTCATTTTGGCTTTCTCTACTGGTCAAAGGAGTGCATTCCGGCAACTTTTGCCTGGTCCAATCGTGGATCAGGTTTCAGAGGTTTTTTTTTTGAATATATATATATATATATATATATATATATATATATATATATATATATATATATATATATATATGCATATAGCTATAAATCATATGTAATAGCTATAAATCATATGTATATATTTATTATTTGTATAAATGTAATGAATGCATAATATAATATATAATACAAAATTAGGTGCCGAATAAAACTATATACGATGACATTTTAGTGGTCTAAAGGTAATCACTCACTATCAAGCACACTGATAAGGAATGATACCTTAAACGTGTGATTAAGTGAAGTGAGGAATTTGCATAATTAAGGAGGAGGCAGAGCTATTAAAAGAAACACATAGAACTCCATCCAAACGGATCATATGCAGTTTATTCTGGCGGTGAGTGAGAATATGTAAATAAATAATCGTCTTTCAGGTTAGGTTTCGCAAGTACAACTGCCTCCACAATGGTTAAGACCAACCATGTGCTCTTTGGAACTGAAACAAAGTATATCATGACTCAAACACAAGGAGTCACCGATCAGTGCCACCAGGTTGTCAAGCCTGGATCATGCTAACCCTTGCTACCATTTGTTATCGACAAGCATGTACCTCCCTTTGTGACTAGGCAACACTTGGTCCTCGCTCTAGACAGCCACAAAATGAACATTTTGGAGTTAGGCCTGCGGTCAAATAAGCCACCAAATCCTTGAGGCTTGTTCGAGCACTGCTTGAGCCTCTCATGCATCCATATGTTACATAGGTTGCACATGTGTCTTCTAACACATTCCAACTGACCCTGTGCACATTTGAGTACATACATCTTGTCTTCACCATGAATACTATGGTCTGCCTAACAAGATGAACATTAACTCACAGCACAGTCTCCCCTGCTTCATTAACCCCTCGTTTTGATTGTGGCGAATCCACACCCTCCTTCCCACCCTCTTTTCTTTTCTCTGCTCCTTTTCCTTCCACAGACTAAGGTCTGGATACCCCAGGTGGGGGCACAATATGTCAACATCCGGACAAGCCTAGGCACACTGAAACCAGGCGGTGATTTGGTGCAATATAAATGCTTTGAAATATAGCATCACATAGCATAATGTAATGGCAGTGACCGGTCATTCCCTGCCTGATTATGAGATTGTGATGCCCCTTAGGGCTCCATTGGATAATAGAGTTATTACCTCTGGAAGCAGTACTACTGGAGGTAATACCTCTTTTGTCATGTGCCATCTTCCTCAGTATGTTGGAGGTATTGCACACTACTGGCTTTCTAACTCATATTAAAAGCCTGCTTTTATGTTGTCTTTTGTGATGTTTAGTGTGGCTTCGTGAATACCTTTGGTAATGCTTTATTATTTTATGTTTCACATAGAGTGGTTATGTTAATAAAGTATACGATGTGAGATGTTCGGAAACTTTGGTTATTGAATGCTTACTGGAATATTTTATTGGATCTATGTGACGTTGTTATGAATTGGTGAAAATCTAATAAAGAGATTTAAAAATAAAATAAAAAAGAAAAGCCTGCTTTTCAGTTCCCTCTAACCTTTTAATGCAGCCCATGGGCTTTGTCTTTATTTGGGCACTCTGGAACAGAGCTTCTTTTAACTGCAAATGTGGGATTTCAGAGACAAAAAGCACCTCGCAGACCATTGACACATATGCAATAGCTTTAGATTGCAAGGGAGTTTTATTGCATTCAGAGAAACTGCGCTGTGATGCAGCTGTCGGGAGGACGTAACAATTGATATTTCACTTTCTTTTGCTACTGCATCTTTCAATGGTAACAAATGCAGATATTCTGGTGCTCGTGGATAGCATTGATGTTTCTGAAACAAGCCAGACCCGTTTATCTTAACAACAATAAGCTGCCAGAGCTGATGAATTCAACATTTAGCAAAGGTGTGCTGGATCAGGAGGTGGTCTACACAGTAATTACTAGGGAACTTATGAGGAGATGATATATGAAACCCGCCTTCATGAAAGCTAAGTGTAAACTAAGCAGAAACCGTCCTAAGATTCGCGGGATGTAGCCTCGTTGGCTCTCTCGCCAGAATTACAGTGCGTTCCCTTTATGAACACACCCTGGGGTTCAGAACCTCATGTTCGTACAATAAACCAAATGTTCTTGGGCATTAAAAAGGGTTTTATTAGAGGAAGTGGAGTACAAACAGCATAACCAGTAATTCAAGTCTCCTGTGACTGTATAAGGAATAAGCTCATTGGGCTAAACACTCGGAAACACGTTTCCTAGAGATCAACATCACAAAATGGCCTAAGGATGCAGATAAAATAAGCAAAGTAGTTTTATTATTGAAAGCGACCTATACAATTCCTTTTACCTCTCACTGGCACTTTATAATTCTGAAATCAAAGAGACTCGCTCTGTTGGAATCAACATTTCGTTAGGGGTTGAGATCCTGCATGATGGAAGATAAAATAAAGGCATTCAACAAAATGGAGCTAGTGCATATTATGTTGAAATAAAATGCAGGAATTAAGAGTATGCATCCCAACGTGGCACACACATCATCCAAGGCGACATACCCAAAAGTGGAAGATGTTATGTTGGGAGAAGCAATCCAATCAAATTGGGTGAGGCTCTAAATGTTGGAATGAAACATCCTGCAAAGCCAAAAAATCCTACATAATCAGAGCTAACTTAACCCAAGACCATACACCAAGGTCCTCATGGAAGGGAATTTAAGCCATTGGGATTGGACAGTTGCACATCTAAGTAATCCTATCCGATTTGAGAAAACATTACCCATGTGACCGACCTCAAAGGGAAACTATGCAAACACAAGGATACCTACAAAAGGATATTTAATGTAGCCCACGGGTGAGTAATTTATATCAAGGAAGGGACTTAATCCTAAAAGGGTGGGATCCCTAATCATGCATAGCAACAAAAGGAAAAGATAAAGAATCTTAAAAACTTAGAACAAACATGACTTAAGGCGAAAGAACTTAGACCTGGAAGAAGAGAATATACCGCCAAAAATGGGCTTTTATGCCGAACAATGGCAAAAATTGAAGAAGGATATGCACAAAATATGAGCTAATGTAGTCTGAGGTGAACACACTTACATCAAGGAAGAGACTTTATCCCAAGGACATAGCAGCCTTAATAATGCAATGGAACGCCATGAAGGCATATAATCCTACAACTAATGTGACTTAAGGTAAGAAAATATACACTGGGAAAGAAAGTATACCCCAAGGGGCTGTGACTTGAAATCAAAGGAGGACCTCTCATGCAAAGGTACAATCCCTACATAATGAGAGATACTCTAACCCAAGGGGAAGGACTTGACATAATGGAAGGGGACGGTGTGCAGTGCTTTCCCCCATGCATATATACACACACACACACACACACACACCCTTTCTGCACCGTTCCACCCCGAACCGCATCTTGACAGGGGTGGGGGGCAGGTCACCCTCAGCCACAAGCTGCGACCTGTGCTCGGATTCTTCCTCTTCCGCTTTGCATCTGACGTGCCCCAACCCCCTCTTAACGGACTGACACACCCACTACCCAGCCTCTCACCATCTCTCCTGTCTGCGCAGTTCTTTGCAGCGAGGCAAGCGTGGCGCCGGAAAGACTGGTATTGCACTTGCAGCGTGGCAGAGACATGCCACTAATGTGTGTAGCGCCATCCGAGCCCACGCACTTCAGGAGCCAGATTACAACATTTTTGCACCAGTGCAAGTGCAACATTTCACGGTATTAGCACTAGGGCAAAGTTTGCTCTATTTCTAAAAACACTGGCACATATTAGAAACCCATTGCAACATGACAAGTTCAGTTTTGGATGTTATAAGCACCAGGGCAAAAATTGCTGTCAAATGCCCCTTCTGCTACCCAGATTATTTGGTGAAATTACTACTGCACCAAAGTAACTTCTTTCTTTTTACCGTCCATATAGATGGTATTTATTAAGTAAGGTTTGGTCAAATTGAAAAGAAGCATGTGTAAGCCTTGTCTTGTCCATGGCTAGGAGTAAGTCGGAGTTACTCAGAGTAAACTGTGATTCGAATATCCCTATGTTAAGGGTAAATCAGAGTTACTCATAGTAAAGCCTTTGTACATCACACCCTTTCTGTTAGAAAGAATAAGTAATCAATACATAAAATGAGCGGCATCAAAATAAAATACCCGACTAATTTCTCCCTTTCATTTGTCTGGTTCCCTGGTGTCAGCGTCAAACCATGCAGACAGGCTGCTAAGACCCTGAACCTCTCCACTAAGTGATGCCCTGCAGAGGGGTACCAGGAACACACTGGCTCCAGAATCCATTAATGTCTTCAGAGGCCTCATGCAATGCCACTTTCCGCGCGCATCCTCCCGCCATAGAAAGAGGGCCGGCGTCCGTAGCTCTTTATGGACCTCATCAGTACAGGCGACATAGAAAGTGGACAGCATGATGTCTTTGACAGTATTTATGAATCCCAATAGGCTTTCCAGGCAACTACCGAAGAGCAAAGCAAATCGATAGCGATATGAGCATTCCTGTAAGTGTTTCCTTACTGTAGCAAACCAACAGCCCTGCAGTGTAACATTTGTACAAGAAATCTTCAGGACATCAGCAGAGAGAAAGCAATTACCTTTCCCGGTAGGAATTATTGGTTTAAAATGCAATCGTGACTCGGTTGAAAGAGTAATTAGAACTTTGCAGCCATTGTCAGCAATGATGTAGCCATTGTCAGCAATGATATTCATATAATTGCTTATTTTATATGCCTAATGTGAATGAAGGACAGCACTCATATAACACATTTATGTATGGGCTTTTTGTAAAATGATAGACATGAGCAATAGCCGCTTCAGGACGCCAAGAAAATAAAGGGGGTTGGTTGTCAGGAGGAAGATAGTAGTAGATAAGGCAACTGCCATAGTGGATTTAGGGTGCCAGTTCACAGAATTAATGTTGTGGATAGTGAATTAGGGGCAATTTGCACTTGTATATGCAATTTATAAAAAAATGTGTTGGAAGGCCCAGATAGATGCTATTCCAGTAGTTTAGGCGAGCAAGCACCAGACATGTGAAAAAGCCCACCCTGAGTTAGCGTTCTGAGAAAGGCAGGATATTCGTGAGAAAAACAAAGTTAGTGATGGTGCCTCTGTGCGAAGGCATTCATTGAGAATTGAATGGAAGAGTTTCCTTGAACGTGTTGCCGAAGTTTTTCAGGTGGTTGGTGGCCAGCACACAGGGTCAATCAAGTAGTTAGGTGATGGGTTTTACTGATTATTAGTACTGCTCGGACCGTGGACTAATCCCATGATCCAAATCCGCATTCCGAGCCTGTTGAAAGCACCCAGTCACTGCCTCCAGCTCGATCTGCTCCCCCCGGTCCTCCTGTCTCCACTTCCATTCACATGTTCCTCCTTTTGGTGTCACTGCAACTAATCCACCTCTTGGATACCGGGACACCATGGAAAGGCAAGAGAGGCTTGGCATGGAGCCCTGCCTTCCATTTCCATGGTGGTCATCTTGGGTGAGTATTTGCAGATCTCTTTCTTTCGGTTGGTGCCTCCCTCTGGAAAAGCTTCTCTAATTCTCTGAAACTTGAACAGAACCATCTCTGGTTCCGGAAGCACCTCAAGACCTTCCTCTTTGCTTCTGCCTTCTCTCTTCCTCTCCCCTGCTGATCTCCTGCATGTTACACGCACTGGTCACCTGGCAACCCTCTGAACTCGGGCCCAAGTCCCTGCCTGTCCAGCTGCATAACCGTACTGCCTCTCGGCACCCCCCACACTTGTGGTCTGTATCTGTAACCCTACAGTCCCCTCTCCTGCACTACTCAGACGCTTGCTGTCTACACTCTTAACACTCGCACTTGACACCCGTTGGCTGTACTACTTGTTGTTTTCCTGTTTTTTATTGTTCTGCACTTGTCCATCCTTCCACACCCCTTTCTCCTGCACTTCTCCCCTGCTGCCCCTCCCCTGCACTTGCGCAATCTGGTTATCACTAGGCCTAGTAAGATTGTTGTTTTTTGTCCCCCCCGCTGTTTTCCCTCCCTTGCCTTGTCTTGCCTTGAAACACTTGTGTATAGGTGCATTATAAATGCCATATATATCATATCATCATATCAATCAAGAGGTCACATTGAGCGTTCAACAAAATACATTGCTACTATCACTCGGGTACTTTAACCCGGGATGCTAATAGCAATAATAACTGGGCACCCTGGCTGTACCAGGTGGTAATGTCCCAGCGGCCCTCATTAAAGGCCCTAGCTTCGCTCTTGCCTATTAACTCTAGCCTTAGGCCGTTAACAATTGATATAGCCCGGTGACCTGGTTATTATTACTATAATATAATTTCACTCTTCGTCCATTGAGGCAAAAGTTATTCTTCAACATAGTGTTGTACATTTTATCTACGTACAATGCTTTGACGTGCTGGTGCTTCTATTTTTCCAAAAATGTATCAAGTATTGTGTATCTTCTGTGTACATTTACAAAACCATGCCATAAGTGGCGATGAGTGTGGCTATAGGTTTCATATACACATTAAAGAGTCCAGGACAGAGTGCTACCATTTCGGGTACTCCACAAGTAGATTGTTTTGGTGCGGTCATAGTGGTCCTTACGCTCATGACAGTGCTTTAAGGGCACTAGTGTTAGTTCCAAAGAGACCAAATTAGTACCAAAGAGTTTGGAGTTTAACTCTGAACGTCAGGACATGTAGGTGACAACAGTGCATGGTACAAGAACCTTTAACATAACATATCACCACAAAACGGGGGCAATGCTGTGCATCTTGGGAATGTGAGAATGAAAAGTGCTACATCAAGAATCTCTGACAAAAGTGCATATTTCTGAATGAGCAGTCTATTGCCAGGGCCCCCGGTAACAGCAGCTAGGATGGATGTATAAGGGGAGGAGCACCAGAGGGAGTAGCATTTGTGTGCATTCATAGGGGGAAGGCCTCATGTGGTACTTTCACCAAGAAGAACATTTATTTTCAAGAGCTGGTTGATGTAGGTATTTTTCCATTTCATGGCTTCAAAAACTTAAATAAGGTGTTGCATGCCAGAAGTACTACTTCAGGAGGATTCCAGAAGGAGCATGCCGGGATATGCATGCCTCAGCATTGATTAACACCATTAGTACCGCAACATAACGTCCAGGGCGCTAATGGGTACTCCACGTTTGCGGAAAAATGCCTCGACATGGGCAGCACCAGCATTTTGTTCCCAAAAATAATAAATTACAGCAAGATGGCTGCCTGGTGCATTGGAAATGGAGCTCACGCATGAGTCCAGTCTTCATGTTCCTGGCAGTCTGCCAGAGAAGAAGTCTGTGGGGGTTGCGGAAGAGTGGAGGCACCAGGTAAGTAGAGTTAATCTTTTTTTACTTTAAAAAGTTGGAGTGGGGATCCCTGGGTGAGAGTAGGGAGTATGGAGGAACAGGCGTCAACTATTGTAAACTGGGCCCTTATCTCTGTATTCAGCCCTTGATCCGAGCAAGCTAATTGGCTTGAACCCAGGCGACTAGTGCCAATGTATCTTTTTTACACAGTTAACTGTATTAATATATTTGTATTTCCATGTGTAATGCATGTATGCATGGATGCCATTGCAGCAATCCATCCAACATGCTCCACGCATGCTAAATGCTGCTGAAGTAACCAAGGGCAGAATTTTTCCCAGTGTACGATTTTAAAAAAAAATGGGATTAAATGTACATGGTGTCTTTAATACTGAGTGAAATAGGTGAGAAAATGTTCTGCTAGATATGACACCATCTGTGGGGGGTCGGAGGGGCGAAGATTTAGACACCCAAGTAAGATCATTTTGTTATTCCATATGGCAAAGCTTAATTAAAGATGTAATCTTCTCCTAAGTGTGTTTTCATACATCCAACAGTCCTTTCGATTTTGTATAGTCTTTGCATATGACATGATATTTATAACACGCTTAATACCCAGAGGTTTCTAAGTGCAGACCCGGGGATCAAACCTGTGGTGCTCTGTGTTGTCTTGCTTCCAAGGCGAGCACGTTGCCCCTGAGCTATCCTCCCGAGACTTTGCATAAGCAAAAAAACACTCCACAAGCACGTCCATCTTACAATGGGAGTAAGGGGCTTGATGGGCTGCACACACAACAATCTGCATTATTCTGGTGGGACAGTACCTCCGTTGGAGCACAACTAGTGATGGAAAGGCATATATTGGCGGTTAACACCGGACCGTGAATCCCATTTTGGAAACATGATCATGAACCCACTGAGGCCTTTGTGTTGGCAGTCGTTTTACTGATTGCTAGTATGGTGTTTGCTTTGTTCTGGCCCCTCGCCCGCTCTGTGTGTCAATGTGGGCCATTTGATCCACGTTCGTCTATTGGACAGAGCCCACAAAGCCTCCTTCAGTGATTTAGAGAAGCTACCATCTCAGTACACCTACTCTTTCATTGTATAAATGGTGGTAGGGTACAGCTCTTTGTTGCAGCAATGTCCTACCAAAGCTGTATTTTCCAGTTTCAAAAGGTTTATTATAATTTTAACAGATAATAGTAGACATTATAAAACGAATGCCAAGTCCCTCACAAAGGGAGAAGATACATAAAGGATAAGGGTCAAAGTGAGAATGGACATGTTACAGAAGTAAAGGGCTAGGCCGCTGGTGCACAAGGGGAGCCACAATATCATAAGAAAAATGCAGTGGGTCTTTGAAGACATTTATAATAATTAGAAAATAGGGGTGAGGCTCTGTTACATGATATCGGTTAAACGAAACAACACATTATTTAATACAGAAGCAGAAGAAATATGGACTTAATTACAAAAACACTCAAGATATTGTAGTTATGTGCGGGTGCACTCCTAGTGCATACCATGTAAAGAAGGCACAATGATATCTTGAACCTGTAATGAAGCCAAGAGAAGGTGAGAGGTGAAAAGGAAGAGGGAACCTATTGTGAGTCATCTACAGCAAGGCTCAGCAACTGCTGCAAAATGGGTGTGCGCTGCGCTTATAGAGTGACTATGCTGCGTTAGCCTATTGCTTATATTACCAGTAGGACAGTGTGTGGCATTTGGAGTTGCACCTTTACAGGTAACATACTCCAGCATATGAGCACTAATACTATAACTTTTTAACGCTTTTTTATTCCGTGAGGATAAAAGAACTATCATGCAAACATTATTGCAATAATCTGGTCAAATAAAACATTGGCAGAGTGTGAGAATGTTGGTTCCTTGCCATAACGCCAGGATCTACATGAAAACATGTGAATAAAATATCACTTCTGGAGAGCTGATGCATACATTTTGTGGGTAAGATGTACGCATTGGCTAATTTTGATGCCTTCTTGGTTTAGTTTCCAGTAACAACACGTTTCTGTACAACACAATTTACCTTATCATGTGTTTGGTGAAACAGTAAAAACAGGTGGTATTACTGTGTTATTCCATAAGAATTCTCAATGCGGTAATCAACTCTGAATTGTGAGCTCACAAGAGGTGGAGGTTCACATTTTGAAAGATCCAGAGAATGTCTTTTTAGTTTTTTATTCCTGTACTATGGGGCCGTGCTTCCTATAATGCAGCTGCAACGGTTTTTATAACAGTCTTTTGGGTAAAAGTGGGCAGGTAATGGGAGTGGTGTGTCAGTGGCTACAGTCCTTGGCATGTCCCTTAAGAGGCGCCAATGGTGGGTGATTGGAAGGGGGGGGCAGCATAAAGCTGTATGCTGAGGGGGGTAATTTCACAGTTTTTTTTCATCGTGCTAGAACTGTTGTAAAACACAACTTTGTTAATTTGGTGCAGGGGTGATGGTGAGTATGGGGAGAGGTGTAGGGAAAAGAAATGGCGGTGGGCCAGAAAATGGGGCGGGCAGAAAAGGGTGCGGGTCAAAGGTAACATCGTGCCACTACTGATTTAGTATGCCGACCGTCTTACCACGTTTGCTATATAATGAACAAAAGGGTCAGAAAGAAAGGACCCTTTTGCGTATTTGGCAAAATGAACAGATCAGCTACTGCATGCAGTTTCCAGCCTCAAAGTGGGGTGGAAATAGATGAAAGATATAAGAAGGATAATGCATGCATATTCCACAAGAGACATTACAAAATGTACTAGCATTCTCCATTCAAAACTGCACTTTTCATGAAGCAACCAGTATACGTTCTGGGCCATTCCATCTTTGATGTGGACACGTTTGGATGTGTTAATATCGTGAGCAAAGCCCACCTGTAGCCTAATGAATATTCCTTCTTCTTTCTAGGTGCCCCGTTCCAGCGGTCCCAGCATGCGCATGCTACCTCCTGCCGGCACTTCCACCTAGGGCCTCAACCGCAGATCTCTGCTGAATTTGCTCATCCTCACCCGGCCCAGCCCCAGCAAGGACTGAGCCCTCCAATGGCGACATCCCACCAGCATAACGGCCCACTGCACCAGCCACTGCCGCCTCTGCCAACCTTGCAGTTCCAGGATGTGACGGGACCCTCCTTCCTACCTCAAGCCCTACACCAGCAATACCTGCTTCAGCAGCAGCTCCTAGAAGCCCAGCACCGCCGGCTCATGCCACACCCCAGGTCAGTTTCTCTACCCTTCCACGCGGTTATGCCTTTGTCTTGAATCGGGAAACTCTGTACAACTACCTGTCAGTGAGCCTCCATTTTAGGTCGAGCCGCCATTTTTGGTTTGTTGTGCTAATCATGTCTATTATTAGTGTTTCAGAATGTTACACTATTTAACACATTTCACAACTAGCTGAAGCCAGAGAGGCTTCAAGGAGTATTCAAACCTCAGACTAAATGCAATATTGGGGCCCCTTCTTTCTACAAGTGCTTCCAGATTTTCAATCAGGCGCGGCCCCCTAGTGCTATCTGCTAGTAGTGTCCTTTGCCTTGAAATGCCTTGCTATAGAACCAGCACTGCCTGCCATGATGATCTATAAACCTATTTTACTTACACGTGACTGTTACTTTACAGAATTAGATTCTTTTCCCGATCACATGAATTCTACTCTTTGCTCCCTTGACATTTTTTATTTGAGGAGGCTACAGTGGGCCATTTCTTAAGTGTGTTCCAAAGTGAATTGTGAAAGGGCGAGTCATATTGTGTTATTTATATAGCGCCTTAATCCAAAGCGCTTTACAGAGCACATATTTACATGCAATAAAAGGCGAGCAGTGCTTACTACCTCTCTCATGCTTCATGTGTACATGAGTAAAATGCACTCGATTTACGAAAGGAAATACAATTACAAATTACTTAGATTTTCCTAAAACTTTGTGAATAGAGCCTATTCAGAGCCTCATTGGTCGTAATCACAAAGGCTCAGGAAAATGTGAGCAATTTGCACTTTTTTCCTTTTGTGTATGGGATGCACTTTACTGATGTGTAAATTGCATATTATCTGAAGTGGGCAGAGTGCTGTTTTCTTTTGCTGTATTGTGCCAATAACTTTATGGGTGGGGATATAGTGATATCAGTGATTTTCCTTTGGATGATTTCCATTAGATGTGTTATATGTTATGCCAGTGATGAGAGATAAAACACACAGATGGTGGCTACTGCACGTGACCCGTGTCAGGAGCCTTCTCAAGTGCCATTTGCCTTTAGTTCGGGCATCCACATGCCTAAGTTGGAACTGTAAGGTCTTCCACTGTACTCACTGATTTGGCCACCTCAGCTGTTGCTGACTGTAGCTCATCTGTTACAGGAACCAGTAATATAAACCGTGCAGTCGTTTGTGCGCGTCACGCGACAGCGTGTCGATAGAGGATCTTCTTTTTGGATTTACGAGATGAGTCAGCTGCCATGCAGTTTTTGTGAGATTCTGTTACTGTGCATGAGCCACGATGCAGCGAGTCTGCCAGGACCAGTGTTCTGGCATGTGAAGGTTCCTGGTTTTCGATGATGGACAAGCTCAGAGAATAGCCTTGCTAAGTTTGCTCCTTCAGTTTTCCTACACACTACTAAAACTGGATTCTCTCTCGTTGACACCAAGTCAAGTTCCAGGTCTGGCCATCATGTCAGATAATGCAGGCAAAGGCCTAGGGCACCAGCAGCATGGGGCACTATAATATCAAGAGCAATTATTCAATAACGCTGTGCACCGTTGGACTCCTTTAGTGTCCGGGTATCACAGGGAGGTCGGATTATGTGAAAGGGGGATGAGAACATTTTACTTTGCAGTCTGTGGCACACAATCTTGCAGCTGTTCTGGTCATTATCTAGTGAATTATTTCACAATTTCAATATTGTCAATGCCATTAGGTAAACATTATGATTAGATAAACACTGTCACTGCAAGTTGACCAATTGGCACTGCAGCTGTCCTTAGGGAGTAGTGCTTCCATCTAG
This sequence comes from Ambystoma mexicanum, assembly GCF_040938575.1. Taxonomy (NCBI): domain Eukaryota; kingdom Metazoa; phylum Chordata; class Amphibia; order Caudata; family Ambystomatidae; genus Ambystoma; species Ambystoma mexicanum. Next base: position 226,898,000 of record NC_090935.1, read on the forward strand.
AAAGTAACACTTTAGAACTCTATCAGGATTCCTGATTGCGCCTGACTATGGTCATACAAAAGATCAGATTTTTTAAAATGGTAAGCAAGAATATATAGAAATATAACACAACCAGAACGTTCTCATGGAGGTCAACATTTCAATGAATGGATCTTCAACCTACCCATTTTTGTACCAATTAATTGGCCTCCTTCCTGGGGATGTTTTCTTTTCGTTGACCTTTTTTGGTGTTCATTTATTTCCCCTTTTCATTTTCTCAGATCTATTTCTTGAGGAATTTGGTGGTCTCTCTGATAACTACTTTTCGATTAGAATTCCTCTTAGTTGATTTGATTTAGAATGGGATGGTTGTCTTTTGGGTGGATATTTTGCTGAAATTCAGTGGTTCCTCACCTGAAAGATTTATGTTAGAATTCAGTGGTTCTCCACTCAACTGACTTTTTTTCATTGGATGTCAATGGCTAATTTTTCGTAGGACATCAGTGTTAATCCTCTTGCTGATTTGTTTTATTGCATTTTAATTGAACCCTTCTTGGAAAACTTTTGTTAGATTTTAGTGTTCATATTTTTAATTAATTTTTGATAAGATTTCACTGGTTTCAGTGATGATTTTTGTTGTAATTCAGTGCACACGTCTTGGCCGGTTTACATTGAGACTCAATATTTATTAACCAAACTGTTTTTAATGAATTGGATAGGTTTTACTCTAGGATGCTTTTTAAAATTACATTTCAGCGTTTTCCTTTCATGACTGCTTTTTTATTGAAAATGAATGGGTTTATCTTATCACTTGTCTTTTTGTTTCTTTTATGTTAACATGCTTTTATACTGCATAGAATAAAATAGAAGTATACTTGATTAAGCTTAAAATAAAAATGAGAGCCCAGCTGAGAATGCGTATAGACTGAAAGTGTTAATTAGAAGGTAAGTCATTGAATTCTGTATTGTAATGTAATGCTCTTAATGATACTGACTCGCTCTGAGAAACTTGACCCTGGTATGCTATGCAAATTGCTACCCAAAGCCTAGTCGATTGAGTACTTTTGTTCAGTTTCATTCTATCCCGGGCCAAATTGCTTTAAGCTTACCTGGCAATGACATGTAGCATTTCAGGGATGTTCACATGGCACTATCAAGTCTCCTTAACCAGTGAGTCTATATGTCCTCACAGGCGGACTCAGGAGCGTGTATCTGTTCACCCTCATCGACTACGCCCAGGCTTTGACTTCAGCCACCAACTTCAAACTCCTCAACCAATCGGGCCCCAGCCCAGGTATTTGGCTGAAGGCACAGACTGGTAAGTCTTTCACTTAATTTGTATTGACGTCAAGCAACGGGCAATGAGAGGTTTTTAAAAATAATTTTATAGCAGTGAAAAATAGAATACTTTGTTGAATGGGGACATAAGTAATTAAAAAGAACCCAGTTTACTCTTTACACATTGTTCAATATCCAAATGACCTGGCAAATACTTAAGAAGTTAAGGCTTTCAATACGGCAATCATGCACCCGCACCGTGCTAATCGTACTGTCAGATGTTAGGACCCAACAGTGCTTGCTGTACAACGTTTCCTTGTCCAAGTAAAATATCTGTTTAATAATCAAACTTTACAAATTGACATCACTAATCAAACCTATCCCACTTCACATTAAACTGCAAACCGGTGCCAGATTATGTGACATTTGCCCCAGTGTTAACAAAAGAGCAGAGACACCTGGAAACCATTTTTTCTGCTTGTGTAATAAGGACTGCACAAGCAGACCTGGCACTAATCAATATTACACACTTATTGTGACCTCATTGCAAAACTCAGACACTCTTACTGTTGGTCTTTCTGAGCTTTGTGACATGAAAAGGGACAGATCTTGCCTCAAAGTCCCAGTCGCACATTAAAGAAGTGGTGCAGCCTTTCTGGGAACAGAACAATCAGAAAATAAATACGGTGTACTCGATTTCTTGCGTTGGTGCAGAACGTTTTGTAATATGTTCCTAGCTACATTTGGAGCTTGCCCCACTTGCTCTTTTTCCTATCATTCCACCGCTCGTAGGATATTTTGAGTTTGAATATTTATTGAAAAGAAATGCGGGCGATTCACAAAGCAAGCAAGCAGAAATAAGTTAAAGCCACTGCTGGCTGCTTCTTTTATTTCTCCAGTCTGACACAATCATCCCATAAGGAATTATTGAGAAATAGCTGCAGCTGTAAAAACAGGACTTCTTTCTCATGCAAAGTTTATTCCGTCAACATTTTAAAAGTTCTAGTAATAACATTCCTAAGCATACATGTTGTGAATTAACTCTTTGGCTGCTGGGATCCATTGCCATGGGTTTGCAGGGGCAATTGATCAGAGGTGCCCATGTCGTGAGGTGGAAGGGTAAGAAGTGACAGGACTATCTGCAACCCTCCCCTTTAAAGTAGTACAGAGAAGTAATTTCTACAGGCACCCCTATATACATGTATGTGTGTATATATATATATACATATATATATATACTCTGTCTGTCTGTCTGTCTCTCTCTCTCTCTCTCTCTCTTTCTCCTTCTTTCTCTCTCAATCTCTCACCTGGTTGCTATACTCTTTTGTATTCTACAGTCATTGCCCTTCCCTACATCCGAACACGCACATCTTTCTATTGATCTTAACCTACCAAATTAGACCTATCAGAGCTTCGCCATCATTCTGTACTTCTCATTTATCGTAGCAATATTGATATGTGGGCAGCAAACATGCACACTACATGATACTGAGTGAAAAGTCTTGAATTGGTTTTCAATGGAGCTCCAGCCATGGAACCAACCACATGGACTTCATGTGATGGCTGAAGAATGCAGGTTGCAGGCAGGACTGATGTGTGTGCTACATGAGTATAATGGGGCATCCTACACGCAGGCATTTCAGAGGTTGCTTCATGCTTGATAGACACTGGGATTAGGGCACCACCCAACGAGGGCAAAACAATAAGTAAGAGATAATCGCGATTTCCAAGTGACTAGGCAAGAAAGGGGCCAAGACATTATTGAGGTGTAATTCAAAAGCAGCTGTATATTAACCATACCCTGATCAGTAAATCTGTGGAACATGGCCGTTCAAAGATGTCCTCTGTGGTGCTTTTAAGTTCAGAAGAGAAAGGAAATACATGCAAGACGTTCTAATTATTCAATATCTTGGTGCGATATAACAACACTGACATAGTTCATTTGGTCTGTGGTTAATATCTCCTGAATGCTCTCTACATAAACAGAGATCTGGTATCTCACTTTGACTGAAGAAACTGAAGAATTGGATTCTCATAAGAGATCCCACCTCCTGTACGCATTGACTAGTATTATAAGGAGATATCCAGAAAGTGAGTGAGGGGCACAAGCTCTTTGTCCGGCTATCTTAACCTGTGGGTTTTTGATAGTATTGTGGACAGGCAGTGTGTGTACATGTGTGTTGTAAATAGGCCAGCTGAGGTCCAGCTGCTGCCTACATGTTCAGATGTGTTTCTTTTCCTCCTGCCCATATCAAAGTTTTAAAAACGATGAGGCTTCGACTATGCCGATGTTTTGAACTGCAATTCCCATCAGCCTCAGAAAGCTTAGGGTTGATGAAGGACCATCGCAATTGTCGTGCAACACATCTGAGAGTCGTCAGTTGAAGACCTCTGCCCTTTGGGAAACATAATGCCATCATTTGGGAACTGGATGAAGGCTAAAGTTAAATTCATTGGGATCACTTAACCCCATCATCATTTTGTCTCTTTTCATTAAAAAAGATACTTTGAGCTCATGTGTCTTCCAAGTTGGATTGAAGATTTGTGATCTCTTGGAATTTCTTTAGTCGTCTCTTTTCTTGAATCCTTTTCTGAATAATAACCATTTTACAATCTGATGAGAAACATATCACAATTTAGAGATTGGTCAAGAGCATTTGGAAAATGAACAAAATATGATGTAAATTTTGGCGTGTCCCACTCACAGCCAATCACAGCATTGCACAAAGCACAGGATGTTACTAACAGGAGGGCTCTCACTAAAGGATAATGCTCCTGTCCAGGAACACTGTTGAGAACTGTGACATGAGCATGCACCATTTATGCAGTTACTAAAAATCCAAATTCCATTTTCCAAAACAGCTTTAGTATGCCCAGATGTCTGTGTATGTAGTCTGTTATCATCCAGCCGCTTCGGTGTCAGGGTGCCCTTTCCCTTAGTTCAGGAATAATTGGCTAGGCTTACATCTGTATTATACTGATAATGAAGTGATGGAGTTGCAGTAAACATGACAGAAATAATGCCCCGACGGCTGTCTGTAAGAGCGCCGCCTGATGATGCCGTGGAAGTAGAGAAATGATCGCAGCTATTATACGCCTGGCATGGGCTAATACCAGTCATTAGCAGGCTGCCTGCCTAATTGTGAGAAATATAACTATATCGAGGGGTTCTTTGATTGTTTACTGATGATGGAACAGCAACACTTAATCATTTCTCTTGCGCAATTAGGATCCTGGCCTGGCACCGAGCTGGCGAAACATCTAAGCGTTTCTTGGTAGGCAGCTGCAGAGTTGGGAAGAATAGTTGAATCCTAAATTCCCGTTCTGAGCCAGGGTGGTTGGGTCTCCAAATTTCTCTGACGGATATGTTCTATCAGAGCAGCCCAACCAGTCGGTATGGCTTCTCCAGTGGTCCCTCCCCCCACCACCACCACACAGTTCCAACAGGTGCAAGTAGGATAAAAGTGTATGGTATGGCAAACGTGCGAGTAGTCTGCAGGAACAGCATCCTGCTCATTGAATTTTTTAGTGCACTGTGTAGGACGCACCCATCAGAAATAATAAAGTCATCCGTTAGCGTGACCCCCAGAATGAGACAAAAAGTGACAGATTTTGGGTGAGCCATTTTAAAAGAGGCTGCTTAATTCTCTGTATAGGAATGGCGCACCCTGGGATGACGTTCATTGTATGTCCTTTCCAACAGTCAATTTATGGCAAGTTCGTAACTCATGCATGATTTAGATATACATATATTCCTTGCACTCACCCAGATAATAGAAATATGTACTATGACTCGAAATTTGTATGAATTGTGACATCTAATGTCATTGCTGTGTCTTGTTCTTAAATGGACATCACATGTGCATCTATCAGAGTTCATATTTTTCATAAGCTTTACAGATTTTTTAAATAAACATTACAAAAAGAGTATATACGTTTTCTCACAGCACCCCAACAAATGGAAAGGTGAAATGACTTATATAACCTATATAACAAACTGAACTGGCTTTTTCCTCATCAATAATTAACAAAAATGTCATATTCTGAGGGCATTTCCAACTGGGTAATGTTAAGGTTAAAGTCCCAAGCACAGCAAAGACGAGGGCCAAGGGAGTTTAACACCTGCGTCCCTATTAGAAAATTCCATGGGCCTCATTACGAGTTTGGAGGCAGCCATGCCTACAATATGGCAAAAACAAAGAGGTGATGGCTGGGAGGTTTAGAATTAATCTTAACCACTGGCAACGCTCTGGGCAACCCTCCAGACCACCGTTCTTCGCCTGCCAAGCCATTACAGAAGGGAAAGACCATATGCAAATCAGGCTTGGTCCCACCCCAAAAGGGGCAGTCCAGCCCGAACTGCTAGGCCACATCCCTTCTGCACGAGACCACAAGCATCCCCAAACATGTTTTGCCCTTGTTGGGGCTCATCAGTGAGGAGTAGCTTGGGTCTCTAGGCCCAGCAGGCACGGGACCCACGTCTGGGCATACCCGTCCCACTCGGGGTGACATAGCAAAAACAAAGAGGTGATGGCTGGAAGGTTTAGAATTAATCTTAACCACTGGCAACGCTCTGGGCAACCCTCCAGACCACCGTTTTTTGCCTGCCAAGCCATTACAGAAGGGAAAGACCATATGCAAATCAGGCTTGGCCCCACCCCAAAAGGGGCAGTCCAGCCCGAACTGCTAGGCCACATCCCTTCTGCACGAGACCACAAGCATCCCCAAACATGTTTCGCCCTTGTTGGGGCTCATCAGTGAGGAGTAGCTTGGGTGTCTAGGCCCAGCAGGCACGGGACCCACGTCTGGGCATACCCGTCCCACTCGGGGTGACATAGCAAAAACAAAGAGGTGATGGCTGGAAGGTTTAGAATTAATCTAAACCACTGGCAACGCTCTGGGCAACCCTCCAGACCACCGTTCTTCGCCTGCCAAGCCATTACAGAAGGGAAAGACCATATGCAAATCAGGCTTGGCCCCACCCCAAAAGGGGCAGTCCAGCCCGAACTGCTAGGACACATCCCTTCTGCACGAGACCACAAGCATCCCCAAACATGTTTCGCCCTTGTTGGGGCTCATCAGTGAGGAGTAGCTTGGGTCTCTAGGCCCAGCAGGCACGGGACCCACGTCTGGGCATACCCGTCCCACTCGGGGTGACATAGCAAAAACAAAGAGGTGATGGCTGGAAGGTTTAGAATTAATCTTAACCACTGCCAATGCTCTGGGCAACCCTCCAGACCACCGTTCTTCGCCTGCCAAGCCATTACAGAAGGAAAAGACCATATGCAAATCAGGCTTGGCCCCACCCCAAAAGGGGCAGTCCAGCACGAACTGCTAGGCCACATCCCTTCTGCACGAGACCACAAGCATCCCCAAACATGTTTCGCCCTTGTTGGGGCTCATCAGTGAGGAGTAGCTTGGGTCTCTAGGCCCAGCAGGCACGTGACCCACGTCTGGGCATACTCGTCCCACTCGGGGTGACATAGCAAAAACAAAGAGGTAGGACCAAGCCTGATTTGCATATGGTTTTTCAACTTCTGTAATGGCTTGGCAGGCTGAAAAACGATGGTCTGGAGGGTTGCCCAGAGCTTTGCCCGTGGTTATGATTAATTCAAAACCTTCCAACCATCACCTTTCTGTTTTGCCAAAGTCACCCCGAGTGGGACGGGTATGCCCAGACGTGGGTCCCGAGACTGCCAGGCCTAGAGACCCAAGCTACTCCTCACTGATGACGCCCAACAAGGCTGAAACATGTCTGGGGATGCTTGTGGTCTCGTGCAGAAGGGATGTGACCTAGCAGTTCGGGCTGGACTGCCCCTTTTGGGGTAGGACCAAGCCGGATTTGCATATGGGTTTTCTCCTTCTGTAATGGCTTGGCAGGCTGAAAAACGATGGTCTGGAGGGTTGCCCAGAGCTTTGCCCGTGGTTATGATTAATTCAAAACCTTCCAACCATCACCTTTCTGTTTTGCCAATGCCTATAATATGGGCATGGCTGCCTCCAAACTTGGGTCCGTGGTCCCTGAATGGGGAAATACCGGGCCATTCCGACTTTGGAGGGCCCGGTATTTCCCCATTCAGGGAATCCGGACCATCCCCATTTCCATTTGAGCCCCCACAGGGCTCAATGGGAATGGGGAGCATGCTAACAACGGGCCTGTTAATGACGGGCCCGTTGTTAGCATGCTGGTCCCCTTATGGGACCCGCAAAGGACGTCTGGTCTGACCAGACGTCCGGTCTGACCAGATGTCCAGAGCGGGTCCCGCGAGGGGACCTCGTAATGAAGCGGTACAGGATTAATGACGCCGCCTCCTTTACCCGCGTTAACCCCTTACCGCCTCACTTGTATTGACGCCCCATGAGTGTAGAATATTCTGCTTAAAATTTGGAAAGACAAAGTCGAAACATTGGAATGTTTGGGCAAAGGATTTAAACAATCCATTATTGCCCTCTGCCAGTGCACTGTCTGCAATGGAACTGCCAACCTTCCATGGTTCTAATTAATTTTGTAGGCCCAATCCGATTGCCATACTGGGATTTATGAACCCTGAAGCCAGAGTTAAAGGCCCGAGCACAGCACGGGATTTGTGCACCATTCTGCCCGCAAATCCCTGTTTAACAAATGGGGATTTGAGGGCAGAATGGCACACAAATCCCGTTATTTCAGGGCAAATAATCCATGAATTACCCGCTAAGTGTCCCTTTAGATATTTGATCCATAGCCCACATAATCAATGGTGGAGGATCATGGGACTTGTAACCCAAAACATCTGGAAGGACACATAATGAGTAACTATGGTATGTAGTATATATAAGAATATAGAAATTGCCAGTACATAAATCTTCCTAGGCAGTCTTGCACTACCGTAGCCTTTAGTACAATCTGCAGACTCTACTAGTTCATATTGCCCACAAGTTGTCCTATGAGAAATTCAAGTCCATATTCCGAGTATAATACGTATAATTTATAATCGATGCTATTATCACCAAACACAATGGTACTTATTTTTAAAACCTCAGATGCATGAACTGACGAGTTTGTCTTTTCAGCACTTAAAAACGTGAACCTCTTTTTTCTGGGTGGGTGCCCAACCCACTGAGCTATCTTATGAGATCTCTGGTAAGCGATCGAGTTAAGGCTGATTTGAATTCAAAGCAAATACTAGGGGACCGAACACAATATAAGCCATTCAATGAAATGCCAGTTGTGAAGCTTTCTTTGAACATTTCACACATATTAAAAATGTTATGGACTGCAGATGTGGAAACTGACACTCTCTATATACAAAGCAAACTAACTTTCATTTTGCTAAAAAGGTTTAAAACCCAAGTCATGATATTGTTTGCCCGCCACAATCCATCTTGCACATGTGCCAAAGCATCCAGTGTCAAGTTACCAGTGTGCATTATAAGATTCTTGGAATTTAATCTTCCAATTTATGATCAAACGCATTAGTTACGCGATCAGATTTTATTCTGTGCATGTGCCTCTAATCTACCACCAATCCCTATGCTGATAAACAAACACACCCTTGATCTTCTACCTGAGCCGTCCACTGTTTTGAGCAGATGTGTAACGTTTTTGTTGTTGTCTCTTGCAGGGATCTCAGCGTTGATGCTGGGTTGACTCATGCCCAGTTCCAGGTCCGACCAGTCCCCCAGCACTATCAACATTACCTGACAACACCCCGAATGCATCACTTTCCCCGGAACACCTCTTCTGCTGCCCAGGTGGTGAGTAATGCCTTTCCTGAATTGCTTCTTATACGCTATTAAGTTATCACCTTTTACAGCCAACGATGGCATCTTACTGCCCCCTACCCAGGCCTGTAAAGCCAGTATAATATGAAAAATACACAAAAGCAGGTTTAAAGCAACAGCAAAAAACAGTTGAAGAATATGCTTGGTCCTTCACAGTGAGCATAGTTAATTAATTCATGTATCTTTTATAACACGCTTAATACTGGAGACCAGTCTCTAAGCCCCAGACCAGGATTCTAACTTGTGTTGGTCAGTGTTGTCTTGCTTCCAAGACAAACGAGTTGACACTGCGCTATCTATCCTCCATGCCCTTATTCTGGTGGAATGTTGGATCAAGGAGACACTGAGCATTGAGGCAGAGTGTGGGGTGAGAAAGCAAGCTTTGTGACAGTGGTTAGTGACCTCTGCTGATCATTTGCGTACAGTAGCCCTCCAGCCTTCCATTGTTATGTTATGTGCTACAATTTCTCTTTATTTATTGGTTATTTATAATTCGCCGATATAGAGCAAAATGGTGTTTCAAGTCACATCAAGACAAGGGGGTGGAGGGACAGGGATGAAAAACAAACCAAAAACGACCCTACTAGTGTCTCTTTGTGCGTTATCAAATTAAATTGACCTTGCAGCAAACCGGATTCAGAGATGATTCATGTCAAGATTATATATTGTATTTAGAAAATAAATCATGCTAATTAAACTAACACAGACAAAGAGGGTTGGGGGCCTCTACTGCTGCAACCTTTTAGTTTCCAGACACTTGTCAGAATTACAGATTTTACCGAGAGCGGGATACCGGGTCCCCACCAAAACACACTTCTCCTGTTAGGACATATGTGCCTAATGGGCACTGAAGGGGTAACAAGAGAAGCATGCAGCATGCACACAGTTCTGTGCCGACTGCTCCCACATAAAACCCATTTCTTATTTTAATGATGCTGTAGCCAGTTCAGCTCCGGCCCGTCACACCGGTAATTATCTTCCACTGGACTGCATAGAGCTAAATGCTCTTAAGTCTGCGGATTAAAAAGCATACTAAAATGTAAAATTAAAATAAATCAATTAGTCTTCTTCTGACAGGAAGTCCTTTGAAGGCTAATGGGTTAAGGGATATGAAGCTGGAAGCCCAATTCTCTCTGCCTGCAACCTCATTGAGCAAGCCTGTCTTCGTAGGTCGACATATTAAGGCTTTAGAAATACTATTAAGACAGAACTTTCACTTGTCTGTCTACAAAGTATTTAGCCACGTCTGAACATGGCTGTTTAAAGGCTAGCATAAGTTAGCTTCTTTGTGCACATAAATCCTCCCAACCTATCATGGACCGTTAATATCTTTCATTGAAGACCCCCAATGAAATTCCAGAGAACACCCCTATAGCATCTAAAGCAGAGGTGTCCAACCTGCTACCCTGTAAACATTTTGGCCTACATCTTCCATCAATCCTAGCCTATGAAGTCAGTGATGAGGGATTGGGGGAGCTGTGGGCCAAAAAGTCTGGTGGGTGACAGGTTGGCTCCCACTACTCTAGAGCTGCATGTGGTTTGGTGCTTAGTTACCTTTAGAGCTGACGAGCTTTGCAGGTGTCCTTCAGTGTGCTCTCCGATCCTTCAGAATTTATTCCACTGAACATGATTCCTCAGGCGTGCCTTTAGAAATTCCCTGATCCTTGGCACTTTCCCACCTAGTGCAACACAGCCACATTTGAGCTCTTTTTCATTTATTATCTATTTTGCTTTTACTTCGGTATCAAATAGGATCCTTGCCAATTGCTCTGGGAAGTAAAGATTCGGTTAAATATCGACTGATTTTTATTTGGAATTTTATAGAAGCCATCTCACCCAAGAAAATATGTTATGGGTTTTGGCAAATAAATTGGAAACCGAAAAGAAGTCACCAAAGGCTGCATTTGGTAGCCTGCCAGCCCCAGTTCAGTTATAGAAGTAATAGGGACAGCCAGTTACAAAAATGGGTGCTACCGGTACTGCTGAAAATGTTTAAACCTGGGAATATCCACCGAACACATTAATCTTCCCCTATCTATTTAACAATATAACCGGGCATAAATGGCAATTTCTCCCGAATACTAGTATGATTCACAATATACTCCCCCAAAACTCAGAACAATTCTATTTCGAGATTTGAAAGATGTAATTTCGGTTTATTATCTGTTTTTTTGTATAGGTTGTCCATGAGATTCGTAATTATCCTTACCCACAGCTTCATCTTCTTGCCCTGCAGGGACTGAATCCATCCCGACATACATCTGCTGTAAGGGAAAGTTACGAAGTGAGTAATTCTATAGCATGACAGTGTAATATTGGATACTAATATCATGTATTTCTTGGAATAACAAAATAAAAACTGGATTTTTACTGTATACACGCGTTTACGTGGTGGCAAGAAGACTTGTGCCCCGTTAGGAAGGTCAAACTCTTTGCGTTCCACCCTGCTCTTCAGAAAATTGGGCATACACAAATAATATATGGTACATACGCCCTTTCCATCACCTGCCTCGGACCCAACAATAGAAGACTGGAAAGATACACGTCTTGGGGGATTGGCTGTAATCTACGAAAGGAATTCTAAAACAGTATTGTTGCAGCTATTACTTAAAACATTATAGCCATCCACACCTGCTTCATCAGATGGTAACTGAGTTAAAGTTACTTAACATAGCAACGGCCTTTAACGAGGTCCAAATTGCCGATATCATCCAGGAAAGTCAGAAATGAAGGGTATTATAGCTGTTAGCAGCACCGTGTAATGTCTTTGGTGCTATGCTGCTGTTTATTTTGGTATTAAAAATTGAATACCTGGAGTGTGGAAGCCATTTCTCAAGTTAAATAAACATTTAAATATGGCTGCCATGGAAAGGGAATTCCCAGGTCTCTCTCCTATTTCCATTGTCAGCCTTTCGATTTGGAAGCAGTGAGGGAGGTGCAAAAGGGCGGCGACAGAGATGGCATGAAGATTTTGGGCTGGCAAGTATATTTGGTGGGTGGAGGGCATGGGCATGCATCTGGCAGCTGCAGAGGTTGAAGGAGGAAGATACAGTGAACTGGAAGTTGCACCAAATCGAGCCGAGGGCTCTATTGAAGCATTCCAATATGGCTACTTGAAAACCAGAGAAACCCCCAGCACATCTTAGTTTCCCAAATTTAAAAAAAGAGCAATCCCAAATTTAAAAAAAATACCCTACACGTTTAGCTTTTGGTAGCAGCAAAAGCCTCATGGCAACACCCCTGTTGTGCCTTGGGTCTAATGTGTCTCCCCTACCTGCTTGAGAATGGATGAGCCCTGCATACATATGATGTCACTGGTTGGTATCTTCCTTGTGTGGCCATTTGAATGAGTGTTCCACAGCAGGCAGTGAGTCCTGGGATGGGAATGCCAGTGGCAGTAAACCTTTTGATCCCTAGCTTTAGTAATGGACTTGCTTTTACCAATAAGAGGCTCCAGAGTATTGCCCAAGGAATTCTCTCTTCCATTAATTGCAAATATAGTTATGTGCTACAGAGAGAGGACCTGGTTGTAAGCTGTGTTGGGGGAGACACGTAACAATGTAATGGGACAAGGCCGCCAAGTCGACTTTCCCTATCTCAGGGGTGTGCAACAACAACCAGAGCGAATGAAGGTCCAGGGTTACAATTCCAAAAGTCACTGTGTGATCCTCCAAATCAGGGAGGGTAACCAGAAGTATTAATCTTTGGAGGAGAGCTAACCACCAGGAAGTGTGTGGTCTGATTTCCAGTGCTGAAGGAGTTGTATGACGCCAAGATAAGGCTGACCTGTTGCTGTAGGTCAAGTACACGGATAGGGTGGGATATTTTAAGGGCAGCCTACATGGGCAGAGAACACCTCAATATTGTGTGCACTGTGTTGTGACATGAACAGACACTGTCCTTTGATAGACATATTGAGTACAGTAACGTTAATTTAGGCCTTGCGTGCACGATTTCCCATGGCTTGGAAGGGCTGCCTGTTCCTCACTCAGCAGTCACAGACCCAGATAGCATATCTTCTACTTATATCCAGGGTGGGGTGGTGTGGTGCATTAGTTCCCGCAAATTACATGGTCCTGCGTGGGGATTATGGGGAGCTTGCAGCATGCCACATTATGTCACATTATTTTAAGTGAGCTGGGTTGGAGGACTCTTCCAGCTAACATTTACCGGGTTCCCTTAAGTGAATAGGGGTGCCATCGAAGAGGTCACCTGGTGATACTGAGTGATGAACACATTTTCCCTAACACCAAAAGGTTTTGTGGTGGAATATCCTCTTGTTTGAACTGCACTAGGCCAATGTCCGGAACTATAGGGATAGAACTCTATGAGTTATAACATGTCTGTTTTATGATCCTCCCTACATAGTGTGTGCTGTCTAGGAGCTTGGATGGAATACACTTCGAGCTATTTTCAGTTTTTTGGTTAGCTTTCTGCAATGGTGGGGAAAACCCCTCCATTTTAGTCCATATTAGCGAGGTCGTGTTGAAGGCTGTTTGCTAGTTTGATGCTGTGTAGTAAATGTTAGTGGCATGTCAGGACGGCTGGAGAATGTGGGGTTTTGAACCAGTTGACATATGTAGAAAGCTTATGTTACTTTGAGGGACTATCTTGGATATTTGTGCTCCTCAATAGTTGAAGGTATGCAGAGGGTTTTTGTTGTGAGGTGGCTTCGTCCATATCAGGATATCAGGAGGCGCAGGTAGATCTGGAAGGTTCTTTATTAGTCACAGATGCAGGAACTATAAGCCCAAAGGTTACAGGACACTGGGCAATGGATACAATGGGGACTATACACTGGCCACCCTCTCTCATAGCCACCCTTTCTCCAACTGTCACACATAGAAGATTTAGCCGTCAACACTCGGCATGCAGAGATGACTAGCATCGGACGTCCCAGTTTGACTGACCTTCACCTGCATCTACAGTTATGTATTGCAGGTGCTTCACATTGCTATGGTATCTGCATATGGGCTTTGGTGTTGGCCTGATGAAGTGTAATAATAAATAATAATAATAATGTAGCCTTTATATAGCGCTACGAACCCTCAGGCATCTGAGCTCTGCTTATTATTACCCACGATGTGTAGTGCTCATTTATCAACCTCGGAAGGATGAAAGGCTGAGTTTGGCCCTGCGTCAGCAGGCGCTCACAGATGTCAAAGCGAGCGCTCCACTCGCTGTGCTATCGGACCGGCATACAGTCGTAGTGCATAGATCCCCATTTGGTAGGTTTGGGTGAGGCTTTAAGTGACTGCATATGATTGGATGGCAGTACGTAGGGTATTTTCTGTGATCTACTAGTGTGCAAAGTGTGGGTGATGCCGTTGGGAGTGTTTTGACCTCTGTGAGCTCCTTTAAGCTCTGGGCATTTATTCCGTATGCTTGTGTCATGTCTTTCATTTCTGTGATAATTGGACAGCTGGCTGCAGCTGCAAGACATCTGTCAAGTCCCGCCAGAGCTCATGTCTGGTTCTGCCTGTGTGACCGGTGCTGTGCCATGTGAGGCCGTGTGTGTTGGGTCTTGCTGTGGCGCATGAGAAGCTATGCCCGTCCGGCCAGTGCTGTGGCTGCTGGAGCTGCATGCTAAGTCTCAGTGGCACGCATGATAAGCAACTGGGCAGCCGAGCTTTTTATTCCTATTCCTCTACCTTACTTTCTTCTTGGGTGTGCATGGGGGTATCGGTGGCAGAGTCAAACTGATTGTGTACGTCTCAGTGGGGTGTTCAGAGCACCTGCTTTGCTGTACGTCTGAAGTGTCTTTAGATTTTCTACGTTTTCAGTTTTCCAGCATGTGTAGTCTTATGAGCTAGTATGTGATTGTGAGTTCCCCCATTTCTGTGTGTGGTGCATGTTTGTGCCTTTGTACCTGCTCTTCTGAGTTTTCCACATGCCCCTTGCCTTCCTTTCTTCTGCATGACTGGGAGTATGTGCTGTGGCCGGGCTCTAGTGTGTTTCCCCTGCCTGAGCCCTGCACTGTGGTGCCACTGGTTAGAATCTTCCGTGTGGGTGTTCCACAGCTGTCAGTTGCTCCTGGGACGCGGATGCCAGTAGCCCTATGAAACTGACTGGCCTGTCTGTATCCAAGTAAACCTCTTGACCCCTAAGTTTAGTTATGAACATACCTCTAACCTTCAAGAGGATCCTGCGGTAAGGCCACGGGACCGAGTGGCGGCAATGGTAAATGCGTTTGCCTGTAATTCGGCATATTTACTGTCAAATTGTCACCAAACTTGTAATAAGGCCCCTTTGTCTTTCATTAATTGCAACAACCCCTCAAAACAATGCCTGCCCTTACTACTCACCCACCCACTTTAGTCTGGGAATTAAGTATTTATTAATCATTATCATAAATCACTCACCTTCCTTACTCGCCACACACCCTACAAATGTATTTATTTCTTAAAATGATGCAACAGGTTTCCGCACTTAATTTATATGTGACAAGTCACTCAATTGCTCTTTTGGGTATAGTGTCATATAAAAAACTATCAATTTTACAAACATATCTTCAGGAAATTGTGTAGTTATTTTGTGTGGGATGAAGAGAATTCATATTTAAAAAAAAAAAAAATTCTACTCTGGTGTAACAGTTTTGATGGGGTAAAATGGCTACTCAGCGGTTCATTGGGGATGTTGTTCATTGTCGGTTCCTTTGTTTAAGGAGCTGCTCCAGTTGGAAGACCGGCTAGGAAGCGTGAACCGTGGCGCCGTGCAGAACATCATTGAGCGCTTCACATTCCCACACAAGTATAAGAAGGTAAGAGGTGTGGGACCAACAGGAGCCAACAAGCACTATTTCTGCACTAGTCCGCTGCAATCACTTTCATGACTCATTAAAGAGGACAACACTCACTGGCTGCTGAGGAGTGTTGCATGTGGTGCCTGTGTGTGGCATTTGGTGTCTCGGCTTTCGTGCGCAGTCCCATGCCTGTGCTTGTAGTGTGTGGGTGTCAGGAGCTATCTGGTTGTCATGGGTGGTGCCTGGGTCTCCCTGTATTGGGAATACTGCTTTCTTGGTTAAAGGGAAAAGGGGGTTAGCTTAGCTCTAGATAGGGTATTGTCATTCTGCGACTTTGTGCATTGGTACAAAATTATGAATTATTTTATATTTTTCAAGAATGCAGTGTGAATTAACTGTCTTGGAACAGTCTGTGAAGGACATATGGTACCCTGCGAATCTGACTGCAAAACACTAATTGTTCCAATGATCACAACGTAGAAGGGTCCCTTTCTCTGTGGCAACTACAGTCCTTTACTGCCATTGGAGCACAGAGCTTTAATGCAGCTAGAAAGTCAAACTCTTATTGCCTGACCCTAGCTACTAACACCCCTATACGTCTTTCTCAGAAATCCCAAGAACACCTCTGGGAGAAATAACTTGTATTTTGTAATATTAAACATTTGATTACAATTTATTCTTCCATAAACGGTCTACTATTTCACTTTTTTGACTAAGAGTACAATGAATGTTGCCTAAGCCCGATACGAGAGTACCATGTGCAGAAACTAAAACAGTACATTTTTCCATGTAGCAATTTGTCACCGCAGACCCAGGTCTGGTTACCCCAGGCGTAGGCCCAATACGCAGTCCGGACAAGCCTCGGCGCCAGGAGACAACTACGGTGGTAACTGGCGCGGTACAAATCACTATTTACTTTCTTCTTTACTTAAGTTTTCCCAGTGGGTATGCTCAGAACCTTCCTGAATCTAGAAATGCATTGGGATGACATGATTTTATCACTTTTTCTTGAAACGAACACTGATGGTCTATCAAGCAGCAGACGCAGGTCAGCTAAAGTACTGAGGTGTATTCCCTTTGATTTGTAAACTGCTCCAATACTCAGCAACTGTTTTGGGGGACAGCACTAGGCGGTTCTTGGCCCTGTCATTGGAATTTTCATGTTTGTGATCTCTGAGGTGAAAAAGATTCATATGTTTGGAGGAAATTGAGAACTCATTTGTTTCAACTGGCTTTTGATTCTGTGTTCTGATTGGATACGATTTAAAAGAGTATACTACAACTAGTGGCGCGACAGTGTTCTCACCAATGACAGAGCAACCGCTTTGGTAGTTACTTCCTACTTTACTCAACACACACTCTGAAGCACTGCAAACATTCCCTGATTACTCTACAGCAAGAGACACCGTAGGACCTTTAACCCTGATTATTTCATAGTAGGTGACAACATATAGCATTTTATCCAGGTAACATTTCAGGATTTGAAAATATTCTTAATTATAATGTATTTGTGGTTTACAATACACCTTGTACACTTCCCACCCACATGCACAATCACGCTACAATATGCATCCATACAAAACAGTTATATAAAAGAAATAAAACCTAAAGACGCATATAAACAACAGATTTGAAAGATAATTATTAAAAAAAAGACCTATCCCAGAAAGGATACGTTACCTTTCTTTGTTCCTAATTTACACAACTATGCATCAAGCCTTTGATTTCCATTCAATGACAGACTGTTGCCAGGGTTAAACTTACTGTGTGTGCGTTAAGGCATCTGTGCCAAAAGTTTTCCAAAGATAGAAACTCTAGATTGTACACCAACCTCCCAAGTACTTCACCCTTGCCTTTAATAATGATGGCCACTCAATGTATAGATGTTTAAGAGGCTCTTTGGTCCCTGAACCTTTACAGAGGCGACAATCCCGTTTAAATGAATCTTATTATGAGAACCCATCAACGGGTTCCCAGAGATTTAAACGAAATCGAAGAACCACTCTTTGCATTTCTCTAGCTGTGAATACTTTGAATTATGGATGTATTGATCTATACTTGGGCAGGCATTTACTATATTCTTTGGATAATGATAATTTACACTTTTTCGTGCCATTTTTGATCCAGTCCCAATACTAAGCTCTGCGTTTTATTAATTTTGTCTGGATCTCAAGCAGATCGTTTTAAGCCCAAATGAAACCTATGGCTTTGCATACAAACATCCTAAAGTAGATAGCAAACTCATAAATAATTTCCCAAGTCACAGAGGGTTAGATTAAAGGCAGAGCCTGCAATAACAGGAGGACACTCCTGCTATCAGCTTTGGAGCCCGACCATGATTTATTTGCTTGCTCCTGTATGACTGTGCTCAAAAGCACCCTACCTCTGCTCCAGTGGTTGTGTGCTAGTAACCTAAGAGAAGACTCTTCTTAAAGACAGGAGTATCAAGAGAATAATGACTGCAAGGGAGAAGACTGGAGACACACAAATAATGTCAATGAATGCCGCCATCTGACCGCATGAGCATGATGCAAATCCACTTTACGTAGATACACACATACTATAGACATGCAAGCATATATACTGTGTCTCTGCTATTTGAGTGCAGTGTCTGATATCAACACATTTGGCACCAGGCGCTCCACCTTCTCTCTCACTCTCTCTTCTCGCTTGGGCTTCTTCCACAGGCCCCCCACCCCCCCAGTCTGTATCTTCGTGTTCCTTTGCTATACTTTCCTGAAACTTCATAGTACTCTCCTTTCCTAGTGTGGTCTTGACTCTTACTGAGATCTCACCTTTTCCCAGAATGTTTCTTAGCCCTTTGCCTCAG
This sequence comes from Ambystoma mexicanum, assembly GCF_040938575.1. Classification (NCBI taxonomy): domain Eukaryota; kingdom Metazoa; phylum Chordata; class Amphibia; order Caudata; family Ambystomatidae; genus Ambystoma; species Ambystoma mexicanum. Next base: position 226,916,590 of record NC_090935.1, read on the forward strand.
CCCCTCCTAAGTCCACACAACACCCCTTCAGCCTATGCCTGCTCACAAAGACACTCTTCTCCACTTCACTTCCCCAGTTGTCTCAACTGGTTGATTTTATTGTAATGCATTCCCTCCTTCACATTCGTAATGCACCTGCAATCCTTTCTATACCCCCTTTTCCTATTTGCTCAGGATACCTCTCCTTGGCCCCCTTCCTCTAGGTGCCCTTGTGTCCCTCTTCCCAAACAGGTCACATCCCTCTTTCCTCATTGCAATCTCCCTCTCCCCTACTTGGCATTCTCACCCTCTTAGCCCCTCATGTCCTGGTATGCCTTTGCCCATATTTGACACCTGATCCAGCCCTCACCTCCCTCAAACCTCTATGTTCTCCTTCACTCACTCGGGTGCCTCTTCCTTTCCCGCTTCTTGTCTCCCTTGCCTACTCTCCCAGTCAACTGGTGACCCCACGCTCAGCTCTCTCTCCACACTCTTAAACGATTACAAGCCAGGATTTGTGCATCTCCTCTCTAAGATGTAAAGTGCTCCATTGCTTCTGAAGCTAGGTTAACCCTCACTAAATATCCTAATAATAATAATGATACCCTCCTCTGTTATATACTCAGCCGGAGTCTCCACGCTCCTACATCCGCTTCCAAGACACTCCCTATTCTGACTTGTTGGTCCCATTTTCCCTCCTTTAACCATTGCTCCACCACCCCAACCGCTCTACCCCTAGTACCTCTGAACACTCCCCCTTCTCTAAAAGCCCAGTCTAACACCCCCTTTCCTCTGCCTTGCCACACCATCTCCCTCTGCGACCCTGCTTTAGACACCCTCCCCTGCCTCACACCATATAGGTCCCACCACTCATTTATTTTCCTTGTCATCCACCTTCTCCTGCTTCTGAGTTACCTTCCCACTCTACCCCTCAGTCCCTGCTCATGCTACTATACCCCTCCTTCCAAGTGTCACCAACCTATGTGACTCCCACCCACTATTCCACGTAGTGAATCCAAACGCACGTTCCCCCCTCTGCAAGGTGCCCCTTCACTGCAGCTTACCACGTGAAGTTTGTGATTTCCTCTACCTCATAATTGTGAACACCAGAAAGGCCATCTATTCCCAACATCCTATAATCCAGGTCCTAACCCATACCTGTCCTTTATTAATAACGGGGTTAAACATCACTTAGCCTCCCACACCCACATGCTACCTCCGTTAGGGACTGACAGCCACACTAGGATGGCCACCAGGTTGTCCAGTCCCAGCACATCCTTCCACCAGTGGTCCTTGTCAACCCCTACACAATGGCCCTTCACACAGCTACGAACAATAGTGGCTCAAATCACTGATAATTCTCCAACTACCTCTAGCCACGCCACCAGGAAATCATGGCAAGTGCTAGCAAAGACACCTTGCTTATATACCGTTCTCTCATATAATTGCCACCAAAAACAAATGGTGCCAACAAATTCAACACTATTGAGGAAAATAACCCCATAGTGATTTCGATCATAGAGACATGGTTTGATGATGGCGCCAATACTCTGTTTGACTCCTTGCTTCCTCAAAGTGACAATAACTTTCACAAAACAGATGCAACACACTTTGAGGTAGAGTCCTACTTGCCTTGTGAGTGGAGCGCCTTGGCCCCACTATCTACGCTAAATATTATAAGGCCTTTGAACATATTATGCAGATATGCTTTCACAACCCCAACACTTTCTGTTAACATGGTTATCACTCACCATTTCCCAGCTCAAGACGCTCTCATCCTAGTGGAATAACTATACCTCCTGAAAAGCATCATCCCAGCATCTGGAAAGATGATCACAGCTGGGGAGTTCAACCATCGGTCTGATGATATCTCTCATAGCCCAGTGTTGGAGTGGCTGACACACATGTGCAACGTAGACCACAGCCAACTAGTCAATGGACCAACACACAAAAAGGACATACCCTGCATACAATTTTCAATCTGAGCATATTCTAATGCAATATTTCTCGTGCAATATTTCCATCGTTGAGCATTTTGGTCAGATTAGATCCCACTACATCCTAACAAATCAATCGAATGATCCAAAAAGGCCCGACCACGTACAGAGACCTCATGAGAATTAGCACTGAAGGCTTCAGAGATCTTTTCCAACCACTGGTAACACAGACACATCCCAGAGATCTGACTCCAGGTCATCGGCCAAGAGATCAAGAGTTGGATTGATACCTTTGTCCCCACAAAAACCACAAAAACCAAGAGAGGTAAAGCAGGAAAAGCAGGAAAGGTCAACCAATCGTGCAACAATGAACTAGAAATTAATTAGAGGTGTTGCAGGAAATTAGAAATAATATGTCGCTGAACTGATGAAAACAGCCTGCAATATACATGCCAGGTGCTATGAATGAGCTAACTGGCAAAGAAAAAACACCTTCTCAAAAGGATCTCTGAAGCAAAATCCCTAAATGCATTTAAAATACAAAATTTAACCCAGCAGAAAGCAAACAAGACACCCCAACAACCCAGGAATAAATCAACGAAATTCACACATTCTTCTTAAACAAGATAGAGTGCAAGATTGACACTCTTCAACTGAACAAGTCCTTTCCTAGTCTTATGACTAAGATCAAAAACACCTTACAAATCTTTGCGCTGGTGTTGAACGAGCCCCTAACAAAGGCCGTGTGCGCCTCAACTCAAAGCCTTAGCCATAGAAATAAATTAATGTCCCACATCCTTCATGAAGCCACACCTGAAGGTTTTAGCTGCATCCTTGTCCACCCTCTGCAATACTTTCCTTAGCACATGAAATACCCCCTCCCAACACCAGGAAAGCCTTTGTCTTCCATCTCCAAAAGAACGAGACCAATACTCCATGGTATGGTCTAACTACCCTGATCTTCACCCTCCCATCTGAGATCGTGAGAAAGGGGTTCCTGTTAATATGTCGAACTACAGTGAGACACATTCTCTCCTGTTTGACCATCAAACAGGTTGTAGGCCTTCAAGAAGCCTGGAAGCTGCCGTGCCCCAAATCAGGGAAGCATTATTAAAAATCTGCATCTAAACCAACCATCAGCACTTATCTTGCTCAACCTCTTTGTGGCCAACATTATCATAGTACATGCTGTCCTCATCCTATGACTCAAAGAGAATATGGACATCTCTGGCACAGCCTAGTGCTAGCTATCCTGCTTACTCAAAGGTAGGTCTAGCCAGGTCTCCCTGGATGAATGGACTTCAAAGTCTCACCACATACGCTTTAGCAACCTGGAGGAGTCCACTCTATCCCAGTGGCTTTGTCACTGCCAACATGAAGCCAGAAGGCTCCCTGCTCGAACTGTTTATGAATCCCATTCAACTCTACAGAGATGGCTCCCAATTCCTCTTCCACCTGGATAATGAAAGCTCCAGCAACCACCACCTGATAAGCTACCACACACAGATATAAACTTGGATGTTTGCCAGATTTCTTTACCTTACCAGTGAACAAAGGAGATTATACTAAGCTGAATGCCCAAAATACTAAACTTTCTGTTCACCCACATTGGGCCCGGGATCTTCCTCAACTACAACGTTAAGAAAGTGGGGATGATATTCGATAATGACCTCAGGTCCACCCCACAGATAAACACCACAGGGAAAGGGGACAATTACCAACTCCTCCGCATATGGACAATGCTCCCCTTCATAGACTTCTGACACAAAGCGGAGACAATAGGAGTTGTTCTGTCTAGCTTAAACTACTGCAATTGCCATTAGGCGGGTGTACCAAAACAACCCTTGCACACCTGTAACTGATACAAAACAGGGAGGAGAAAATTATTCTGCACCTGAAAAGCTAGGACCACATTTACCCACATCTGAAAAGCAACAACAGGATTGATTTTTAAGCTTCTTTGTATAGTTCATCAAGCTACCTGGACCAATGGACCCACCTATCTAACTGACCTTCAAACACCAGTCTCATCCAGGTATCCTAATACCAAGGCAAGTGTAGAGGATGAATCAGATTCTTAGTGGCCACCCCAATGTTATGGAATAACCCTCTTGCCCCCCACCCCGAAACCAAACTTCAGCACGCCCTACCCTGCTTCTGGAAGGACTTACAGACCTTTCTATTCCAGAAGGACTTCGCCATCTGATTCTCCCCTCCCACTGGAGTCTAGATAATCTCCCAATCCACTATAGGAGCCCTTCCTCCCCCACTCAGGTTTTATGGTCTCTTGTACTGCTCACCTGATGCAGGTCCACTCAACCCTTTCTCTCTCTCCACAGTCTCTGTCCGTACCAGGAACCCCACCTCACCCTGAAGTGGAAGAAGTGTCTCCCTGGCGCCTTCTGCTCTTCTACAAACCACGGACATCCATTCTCCCCCCCACCTCATGTCAACTGGATTCGAGGACCCACCTGCGTCAGCACTTATATACCCCTTGGCCTTGGCCATCCACGAAACCTAGGACAGCCAGCATCCACCACCCCAGGGAAGTTCACCTCTAAATGCCACCTCCTCTGCCACTTACCAACCCTCTGCATTTCAAATCCTTAGTATGCAGGGGCAGGAGTTAAGTGTTGTACAGAACCTTCTTCCTAGTTACGCTGGGCTCAGAGCCTCCATAACTAGAAAGACGGCTCTGCACGACACTTAACTCCCCCCCTGCATACTAAGGAGGGCCGTCTCACCCAGAGACTCATCTTGGAGAGCTCCCCCCACACACTTTATTGGTACTCAGCACATCGCACCCACAGAACTGCAGCTCCTGGCTACGCTGAATAATTTGGGCCTGATTCATCAGGCCCATTGTGTCTTTCCTTCTACCTTTGCCTCCTTCCTACTCCTCCCCCAAAAGCCTCTGCTCCCCTAAAAGCCTCTGGTAGATACAAGCCTTTGATCCTTCCAAAGAGCTCTCATCCTCCAAACCCCCAATTGGTATCCCTTGCGCCCTACCACAGCCTCAGAGCGTTGCAAATTAGATTTACTCTTACATGTTCGGTGCAGTACAAGACACCTAAATACATAAATATAAATAGCCTCTTTGTCAGATGCTTGCTCATTGAAGTCAGCCTGGTGTTTTCATAAGTGTTTGCCAGCCCTTACATACAGTATTGCAAATCATGTACTAAATAAGACCTATGTTGGCAACACTATTAAAGGCCCAGTTTAGGAGCTGTCTCTTTCTGTTTTCCTCTCCTATAGAGGAGGCCGCATGAAAGCAAACACGAGAAGCCGGAGGGGGAGGAGTCGGACACGGATGAGAAATGCACAATCTGTCTTTCGATGCTTGAAGATGGAGAGGATGTCAGGTAATGCAGCTAGTTTTGTTTTTATAATGAGCTTCTCAGTAGATTAAATGTATTTTTTTCTATTTGAACATTATTGAATGTCATAATGACCACGCCACTGACTTCATTTAGTGTTTTTTCACAACCCAGATGCCTCGAATACAACATGTTAAAATTATACTGGCCTCGTCCTTTTTTAGACAAGCCTATGCACGGTGTAGATTTGGACAGGTGGACAGCCTCAGTAGACATAGCATATTGTAATAAAGGTAAGAACAGACCGGCAGCCAAAGACAACACAAAGGACATTAAAAAGACAGAACTAGGCAAAGACAAACAGGTAAAAGCTGTGAATTAGAATGACAGACAGAAAGACAGACCTGCAGAGACAACTAGAAATGTATCGGCAGAGGGCTACATACAGGAACAAGTAGATGTTCAGAGACAGCCAGAGAAAAAGAGCTGCATTGTTGTCCGTTGGCCGAGGGATCACGCATCTACTGACACTGGAATACATTTAAAGGGTTTTTTCAAGCAAAAGTAAAACATAAGAGTATTGCATGGAAATTGTTTCAGGGTGGCTGTAATGTAAAGATTCTTGGGAAACATTGTCCTTGAAATAGGATTATATATGATGGACAGTAAATAGAAACGCAAATAGAAAGTTCCAGAGAGAAATGTCTCCTGCTTCGTGATTTCTGGAGGTCAGTACCTATAAATGTTACTGGGAACCAAAGGCCTCTCCCCCTCTCTCTGGATTTTAGGACTGCCTCTTCTGGGCTTGCATGGCTTTCCACCTTCACTGAGGCACAGCCCTCCTTTGGGGGTTCAATGGGCTCTTATGCTGCACATCCCCTCTTCCAGAGATCAAATCCACTCTCCAACTTACTACTTTAAAATCCCCTTTCTCTTCGGTCAGGGGGTATCCTCCTCCCCATTGGGGCACACCCCCTTCTGGGCACACAGGGTTCTCCTCCCCCTCACTGGAGCACACCCTTCTTCTGAGGTTCCAGGCGCTCACCTATTCTCACGGGAGCATAGCCCTCTTTTGAGTTTAGGGGGGCTCTTCTTCCCCTCACTGGAGCACAGCTCGCTTCTGGGGTTCAAGGGGCTCTTCTCCTCCACACTAGAGCACACCTCTCTGGGTTGAAGGGGTTACCCTTCTCTGGTGCTCGTCAGCTTTCTCAATAAATTCCTCTCCTTTGCTCTCAGCTCAGAGACTCTGTGGATTTTAGCCTCAGTTTTAAAGCCTTCACCGTCCTCCCAATGGCTGAGGCAAACTTTCAAATTGATTGCTTAATTGACTTTCTAATCCAAACCAGGGTAGGGAAGTCTTTAAAAGGCTTGCTACCAGTTTTGATTTTTTTCAGTTTGTTTCCTGTGCAGGAGCTGGCGTTTGCCTGCTGCTCCACACCTGCCTTGCCTTCTGCCCGTCTACCTCCATAGAAGTTTGTGTTGTTAGTTTATGGTGTTTAGAATGCCTTCACAAGGAACAGAAAATCCTGTATTAACATGTCACCTGTGCAAAATCGTTTTTCCTTTGTGGAGGGGGAGTGCAGGGAGTATTTTTCTTAATACACGCTGGAGCCCCATGAAGGGAGAAAACGTCTTCTTCACAGGCACTGCTGCTAGTGGGGTGTGGCAGGCATTGGGATAGGGTAGGGTTTTCCCTCTCGAGGATTCACACCCGTTTATTCTCTAGATGTGCTAATGTTTCCTCATAGTGCATCTCTTTCTGATTCCCTGGAAGACATTCCTGATCCACTCTCGGTCTTGGATTTCTAAACCTGATTTATCTTAGAAGATGCAGTCCTGAATACCATGCTTGTTTGTTAGCTGGCAGTTCCCAACTGGTTGCTCTTTCAGCAGGTTCAGGAATAGTGTAGGGCTGGTACTGTCAGTCTTACTCTCAGATGGACCGTGGGCTGGATGTGATGTGGCACTGTGACTTTGTCACAACGTACATAAACAGTCAACAGTCAGACTCAGAGTGAAAGGTACATATGCACGATGATAGACACAGAAAAACACACTCTTTTCCGTACCACAGTAACCCTGATAATGTCTAACTGAAAGCTTTTTCAGATGTCCTTGTTTTAATAAAATGCTCTCAGGTGCTACTCAGAACGTATTGGTTCAGTAGCAGGGCGCTGGAGTGACTCATTTATGGGGGCTGGCTGTGTCTTCCCTGGGCACAGCGTGGTATGTTCATTAAAACTGCTTTGATTCCTACATCGTCTTGGAGTAGGAGTGATTTGTAGCACGGATGTTGTAGATTTTGACACTGAGTATAGCCTTCAAGGGCATAACAGAAAGAATTGCATCTGCTGACAATTTACATATCTCTCTGAACCCTAGATTGCATAAAGGGAGCACAGAGCAGTTTGCGCTAGGGGGGCTCCTCTTTGGTACCACAAACTCCTTCCTTAGTCTTGAATGCATGGCCACCATTCTAGTAGTCTGGCCTTCACAATAGTAGCATAGCCTGGTGGGCCTGCTGCTTTCTTCAATTAGAGGCACTCAGCTAAGCCGACACCCAATTGAGGTAGGAGAGGTAGGCCACTTTGAAAGTGGAAATGGTCTTCATTTTGCACCGACTGCACTGCTCAGTGCCTTTAGGAGGGGCTGAGGAGTGTCCTAAAACTCTCTGCGCCCATTGAGCCTTCCGTGGTCCAAACAAAATGTTGGACTGATGTTCAGTTTACCAAAAAGAGGCAATTTTTTATATTGAACCTGTGTTTAAAGGTGCAGGTTCAGTCATACATTGCACCCACAGCAGAGGGCATGCTCAGGCCCACTGAAGGGCCAATGGGCCGTCCTGCACAGCATGGTGGAGCAGAGAGTGCAGGCGGTATGCATCGTTTATGCTTCTCATTAAGTTCAACACTTCTTTATGGTTATTCCCAGCGCTTTAAGTGGGATGCTAAATCAATGGTGTGTAGGCTACCTACGTGTGTACTTAGACCACGCGCCTAAAGACAGCCCCCCTTTGCCAATGGGAGGAGGGATGTGAAAGCAGGGGAGCTGGGGCGCACTGGCCTTATCACCGTTGGTGCGTCCAGCCCCTACTTTTGCAGAAAAGGAGGGGATGGGCACACCAAAGGTGAGACACCACTGTGGCCCAGCTCTCAGACGCAGCAGGCAGCCCTTTCATTCATTAAGACGCGTGGTTAATAACCACGAGTTCCTTGAGTGAAACGTCTGTCTGCTGCATGATGACTCCGTACTCAGGGGGGCCCCACTCTCCTATTGGTTCTGAGTCATCACGCAGCATGAAGGCCCTTTAACAGTGCGGTTAAAGGGCTTTCATGCTGCCTGATGGCTCTTTACTCAGAAACAATAGGGGACCCGGGCCCTCCAGCCCTCCTCCTGTTTTTGAATACAGTCACCAGGCAGCCCATGCAGCAAAAGCCGCGGTTACACAGGCTGTCTGCAGGTGCCAGTACTTCAGTTTAGAAAAAAAGAAAAGGCTATGCATTTCTTTTTTTCTAATCTGAAGGGCTGACATGTTCAGGTAGCCCATGTAACTGTGCAGCGCTTCGGCTACACAAGCTGCCTGAGGTGTCATTGTGGCTGGAGCTGGTCGGGATGGGCCACGGCAAGGCCCCAGCTCTGGAGCCGTTTGTGGAGACTGGCAGGGCTTGGCCCCAGATAGCCCCGGCCCACTTAAAGACCTGGTTATTCCTGTGCCATGGCTCTGTTGCTACTCGGGACGCCCCAAGCTACTTGGTTTCAAAAAAGGGATTAACTGTCATATGTATTTCTTTGATATTGTTATGACGCACATTTTGGGCCTACTGGCCAAGCACCATTGAGGAACCCTCAGGGGAGCACCCTATTGGTTGTCTTTGTTTCCTACGGTCACGCTAAAGCAATATTGGGAGATGGTTCCGAAACTGGCGCTGGCCCCGTTATTCATGATTACGCCAGCACTGATTGCTTCTGAATTACAGTAACACTCTACATCACCTCCACGCGTGCTCACACATTGCAGAGAACAATCCATTACTATCATCATTAACCAAATGTTGCTCCAGCTGGACTTCAGTGTGTGCATATGTCGATTCTAGAACTGCAGCAATGAACACATGCCGCAATGCCCACTCCTGGCATATGGGCCTGTGGGACTCGTTGCCAATGAGGACAACAGCGGTGGTCAGTCAAAATCTCGAATACAAAAGGTCGAAAGACAAAAATCTCGAAAAAATGAGGTTGAAAAAAAAAAAAGTCGAATTCCTTTTTTTAAAATTATATATTTATTTTGGGGTCCGGGGATAAAAAAAAAAGGGGGATCGGGGGTACGCCCCCATTTCGAATAAAAAATGTATTAAAAAGATTTTTTGTTCGAGATTTTGTCATTCGACCTTTTCAAATTCGACCTTTTCACTATAAACCCTCTTTGACGCTTCTCACAGGGCTTGATATGTTTATAAGGTCACGGGATACCAGGGTGTCTCTTTCAAGCTTCTCACAAGGTTCGTAATGTTTATAATGTCACGGGAGACAGTGGCGTCTCTTTGAAGCTTTGCGCACAGCTGATCTGGTGCGCGGCTACTTTTCCTTCTATCTCTCTCCGCTTGGGAACTTCTCTCAAACGGCAACATTAACTACAGTCTTCAACGCGACTGTCAACTCGCTGCTTCTACTCCTCAGCCGCTCTCCTTTGTGAGACCCTCACTGCTCGTTTTATTGGCGTCTCTGTACACCCACACCAACAGTTCTTTGTCTGCCTCACCAACCTCCTGAGGGAAAAAACAAACAAACGCTGTTAATCCCCCGACAAAAAGAAGAGCACCCAACATGCACACAGACTTCCTCAGTTCCGCCCCATCCTGGTACTCACGCTTCCTCTGCCAACTCCTGGTCTTTCCTGTGCTGCCTGGGCCCTCGTCTTTACAGGGACATTCCTATGAAAAACACACCCATAGAACAATCCATATTTTTGACACCTCTCACACTGTGCACAAAGCACCCCACAGTAAAACTCATTTAGCATTTACGTGCAGACATTGTATGTGGGCATTCTGCTGTGGTCTGTAGGGTGCAGCACTCCCACTGACAGCAAGGCTCACAAAATTTACTAGCCCACTAGCATTGGCGTGTACCATTTGCATGATTCTCGACCTTGCTGACGAGTATGGGGATGGTAGAAACTTATATTTCATTTACTGCAAACACACTTTGTTTGCAGTAAATGGCAAGTACAATTTTAATTGTGCGTGCTTGACAGCATTGTACGAAATATGAAGTGTGCTTAGGGAGGACTATAGGAGACCTCTTGGTTATGAAAACGGCTCTTGGTGTATATACTGCCTTGTTGCTCCTATTATCGTTACTACCAGCTGCAACGATATACGGTTATGCCCGCCATGAGTGCGATACAAATACCCAAAATCAAAATCAATCTTCAGGTCCTCCATGGTGTGTAGGATGGGCGGGGGGCGGCTGTGTTAGCTGCATGGGTGATGTGTTCCAGAGACAAGGTACATAGCATGTTAAGGCCTGTTTCCTCTAGCAATTCTTTGTTTCCAGTATATTTATCATAGCTGTAACATTTCCAACATGAACCTCTGCTCACATGACTGTACTGTGTAGAAGATCCATCTGAGACTTGATTACAGAAGCCTGCACATGAGAAGTGGGCAAAGGATGCTGGGGATTGGATGTGAGGTGGAAATGCAATATGTGATTGAGACAGCGGGACTCATTATGAGTTTGGCAGATTTGGGTAAATCCATCAAACTCGCATACTGTTACTATCATTGGTAGATGGATTATCACCTTGGAACTGGAGGTAAACCCTCCAAATTCAGAGTTGGTGCTCGGAGGATTTACCACGGGTGGTAATTCTGGCAGCTATATAACCTCCCTATTTCTGGAGGAAAAGCCTCCTGTCAAGTGCTGAAGGTTTTTTCTCCAACTCACTTCCACAGTAGGCATTTGAAAGAAAGTCCATTGCCTCAATTTTCTACTCACCATCATACGTCATGCTTGTAATATACTGAATAGTTGTTTTTCACATATTACAATTGAGTTACATGGTGATCGGATGATGTGACTGATTGCCACCCTTTTTCTGTTCAACTGCCGAAGCCGAAATTAGATCAAAGGCCTCTAAGTCCTCAATGTAGGCCGTAGACTCCATCTCATAAGAGATTGGCTGAATGCAACAGACTGCTCTGAAAGCCAACAATGAAAAGACAAACAGGAATAAATTGTAAAATCAAGTAGGATTAAAATGATAAAAGTTACCTAATTATAAAAGTTACCCAATGTCCTACCCACCGCATCAACTCTCCTACCCACACTAAAGGTAGAATCTAAGACTGGTTAGCTGATTTCAACTGTGATACCAGAATCACATCTAACGAACCTCGTGCCTGGATGGATCATCACCTCATCCCCTTTACGGTACAAGACAGTCTCCCTCCCAATCTTGCTTCACCTCCGGCTCCCCAGGCTCTCACGAGAAACACATAAAATATAACAGTAGAAAACTTACTACCACTACTCCAACCCATCACCAATCTCACAACTTGTAACCTAGACTCTTCAGATCTTGTAGCACTCTATAACCATATGATTAATCAAGCCATTGATAAAATTGCACCTTTAAAACTGTGCAAAGGTAAGGCTCAAGCTCACCTCAACTCTTGGTTTACTCCTAACCTTAAAGTATTACGCAACGAAAAAAGGAGTGCAGAATCCACCTGGAAAAACAACCCTACAATACAGAACAAGGAAAAACTCTCCAAAATCGCCACTAGATACAAAACTGAGATCCTTCAAACAGAAAAAGACATGTATAACGATGGAATCAACAAATCTAACTCAAATACTAGAGAACTGTTCATCATATTAAGAGAATTTGAGTCCCCTATCCTGCCAACGTAAACATGCACTAAGGATAAGGCATGGTGCACAAACATTCAAGAAGCCCTCTACAATAAAATTGAACTTCTCCAAAAGAAAATTGAAAATAAAAAATTGAATATCCCAGGAGATAACCTGTCAGTAAAATCACAGACAGCTTCAACCAATCCATGTAACCGTTTCAAACTCTCCCCAATCTCTACCTTTGATGCTGAGAATATAATAATGTATATCAAAACATCTAGATGCCAGGGAGACACCAATAATTAAAGAGGCAGCTAGTGAGCTAGCTAGTGAGCTAGCACATTTCGTTAAGACATTCATAAACTCTTCATTCAAGACCTGTACTGTTCCTACAAATTTAAAAGATGCATGGGTCCTCCCTCTCTTAAAGAAACCCAAACATCCCAACTAACTATAGCCCAATAAAAACTGTTCCCTTTCTCCTCAAAATATTTAATAAGGCAGCATATCACCAGATACAAGCTCACCTTGAATCGAACAACCTCCTTTGACAATCGGGCTTCAGACCCAAACTTGGAACAGAATCAGCTCTAATTGACTTGAACAATCAAATGGATGACATAAAAGATAAAGGAGATAAAGGAAAACTTGCCTTCTTGCTCCTCTTAGACCTCTCAGCGGCATTTGATTTAGTGGATCACAAAGTCTTATGCAATCATTTAAAATTGGCTGCCCACTTCTCCACTGAGGCCACTGCTTGGATACAATCCCTCCTGGATAATCGCAACACAAGAGTCTTCTCAGCCATTGCTTCAGCAGAACCCGCACCTATCATCTGTGGAGTTCCGCAGGGGTCTTATGTCTCACCTACGGTATACAACATCTTTACCAAGCCTCTATTCGATGACCTTGATAATCTGGGTGTCTCCTACACTAATTATGCAGACGACACCCAGATTCTCATCCCTATCATGGGTGATTATAATACTGACTCAGCCTGGGTCAACAGAATCTATCTAACTATCCAAGCGTGGATGGCCACTCATGGTCTCTGTCTTAACAATGATAAGACAGAGATCTTGCTCATTGGCTCCACAGTAAGACTCAACAAATTAAGTAACCAATTCATAGCATTTAACATTGACAGCAATATTATCAAAGTCTCCAAGGAGGTAAAAACTCTGGGTTTTTATCTGGACTCGCCCCTTAACTTGAAAAGTCAAGTTAACGCCACAGCCTCCTCCACAGCATACACTTGGCCAGAGCACTTATTTTGTCTAAAATAGACTACTGCAACGCCTTATACCTAGGCTCAAGCAAATACAATATCATCAAACTGCAAATTCTGCCAAATAATGCTCTAAGAACAGCATTAAACATCCCTAGAACACAACACATTTCAGACATCAGACGTATGAATAAATGGTTATCAGTAAAGTATAGAATGAACCTCAAATCTCTAACCATCACCCACAAATGCCTCGCTAACTCAGCCCCCAAATACCTAGCAGAGAAATTCTCAAAAAAGACTTCTACTCGGCCTACTAGAACACCTCACTCTAATTGCCTCAATATCCCTAGATTTAAAACATCAAAGCAGCAAGTAGTAGCTTTCCAGTATTGGCTGCTAACTTGTGGAACTCCTTGCCTGCTGCTCTCAGATCAGAACGGTCCTTCCACAGTTTCAGAAACAAAACCAAAACATCGGTTTTCTCACATGATGTCTAATACTGTATGGGCCTCATTACGAGTTCGGAGGTAACCGCGGCGGTAAAACCGCCTGGTTACCGCCGGACTCGTATTACCATTCCGCCTCCGTGATTCCCGGAATTACCGGGGCATTACAACCCCGGTTTTCCGGGAATCACGGAGGCGGAATGGTGTTAATCCCCATTCCCATCGAGTCCTACGGGACTCAATGGGAATGGGGATCATGGAGACACCGGCAGCATCTCGTGATGCTGCGGTGTTTCCTCGTCTGCCCGCAGGCGGGCGGTGGTAAACCCGCCAGGTCAGACCTGGCAGGAACATCACCTCCCGCCTGCAGGAGTTGTGATCGCCCGGCATGGAAACAACGGTGGCGGCGGGTTTACCGCCACCGTTGTTTCCATACCGGGCGATTTGTAATGAAGCCCTATGACTCTTCTTGTTTATACACACTCTTTTGTGTATATCTGTACTGTCATTTTGAGTATTGTACCCATAACTTAACGTAATGTAATCAACGTACCTGTATGCCCTTTTATTGTACTATCATATTGTAATATTTTGTAACCTTTTGAATATGCTCAGATACCTACGGGTTTGGCGCGCTATATAAATAAACAAACAAACAATGTACTATTGCTTCATGCTGGATGCCGCCTCCTTCTAGGTGCTGTAATAAAGGGAATGGGAGATGTTGTTACTGCATTTTCCGTCGAAGTAGATTTCATAGAGTTTTTTCCCAACAGATTTTGCCGAAAATATATGATGGGTTGGGTTTAGGTTAATAATACATTTAGGGAGGAAAAGTGGGGGTTGTGCGCCCCGCATATATTGTCGGCAAAATAACCCATTAAAAAAAGAAATTAGATGAAATCTTCTTCGGTTAAAAAAAACTCAACAAAATCACATAGAACCGTAATAATAGCTAGTATTTATAACCCAGTGTAATGATAATTTTTCAATCGCATACAAGTGAATGGCTGAGCGAATGGCTGTGTCAGGCCTGTTGGTATGTGAAGTGCAGGCTTGCCCCTCGTCAGAGGTGAGGGCTATCAACCGTTATTGAAATCCAGTGAGTTGTGCACACACCTGTAACAAAACCTCCCTGTCTTTCACAGGCGTTTACCCTGCATGCATCTCTTCCACCAAATCTGCGTCGACCAGTGGCTGGGTACGAGCAAGAAGTGCCCCATCTGCCGAGTGGACATTGAAACACAACTGGGCGCTGACAGCTGAAATTGCGACAAGACGCACCATTTTCCTTATCAGGTCACACGGCCATAGACCTTGCAGCGAACCTTTGCCTTCTGAGCCATTTGATTTTCGAGGACCGCCTGCAAGCACATTCGTGAAACAAGGAATTGGTGGTACATAGTGGTAGGAGAGGACCCCAACAGCCATACTGGCCCACTGCGCGGGAGCTGGTTTTCCCAGAGCAAGCAGGCCCTGTACTGCAGAAGATTTCCTTTCGACCTTGAAGGTACTAGTTTGGTAGTTTGGCCTATCAATCCTACGCTTCAAAGGATTGTACATATACCTCTCAAGCAAGTAGAATCATGTAGGGGTGTTTAGCTATTTCTGGCCAACTGGAGCATGTGAGCTTACGAAATGTCCTGTGTTTGGTGCCCTAGTCACCGTGTGGTCGACATGTCGCTGTTACCTAATTTGCACCAAATATTTTTCATAGATTCCTTGGTTTTTGTTTTGGTGCCTGGATGAACCATTATTAAGAAAAGTCGAATCTTCCCATCTTTCGAAAGACGGAAACGGTGAAAAACCTAACTCCTGTTTACAGTTAAAAGGATATCGTTTTTCTCCTGTTTTTTGTTGTTGTCTGGCTTTGTCTTTTTTTATCATGTTTACAGAACGATGCAATGAGAGTGAGTCGGAGAGTGAGTGATTGTGAGAAAGAATGAGAGAGCGAAAGAAAGGCCTAAAAAAGGAACAAAATCCTGATGGGA
Source organism: Ambystoma mexicanum (assembly GCF_040938575.1). NCBI lineage: Eukaryota > Metazoa > Chordata > Amphibia > Caudata > Ambystomatidae > Ambystoma > Ambystoma mexicanum. Next base: position 226,932,355 of record NC_090935.1, read on the forward strand.
TAAACAAAATGGGAAGAAGGCTCCTGTTATTGCTGGAACTGGTCTGCTGTTGCTGGATGCTTTTGTAAAACATGACGGGACTGACTCTTGCTTTTCCTGCCCTCTTTCTCTATGAATTTTCCATGGAGTTGCTGGCCCGAGAAAAACCCAGTTCAGGTTGACATCGGCCATTTTCACCGTTCATCACTTTGTGGAACTTCCCACCATCTTGTGCCATTGCTTTTCTTTGCTGCATGCAATTGTAGTCTGAAATATTGGAAACACGGGGTATGCATGGAATAGAATGATGCCAGGCATACAACTAAACACTGGGACGAGTACGGACTACGTTATCAGTTATAAATCTTCTTTGTTAGAAATGTCTTTCCACCTATTGACAGGTTCTTGGCCTACTTGTCGTTGATAGACTTCAAATCCGACTTTCTACAGATAGACATTATTTCACAACATAAAGCTGGGGAAACGGTTTTGTTCTTTCTTACTGTAGTATTTTCAGAAATGTAGGTTAGTAGATTGTTTATATTCCAATACTGTCCTATAGCTCTAGCCATAACATTCCATTAATGATGAAAACTCTGCATCGTGACATGATGGAGAGGGATTTCCATTCAAACAGCGATTGCGCGGCTCATGCATGTGATATTTGAGACGTCGAGTTATTGTTGAGGAAACGGCCTGACTTCTGCTCCTGTAGAGCTTCAAATCATATTTTATAAGAGAGATTGATCAGAGTCAGTCTCCACTCTTTTTCTTAGTACTTAACTACAAAAGTAATGAACAATTTGACGTTATCACTTCAAAAGGGCAGGTCTCAAAGTGGACCGCTCACTTCAAAAGGGCACGTCTCAAAGTGGACCGCTCTTTTAAAACCGTGGTTCAGGGAGGGTTCTACGTTAAAGGAGGCCTTATATCCGTGATTCGTACATAAGGCTGGTCCCCGCCTGTGTGGCTCAGTGAGCGTAACAAGATCCAGGCAATGCCTGAGCAATTCCAAGTGGCTTAGAAGCACTCGTATCTCCTGCTACCCTATACCTGATTCCCAAAGCCTACGTTTGCAGCCATTCTGGAGATGCCTGCAGCATCTCTGAGATGCCCGTGAGCAATGTTTTGTAGATCATATTTTGTACATGGGAATCTCAAAGATACGCCAGACACCTCCAGGTTTGCTCTAGTTTTTGGCCATGTGAATAAGGGGCAGCACCTGCAAATCTGAGATCCCCAGGAACGTCTCATGATTTGCTCCAGTGAAAATCTTTGTGACTCATGCCATATGCATATTATTATGTCCAGCACTGCTGGTGATACCCCTGTTGACGGACCAATATTACATAACAGGTGGAAGGTCTTGTCACCTTACCACATGCCGCAGCAGTAGTGTTGCTCTCCCTCCTACATGAGTCCTCTGGATCGAGGAGCGCCCCATTTAAATTAGTCAGGGGGGGAGGTGTTCAGCCACTGCACAGTTGGAGATGTAGTGCCCACCATCATCAGAAATAATGCCATCCTCTGGGTTGTGTTATTCCCCGTGCAAATGGTAACAAATTAAGTTGCACCCTTTTTAGACCGGATACGTTTGTGACTCTGATAGGACCACCACCACCACCACTGCGCGTCAGTTGAGAATTGGGAATAGGACCGGTTCTACTCTGACCAAGCTGTCCTTCAGGGGAGAGACTTTACTTTTTGTAGCTTCCCTCTGCTGGTCCACTTATTCCTGTAGATCTGGACACAGACTCACCGTAGTGTATTAGTACTTATGCTAAAGAGCCCCATGAGCCCTTTTAGGACTTGACGGCCTGCATGAAACCTTTGCAAATCAGGATATGTTCAGTGCATGTTGTGTAGTAGTGCCTCAGTCTCTGCAGCGATTTGTATGTCGGCTGTAAAAGGACATGCCGTTGCACTTTGGATCCCTATTTCGAAAGGAAATCCCTAACATTGTTCTTCCAATACCAAGGCAAACATTGAAAAGTACTAAAGTGCGATTCTGCACCTAACCCTTCACTGGGACCTGCTTTGAAACATATTATGTGTAGACAATTCACATAGTGTCCTCACCACTCTTGCCTTTTTACTCTGTATTTTTAAGCTTTTCAAAATAACAGATAAGACAAAAAAAATAGGTTACTTGTAAATGCCCACTTCCTTTAGGTGGAGCCAAGGGCAGCGGTCTGGTTGATAATGAACTATAAGCTGCTGTTTAGACATTGGCGTTGACCACACGGGAGGCCAATCGGTTGACTGAGCCCTAAGGCAGGAAGACTGAGTGCCTTGGTACGATCCTCTGCCTGTTGGTTGAAAGCAGGCTGCTCTCCAGCAACAGCAGATGCACACTTCCGCAACAGCACCAGCAAGTGGTTCCTCCAGGTTACAATGGCCTGCTCCATGTTCCTCTTAATACCACTGCCGATCAGTAGCTTGGGGAGCACCATTTGCCTGAACATGGGGTTGTGGGAGGGTGGGGGCAGAGGGTGGGGTTGAGTACTGCTTATTGTGTGTTTTAACGCTCAAGTATTAAATAATTGCCTAACGAACAAGCACAGTTTTTAAATGGTGTAGATAGCACCACAAACCTATTAAATCCCCTCCGGCCTGTGTGAATGCGACCCTGCAATGCTGATCCGTCATGTCTGCAATTGTGCTGGTGTGTGTCTGGTTCTCCTGTGTTTGCTATCTCTTATGAATAGACTGGCTGAAAATGATTTACCTTTCTAGGAAAAAAAAAAGATAGTTTACAGGGTTTTGTGAGTTTAAATGCCTTATATTTAACAATCATAATTTATGACTAACTTGTAGATATTGTGGGTTCTTATTTAATTATTTTTATAGTTGTTTTTGCATTTTTAATTATAATTTATTTATTTAGAAATGATACTAATTTTTTTGATAACTCCTATTACCTCATTTTGCATTGTTTCTGGGAATGGAATGCTTTGCATGCGGCGGTACTTAAAAAAATGAAAACTTATCTTGTTAAAAAATCAGGGTGTGTGATTACAAACTGTATTACTGTGGTGCTTTACCTGGATACATTCCATAAAAATGCAAACCTTTGATTCTGTATGCTGTGACATAGTGGAAAACTGCAATATAGTGAACGTGTTTAGCACATATATATATATATATATATATATATATGAATATTATTTGCACTCATAATTAAACTGAGATAATCCTTTCACTTGCTTCCTAATGTATTAAACAGTTACACGAAACCCTCTGCGAAAACCAAATATAATAGGCGATTAATATTACATGAAAGCAAAAATGTGACGCGCCGAGCTCTTGTATTGTGGTGACCTCCTGTGCTTTGTCTTGTGCTGAACATATTTCTCATATATGATTTAGTCCGAACAGTTGCTGCAGATTGTTAGTTATTACATATGACACCAGTGATGTATAGGGGAGCCTGCAAAGGTAATTATGAAGCCTGCAATGAGAACTTGCAAAACAACCTTTGGAAATACGAAAGGAAAATCATCTATATATATATATATATATATATATATATATATATATATATATATATATAGGCAAACGTGCATCGTACGCGTGTTTATACAGATGTATGTATCTATGTGCACATATGCTTATGTTGTTTTGTGCAAACAGCAGTGGGTTCCAAAGCTGCATGTCCTGGAAATGACGTCATGCCCATTACATGTACAGGGCATGGCATCATTTCCCTGAAGTAGGATTTTTGATCCAAAGGGTGCCTGGAAAATGTTCCTTTAATAGAAAAATACATGATGGTCTCATGATGCCATTGTGGTTTATTGCCATTTTACCAGAACCTCCTTGTGGCATTATGGGGCACGTATATATTTATATATTGTTGCTCCTGTGTGTATTATTTGTGTAACCAAACATGGAATATAATGTATGTGTGTGTGTGCGCGTATATATATATATCCTATGTAAATGCACCCACTTACACACGTACATTACATCTGCCTATGTATGTGCTTGGCTATTATTATTCAGCAATCATTTTTTGACACTGCTTGTAATGCACGAGAATGATGTCCTTAATGTATAGTTTTGACGACGTCATTCGCATGAATATTGTTTAGCCACTGTGGTACTTTTACATTCTTCATGAAAATTGTAGGTTTTTGTTGTTGTATGGTCCCTCAAGCCACACAATGTATTTGTTGGTCCCAATTCACCAAGGAGAAATGTTGTGCATCTAGAAGAAGAACTTTACACCTGCATCTGGCACTAGTTGCGTGCGCATTGTGATTCGCAAACAATACCATGTGACCAGTGTAGTATGCGCCTACTATGTGTGCGCAAATGCAGGCAGAAACCTGAAGGACACAATTGCCTGTTGTAAGCCCCTGAAAAGGAACGTCCATGTGTGAAGTTAAAAAGTGAAAAGAACATACTTTCAGATTTTTTACTGAGCAGTGACAAAAGGCGGGGGGAAGAGAAACACATTCAGACAGAAAGGTTAAGAAAAGCTTTTATTTGTCACTACAGATTTGCCTGAGTTCCCAAATCTGGCGTAGGCCAGGTTGGAACGGGGCAATTTGCTATGAGGGAGAAGGAAGCCTTCACTGTGTTTGTAGGTGTGTGTGTGCTCACAGTCATCCCTCCGGGGACACTCATTTTTTGCATTCGCAAATTAAATGCTGATGGAGTTCCAATCCCTTCCGTCCCACTTTGACACCGAAATGTGGGTTTACAGACCACGTCCTTGCGGCGCAATCTGCATACTCGTATCTTCAATGCAACCAAACTGAAGTGGCCTATTTTTTTTATTTTGTGAATCATTTGCAGTTTGCTCAAGTGCAACTTTGGCGCTGAAAATCCATGTGGTGCTGCAAACATAATTTGTGAAGTGAACCCAGTATAATGTACGTGTTTAATTTCCCATTTAGCAATACATTTGGAAGCTGGTAATTCATTTGAATGTTTCTTTAGTCAATTGCTTATTTGACAACATTAAGGACATTGGCAAAAAGACAATAAATCGCATTGTGAAAGACACAAAGGCACACGAGGGTGGCATCATTTGTCTGATGCTATCTCAAGATACCTTTGACATTTACAAGCAACTGTTTCTGTTTTCTCGATTTAACAGGCTACCAGGGCTACCTGATAATCATTTAAGGCCCATAACACACAGTTATCCATAACAGATCGATATTAATATACTTAAATGTATAATGTGTATCCCTGTAATATGGCGGAAGAAAATAATTGAAACGTAAGTTGGCATAATAAACCAGATAATTAAAGATGTAATGGTTTGTAAATGTCTACAGAACCCAAAGTAATACTGGAATATAATACACAGTTACTTGGTATATATTTATAAAATTACACAATATGATTTGAATGTTTCACTTTCACATTTTGTAATTGTTTTAAAGAAACTCTTGGTTCACATGTTTAAGCCAATTCCCATAGTTGAACACACGGGGAAACTGGACATAGAAATAATGTCAAATACTCGTAATCCTCCCTCTACCCTTGGCACGAAGCACAATGTCAGGTGAGTTGGATTTGAGATCTGGTTTACTTGGCCCATCGGCATCATTGTCGGTTTCCACACCACGTTGCCTTCATTTGCTTCAATTCCGTGCTGCTTCCATTTGGTTTCCTAACTTTCTTCCTTTGCATTCATAAGATCAATGCACGGTACCCTTCTGTAAAACCCGACTGTGATCTGCCTGCTCCCGACAAACACTTGGGACGAGCGTGTTTGGTGGGTAGCAGTAGTGTGGCTATGTTTAGTACTAGTTGCTCAAGTCATTTCACTGATAAAAGTCTTTGTGGAAAACTAATTTGTCCTTGTGTTCGGTGGGTTAACCACGCTAGGAAGGAGCACCCCATGCCATTAGGCACTTCATTGTAGCTCCCGTAAGGCAAGCCCCAGTTCATCCAGAGCGAATCATGCTCACCTATGGCCCTTAGTAGGTAAACGAATGATAGTGTGATTAGTAGATGATCACAAATACAGGTAATGTCGCCCCTTTCACAGCATAAGCTAAGATGAATGCTACCTCATCTGAGACATTAGCCATTAATCTAACAATCTCGGACACAAATTTGCTCTGCAGGGTGAGGGTGCCTCCTTCCTATGCTTGAGTCTCCTGTGGCCTCTAAACTGTCATTGCCAACCTAAAGCTAGTAGAGCAGAGCTGCGTGCAAGTAGCTGACTTCTAGCCTCATTGAACTGGATTGGGATAACAAAGTAATTTTAGAAAGGCCACCGAATGGGTCTCCAGATAGTAACACCTTTCTTCCACTAACCCCCAAACTTGAATATCCCTCGTACTGTCACAGTAACATAGTTTTGTGCTCAAGTACATCGCACATGATTAGAAGAGTCAAAAATGGACACACAGTGGATGATTATTTTAGCATCAGAGTTGATTGTTAAATATATAACTATGAAGAGGTCAGTAGGATGCAGGCTGTGCGAATGCTAGGATACTCCTGTAGGTATGCAATGGTCATTAGAGTAGGCTTGTCGAAACCCTGGGTAATTTGCATTGGGTGTGCCTCGTATATAAAATAAAAATGAGCCCTTAACTGTGGGTCCCATAATTGGATGCGAGATTGTTAATTGTAACAATGGGGCTATGCAGGATGAATGAGTCCCAGATGAGCAGCACCAGCTGGCACCGGAGTTGTCGGTGGTAGGGATAACACTATCCCTAGTTGTGTTACTCCTTAGGTTGGCACAGCTGGATTTATTTGTGTAATCCTGCATTGCCAATAGCCGCTGCCACCCTTGATATATTTACTGCTCCATTTTTCTGTAATGGAGTGCTCAGGGTTTTAAATATAGTGAGAGGGCCTTCAGCTACCAAAGTACCAAATCAAATACAGATGAAACCTCTTGGTGCACAATATAGGCCGACATTTTTGGGGAATGATACCATAAGTAGCATTGAATGGGTTAATAATGGCAGCATAAACTGTGCCATTTATATACCATAGTTGGACTTTTGGTTATTATGAAAAACAATGTATTAATATAAATTAATCAGACGTATATTGTCAATCTCAGCCGAGCACCATGAGTGGTAGATGCCCATCACAGACAGCCCCTTCATAATTGGGACAAACTAAGACGCCAGTTCGTTTTGTACTAATTTCTACAGCCCACCGCTTCCCAACATCCCACTTATAGATGCAAAACGCAATATGGGGAAAGCTTACACACTTCATAGCGTTCCATATTTTGCCTGACATTGTTGACAAATCGAGGGAGGGTACCACTTGCTGTGGTGACCTTGGCGGAATATAATGTCTTGTGGTGGAATTCACTCGACCAAGTTTATTGGTAGGCATTCAGAAGTTGCTATTACAGTTGATCTAGGACAGGCCATTCATTGCAGGCCAACAAGGAGTCCAGGAATATTTTATTTAACTTGGTTCTCTTGTCTAGAGGCAATTGAATGGGAATGCGATCTGGATATCAAAACAATTGTCAGACTCAAGGAAAAACACAGGAATAATATTATTGGTCTTCCGCAAAACAGACTTTTATTAATGGGATGTCAAATGAAAAGCACTAAACATCGCTGGACAGCATCAGGCACGGGCACCTTTCACTGGACAGACTTCTGGGAGCCCCATGTTAGCCCACTGATCTGCTGCTCCTGTACACGTCCTCCTCTTCTTTCACTCTGAAAAGTGTAGGTGAATGCAGTAAAAAGGCTTTAAAATGCAGAATATGCTGCTTTGTCTTGCAAGCACAATGCGTGTAACCTGTGCCGCGTGTCAGTGTGTGTCAGCAGGCCGGAGTTTGAGTGCCCGGGAAGCTTATTGTTTGGGTGTATTTGCTGGGTTCTCCCTAATCTTCTTCCACAGATGCCAGTCCTCCTTATACCTAGCACCAGCATTGCAATTGCTACTAAGGCTGTTATTGGCCATGCCGCAAAGGCGTGAGCATTGAATGTTTAGCCTAAATGTGGAGCCTTTCTGGGCAGAATACTAATAATCATGCTCTGTTATGTAGGATTACTAGTGGGCATGCATAATAGCAGGGAAGCCTCAGGGCTCAGTCAATGTAATGTAATGAAGCCTACAGTGTTCAAAGTGTTTTGTTTGGTGTGATGTGTGATTGCTCTTGGTTTTATTAATGGAAGCATGCAACAAAGTGTTAAAGAAAGCATGTAGTCCTTAAGCATACTGTTGCTGTGTTGAGACCATGCTGTCAGTCCTCGGGGCCTGTTGAGTGCAGCCATACTACCCACCATATCAAAGAAATCTACACTTCAGTAAATTCATCTTCCCACCCAACCATTGCACACAAATATGGTCAATATTAGGTAAGATGGGAAGTGACATAGCCGCAGTTAGACTATTCTACTCTGGCGGTGAATGGAGTCCAACCATGGGTAGAAAACGAATACATCAAAACCGTAAGCAAGGTCACAGTTAAGAGTACATGTTTGATTCTTTCTTTGTGCGCACCTCTTCTCCATCTGTAACTCCACATATGACCATTGTGCATGAAGGGGTGGAGAGTGCAAATGTGTATCTGCCCAGAATTTATTATCTACAATTTGGGAATTTGAATCAAACAGCTTCTAGCATAGAGAGTCTATAAACAAGTGCATTAAGAATGGGGACCTTCAAGATGGTTTACTATCTGGAAGATTTCTTTTAATGAGGAAGGACAGGTTGTATTAATGCTTCTCAAAGGTGTTTCTACACGGGGCAGCTTTGATAAATGGGACCTTTAAAGTATCAGGGCTTGACATGTATGTTTTGTACCGAAGGATTAACCATAACATATACATGTACATTATCACAAAAATAGTAGCTAACACAGAGGACACCACAGAGAATGTTATTTCAAGAAAAGCATGTCAAAGAAATACTAACAGTGAAGTGGATTGTGTGACATTTAAATGATAGATAATGTTACCTTGTCCATGTTACCATGCACATGCACGGTGGCGCGCAATGGAACAGTTTATGAAATAAGATAAATGTGAACTCTGTGCACACACACATTAATGAACATATGAGATGACAAAATATTGACAAATTAAGGCAGATACCTCAAGGTCAAAAGTTTAGATAAAAAAAAAAAAGAATTCACTCATCCATAAAAGAGGTCAATGTATGCAGTAGGTGAAATTCAAACCCAGAGGAAAAGCATGGTGTATATCTCATGTTCAATCCGTGGCCCTATTTGGGGAAACAAATTTACAACCCCTAAGCTGCACAGCAATACGCATGCAGTTCACTACACTGCAACAACAAAGCAAACCACACATAGTCCCGCACAACAGCACATGGGAAGCTGTAAATCGCAACCCACGCTTAGCGAAAGGTGCAAACCGAACTGAAGCTGTCAACAGGACATCCCAACTCTTGCTCTACCTCTTCCCGCTATGCCCTACTAACCCACCCCACATCCTTTTCAGATCTGCCAGAGCAGCAGGGGACCACTCTGATGGTGATAGTGTGTGATATAAATGATGTTTAACATTAACATTGTAGTTGAAAAGTCTTGTTGTGGTAGTAGTGTTCCTGTTACTCAGCAAAGTTGGCTGTGATTTAGAGGTCCAAATGCCTTCAGCCTGACAAAATGGAGGCTGATTATAACAGGGTCTATGCCATGGACATCTTTGGCCAACAGTTAAGCAACCAATTGATTAATTTTGTTGTGCAGTCAGTGCTTTTGTGATAAAAGACAGTATTCCGCCATTTGTAGCGAACATCCAAACATCTTATTTGGCATTGTGCCAATTGGGATAATGGTTTAGAGTTGGAGCAAGAAAATGTTAAATCGCAAGGCGTAGTTCGACCTCCGATCTAATCTTAGAGAGTAATGCTTCCAAGATGGCACACATTATTAGCCATCCTAATTATCTGAATATGCTTTTGCTATTGATAGCCCTTAGACCTATGGGAATGAGTCGATGTGCCATTTTCCAATCCAACGGAGCGGTAAAAAGTGTAAAAACATTCATAAAATGTTTCCAACTTTACACGTTTCTCCACTCCAGTGGAGTTCAACGTTTTTGTCAGGCAGAGCTGTACATGTCTGCCAAAAGTTAATGCATTAACGGGAGCATCTTATTTTGATGCTGGCATTAATGCACATGATTCTATAGAATCTGCCAGCTTTTAGCAAACGCTACAAGATGGCGGACAGCCTCGCACCATACTAACATGGCTGGAGGCATTTACTCTTTTGTGCACTACACAGCGCAAATAATGCATGTAAACCTCTTTGTAGTGCAACAAGTGAAAATTGCACGGAAGCACTGAAGTGCACATAAGTGCACACGTTTATCGATATGCACTTTTTAAAAACTCCCATAAAGTCTTAACATATTATAATGAGAACTTGGATCCGGGGAAAGTCCCAAGCCACTTAATTATCTAGCAAACTACAAGCACTAGGTTCACAGCCTTTGACTATTATTAAAATAAAGAAAGCCTTTTCTCAAGCTGTTTCATTGTGGACACCAAACTATAACATATTTTATTTTTGCTACTAACTTTTGTTTTTGGCCCATCAATCATATTCATCTGTCAAGTTTTCTCCCAATGCACTGCATGCATTTCTCTTAAAGAGCATGGAAATGTTGATGGATGCTCACCCAGACCACACACAGTGTGTGCTCTGGAGCAGCAGCCATTCACTGCAACCATTACTTACCAATAGCCTACAACCTTTCAATTTGGAAGTTTGGGCCTTAAAACTGTCTCTGTGCAGATCGTTAAACCCCTGACAGAGAAACCCTCCCTCTTTCTGCTTTTACTGGTGAGCAGAACATGTTCCACCCTCGTAAAATGGTGTCATCATCATAGAAAGACCAAATGCTGGGTTAGAAATAGCCACTGAAATTAGTTGTTATGCTCAAAAGCCACGGTGATAGTGTTTGTGTGTTTGCTTATTGACAGCAGAAACTGGTGGGAGGCTGTCTTCATGGGCTGTGAGTTAAGGGTCCAAAAGCCTTCGCCAGGGCACGCATTGTGGGCTTGCACTAAGAGGGCCTATTCCTCTTTTCTTAGAAAACAAGCACATATTGCTCATGAAGACTGCTAACAGCATGCCAATGCAATCAATGTTCTAGGAATTGATGGATCAATTGACCTGCACCTCCTCAGTCAAGGCTCTTTAGGCATAACTGAATGAGGCAGTGGGTCTCAATCACCAAGCAGTAACTCTGAATTGCTCCCGGCTTAAACCTGCATAGATCTGAACCACAAATATGTTGCCATGGGCCTCACTGCGAAATACTGCCAAACTCGTTTACCATTACTGAATGTGGCAACGGATAGGGTCCACATGATTCAGAGTCATGCAGATCCCTCAGGTATTCTCTATACTCCTACGTCCCGTCCACTTTCCTCCATACTTATGGGACATCCCTCCGTCCTGTGGGACGGGACCAGAGCGCTTTGTAAAAGCATCCATAAATGTTTTTAAAAAATGTTTAGTCCCTTCTCTCTTTCTACGCGGGGCTCGGCACGTGGCCGTAACCCTGCCCATCTCGGCTCCGCTCCGCACATTGCTCATCAGTCCTTTTCTCCGCTTGTTCGGGACTGGACGCGCTTGCATCCTCAGAAGATCTTCTTCCCTTTGTTTCCTCCTCTCGGGCTCTCGCTAGCGATCGTTTACTAGTCTGTCTATGTCGTTCAAACTAGACTTTCCAGATTGTTCATCGTGTCACTGACGCTTCGCGAGGGCGGATCCCCATCCTCTTTGTCTGTTGTGTTTGGGTCCGGATCACCGTTGGGACTCCTGTTTTTATTATGACTCCCTTTCGGTCCGGGCACTTCAATGTCGGTTGGAGTAGTGGGAGGAGGTGTTTCGACGTACTCCTCCTTCCCATTTTCAGGCGTTTATTGACAAAAAGAAGAAACACCCAGTAAGTTCTTTACTTTTCAGAGCACCCTGGCCGGGAGATACCTTTCCGGGCATGTCCCGAGCCGGGAGGAGTGTTGATCACTCTGTCACCGGGGATTGCCCTGAGGTGCCTTCTCTGAGGGTCTCCGTACGGGGCCTTTGGATACCGGAGCACGCACCGAGGCCCCACCTGTGGGGGCTGCCTGTAGACCCTGTTCTACTGAGTCGGAGGGGTACCGGAGCTCGCTCTGAGGCCTTGTTATCGGCTTCCCTCAAAAGTACCGGGGTACGCCCCAAGGCCTCGGCTGGGCTTGGTGTTACCAAAACGGATGTTCGAGTAGTAAGGCTGTTACCGGACCTGGTACCAAGGTCCCTCGTCCAGAGGCTAAAGCGACCACCGTTTCTGAGAGGCCTGCCAAGGCCTTATCGGTGAAAGTTGTTCCTCACCGTTCCCGCTCTTGTGGTGACGCCAGAACTGTTGAGGGGGCAAGGAGTGAAAGTTCCTCCTTTACCGGCAGTGCCGAGGTCCTTCCTTTGGAGGCTAGTTTGGCCGCTGGTATGTCACAGAAACATTCCAGGCCACATAGTACAGGCTCGGCCGAGGTTCTTTATGTAAAGGCTAAAATTAAGACCCCTGCCTCACTTCCACACGTGTCGCAGTTCCCCTCAGGTGATGGCAAAATGGTGGCCGTTCCCGCCATGACCACAGCGGCCATTTTGGGTGCTCTTCCTAAAACTACACCATCGGACTCAGGTGTAGGAGTTGGTTCTGCGGGTGAACATAAAATTCCTTGTGCGCATCCGTTTTGTCCATTTTACGATTGGACGCCCTGATGCCCCTTCCGCACAATGTCTTGTTGCCTGTGGGTTCGGCACCTTTGATTTTTGTGGACACTTCGGGGGTGGGCCTGTGTGGCAACCCTCCCCTCTGCGTCCCTGGAATTATCCTCCTCATGAGAGGCCTTCTCCGGCAGTTCCGAAACCATCTCCGGAGGACGCATTTTTCATCAAATTTCAGATGCTCATGCGTACCGACCCCATGAGAGAGTATTTCAGGGGTCTTTCTAGGGAAATATGCCGCCTGCGCCTCTGGCTCCACCTGTTCCACCAGTGGTTCTGCCGGCACCGCCCTTGCCTAAGGTGCCTCCACCGACCCTTCCGCCCTTGCCTCCATTGTCCCCTGTGGACAAGACGGTGCCTTACACGGTTCAGCAGGATCCTGACCTGTTGGATGATCCGCAGGATGAGCAGGACAGCGAAGACCAGCCCCGTTCTATTAGAGCTTTTCACGACCGGGTACTGGACATGATGTGCCTGTTGGATGTTCCAGTGCCTGAGGCACCCGCTCCGCAGGAGGGGGTGCTTCCGGGGGCATTCACCTTGTCTCCTTCGGAACGTACCGGCCTGTTCTGGCCGAGGTCCGCAGGGTCTGGGAAAAACCACACTCTGGACATTTCGTCAATAAGAAAATTGACGCGTGTTACAGGCTGCATTCTTTGGAAGAGGTGACCCTGTCATTTTGTCCGCCCCCCCTCCTCCACGGTGATGGGGTCGGCCACTTTGCAGTCCAGGCCTGCAGCGTCCTCTTCTACGACGGCGACTCAGGTTCTGGGGAAAGAGGACCAACTCCTGGACTCCCTTGGGAGGAAGATTTTCGCCAATTCGGCCTTGCAGCTCCGGCAGGCCAACGCGGAACTGGTGTTAGCGGGGGCGAACATGAAGATGTGGAAAGGTCTGTCAGAGTTTGAGGAGTTCATTCCGGTCGAGAAGCTGGAAGACTTTAAGGCTGGATCTGCTGGAGTCCGCGGCTCATCACGTTGACACGTCGGCTCGGGGCCTTATGCTGGGTGTCGACACCTCTCGACAGGCGTGGTTGCATGCCACCAAGTTCTCGAAGGAGGTACAGGACAAGGTGTTGGAGGTAAGAAGCTTTTTCATTCCACAACGGATGTGGAGCTCACCAAAACGAAGGACAGCACCCAGACAGCTAAGTCCATGTCAGTCCTGGTTAAGACCCCTTTCAGGACCCAGAGACCGTTGTCGCAGAGCTGGCCCTCCTCTGGTTTCAGGGCTTCCTAGACCAGAAATCCCACAGAGTGGATACTCCTTCTGGCAATAACCGCCCGAGGCAGCAACGGACTCGGTTTTTCTACCGCTCCTCAGCCTCCTCCTCAGGTTCAGGTGGTAACACCACTGAAAAGCCTGCCAAATTAGGGTTTTCCTCGCTCGCACGAGACCCCGGTGGGAGGACACATTGCGTCTCATTGGGAGGCGTGGCAAACCATCACCGAGGACAGGTGGGTCTTGTCAATCGCTCGGGTGGGCTTCCGCTTACCCATACCCCCTACCTCACCCATCAACCCTCCTTTCCAGCAGTCGGGATCGCCCTCCCTAAAAGCCGTATATGGACGACTGGCTCTTGCGCAGCCCTTGTCCGCTGAAAACTGCCTGCAATCTTCCATCTCTCCTCCAGCTCCTGTTCCACCTCGGGCTGTCGGTGAACTTGTGGAAATCTTCCATGACGGTCTCTCAGGACTTGATCTTCCTGGTTTTCGCTGGAACACGATCGACTGCAGAGTGCACCTGACCGGGGACAGAATGGCGGATCTGTTGGCCATGTGTCAGATGTTTGCGCAGTCGGAGAGTATGTCGGCCTGGTGGTTCCAGAGACTTCTGGGCCTCAATGCCTCGTGCATTTTTGGCTCTTCTTCTTGCTCGCCTCTAGATGAGGCGGACTCAGATGGCTCTTCGGAGTTCTTGGCTTCAGGCTGTGGATCCGGACTCCAAGTTGATAACGATTCCGGATTCCATGAGACCGGACCTGAACTGGTGGTCGTCTCTCAGCAACCTGTCAGTGGGGGCGGAGTTTCATGACCCAGCTCTGATGGTAACAGTCATGACGAACTCCTCCCTTCTGGGGTGGGGTGCGACGTTGGATCTTAATCAGGTCTCGGACCTTTGGTCGTCTCAGGACAAGCTCCTCCACATAAATCATCTGGAGCTCCTGGTGATCTTCCTAGCGCTCAAGGCGTTCAGACTGATCATAGCCAACAAGGTGGTCCGGATTCGCAGGAACTGAAGGCAGCGGTCCTCTCATGGATTTTCCTGCGCTGGGGCACTCCGGAAGTGGGCCTCTTCACTATGGCAGCAAACAAGAAGCTTCCTCTGTATGCCTCTAGAAACGGTCTGGGAGCCTCCTCTCTGGGGGATACTCTCGAAATTCCATGGGACAACATGAGGGCTTATGCTTACCCGCCTCTGCCTCTAGTTCATCGGACGATTTGCAAATTGAAGAACTCGGTGAACTGTTTGCTTCTGCTCATTGCTCTCATGGAAGGTGTCCTTTTTGGTGGCCATCACTTCGGCAAGGCGTGTGAGTGAACTCCAAGCTTTGTCAGTGGAACATACGTTCTTGGCTTTTCACAAGGATAAGGTGGTCCTACGGACAAACCCCGCTTTTTTGCCGGAGGTGGTTTCTGAGTTCCATCTAAACCAGTCTATTTCCTTGCCGATCTTTTTCCCGAATCCCGCGTCAGAGGCGGAAAGGGTTCTACACTGTCTGGATGTTAGAAGGGCTCTTAAGTTCTATCTTGACAGAACTTCCGAATTTAGGAGCTCTTGTCAACTGTTCGTCACCTTTGGTAATCCGCAAGGTAAGCAGGCCTCTAAGGCGACCATTTCCCGATGGTTCGCGGCCTGCATTACAGAGTCTTACACCATTCAAGGGCTGAAGCCTCCTAAAGGTATTCATGCACACCTGGTGCAGGGCAAGGCAGCCGCAGTTGCCTTTCAGAAATATGTCCCCTGGGAGACCATTGCAAAGGCAGATACTTGGGCCTTCCCATCAGCTTTTTGTCAACATTGTCTAGACCTGAGTTCTAGAGCTGATGCCCAGTTTGGTCAGTCTGTGCTGAAGAACCTGTTTCAGTAAGGGGTTGTTTCCATCCACCCATAGTTCCTATAAGGAGTGCTTGGGAATCTCCCATAAGTATGGAGGAAAGGGGACGGGACGTAGGAGTATAACCAGTGTACTCACCGTAGTGACCACCTTCCTCCTAGTCCATAGTCCCCTTTCCTCCATACGCCCGCCCGCCTTCCCCTCTAATAAGGTTCCACTGTTATTGCTAAAAGGTCTCTGACCTGGCGATAGAAAAGGACTGATCGGCGATACGTGGGGCGGGCCGAGCTGGGCGGGGTTACGGGCACGTGCCGGGCCCTGCATAGAAAGAGAGGAGGGACTTAAAATAATTTGGGGACATTTTTGGATGCTTTTACAAAGCGCTCCGGTCCCGTCCCACAGGACGATAAGATGTCCCATAAGTATGGAGGAAAGGGTCTATGGACTAGAAGTAAGGTGGTCACTACGGTGAGTAACCTGGTTATTTTGGAGTACCATTAACCCCCAAATGTGGTGTTATTCCATGTGATGATACAGGAAGCATGATATTGGATGTAGTAATGCTTTTGTGTGGTGGTGACCACCGCTACACAAAAGCATGCAGAATTAAGAGTCTTATCAACAAAACTCGTTATTTGGCAGAGTGGTAAAACATCAAGTATTTCCCAATTCTGCATTCATTACCACTACCCGGCAAACTCGTAATGAAGACCTTACGAGTAAACCCTATGAGTAACTCAGAATTGCTCCTGGTTCGCTAAGAGTAAGTCAGGAGTAAGTCACAGTTACTCATAGCAACGTCTTTGTGAATCGTAACCCGTCTCCAGGTTTCAGTCAAGGGTACGCCAGAGTCGCTTCTTTGTGAAAAAGACCCAAAGTTGTCTTAAAATTATTTTCAATGCAAAAAATAAATCCCCCAAAAGATCACAGGAAACATTCTGAAAAACCTCGTAGGGTTAGAATGAAATCGACATTCCTTAATATTAAAAAGGAACCATCACATCATTCAGTTTATTTATGTTGAAAATGTAATTATGTTGTAAGCTCACAAAAGCAAAACATTTTAATGTACATTTTGGAAAATGTACTTTGGGTGTTCTCTGTGTTGTTCTTAACTTAGTTTGACTGTGGAGACTGTCATATTTGCCTTTGCCTTCATAAGCTGCCTTGCTGCTTGCATGTCCTGTCTTTCATTTACCCTTGTGCCATAGCGGCCGCACCTGCTCCTATGTGAAATCACCCATCCCGCTCTCAGACACAAACATAAGCATCCTCTGGGGATACTGACAATGCAAGCTGCAAAGTACCACCAGAGAAATAGCATGTACTGACACAAACAAGTGAAAGGGTTATACTCAGTCCTGCAATCCTACTGCTGTTCTGTTGTGCTGTGCAACATTTTGCTACATAGACTATTTTATAGACGGAAGCTAGAAATTATTTATTATCATTCTGATTATTACTATTAATATTAAAGCAATAGTGCATTGTATGGATGATGAAGCATTAGAAATTGTGTAAATGCTTAGATTCACTTTTGGTGGACTTTTTGTACTTTATTTATAACTAATAAAAATGAATTGCGTTCCTAACTACATCCATGGTGTGAGCCGAATTTATTTACACGACAGAGAGTGCTGACGATGGCGCTCAGTTGCCACACTGCCATATGTCTGTGGTCCACCTTTGTTGTCCACTGACAGTGCCACCCTCAACCAGTTTGTGATTGGATTCTACTTGTATTAGATATGCTCGTTAGGACTGCCTGCCTTCTCCATTCAGAGGCTCTGCAAGTGGACAGCACAGAACAATAGACATGGGCGGTAGATATGGTTTACCTGTCGACCATCCCATTTCTGGCTTGCTTGTTCTAACACCACAAACCGCACTCGTCTTCCAGCTTTACACCTGCTTTACTCTTCTACTCTTTCCTGCCTCTGTCTGTCCGTCTCGTGCATTTTTGGATGCAAATGCAAGATGTGCACATAAAACCGTTCGGTGGAGTGTCAGTTTTGTGCCGTACCCATGTGGAGGAGTCGCCCTTGCATATACAGTAAACATAGGTGCTTAATATCATAATGGGGATGCACAGTGCGAAGCACTCCCCGTACTATCATTTTTTACAGGATAACACAAGGATGCAGCCCCTTTCAAAATGTTAAAGTGAGAGTGTGTGTTGTGCACGATTACAACACACCATAATGGATCATCACCATTCATCAAAACAGCGTTAAATACATTTCCCAAGAAAAACCCATGAGTGTTATATTGGAGGGGTAAGAAAGCTGGTCTTGTAAGTCATAAGTCCTCTAGGACAAAAGGTTATAACATGTGTAATAGACACATTCAATGGTGAACCCATCTATTTTCAAGTAAATATTTATACGTACACTAAAGGTGTACACCATTTGGCTCTCCAGATGTTTTATACTATTACTCCCATCAGCCATACACAGCAGATTCAATGCTGTGGGATCATCGGATGTACAGTCCAACATATCTGGAGGATAAAAGGTTGCAGGCTCCTGCACTAAAAGCACCTTTTAAATTGCCACTCAGTTCTCAATCATGCTGTTCAGTTCCATCAATGAGACTGTTCAGAAACAGTTCGAGGGGTTCTGTGCAACCGAGCCCATGGTCATGTTTTCGAGGTACGCGCACAGACTGTTAACATAAAAAAGTGTACATTCTCACAGATGTATGAGGGGCTTACAGTATGGCATTTGAGCAGATGCACTGGTGTAGCAGAGGTGGGGAGGTGGTTGCTTAGCAGATTGACCCCTTTTACCAAAGACTTTTCCTTGGATAATCGTCTCTTGCTTGCAGCCGGTTTCAGATCCTTTCTCAAGGTAAGAATGACTTTTTATGAATGCATGCCACCTACAGCACCTGAAGGATGGCCTTGCCCTGATGCTAATGCTGCTAGGGTACCACCAAAGATGTTTTGTAGAAGGTATGTGAGAAGAAGAGTAGGGTGTATAGTCTGCTTCTGTATTCTCTTTCTATCTGGGCACCCTGTGTTGACAGCATTCACAACATGGAAAGTCAGAGAGTGTTGCGAGTGTGAATGATGCTGTTTGAAAATGGGCTCCCACACATAGTGTTGCAATGCACGTGGGCATAATGGTCCGACCATTGCAGACTGGGTAAGTATGGGTATCCCGGGAGCTTTCATCGACATTTATAATTGATTTTTCTGTGCACCTTGGCCCTGCTGGGTGAAGGGGGGGGGAGGGAGGGGTCGGTGGTGAGGGGTTAAAACACTTCTCAGCCTTTGAGATGGCCAGGTAAGGTAAACTGCTGTTGGTTTGTGACCCTACTTTGGTAGAGGCAACATTTTTCTTTTCTGAATCTTTATAAAACTAAGAGATAGTTAAGACAATCGCCATGCCCAAAAAGCCTTGGTGAAATTGAGTACTGCCCCTCAGTATGCTGGGTGAACACTGCTAGTATTTCAGAAGCTTGGGTCTTCCAGGCACATACCCTGCAAAGAGGTAGCATATGTTTGTATGCAAGTATGTATCTGATAGCATGAAACAGAATGCTGGGGAAAATGATGGCGGGAGAAAGGACTGTTGGAGATCCTCCGGTGGTTAGTGTCCGATTAGTTCCTTCTTGAAGTCCATGAGAGGTGGGGGCCAATGTGATAAATGGAGAGAGTTTCTATTTTTTTTAAATCATTTTCTCCCTGCATCCTGAGGCTGTCTTTGTTGGTGGTGGTGCTCTGGCCTCCAAAGATGGTGAGTTTTCGTCTAAGTATGCAGGGGCGTTCGTCGGAATGGGCTAGTAGGTGATGCAGTCTGACTTGAAGATGATGTCGGCTTGTTAGAGACCCATCCAGTGTAGTTCCCTTTTTAAGTGACTGCTATGCAAAACAATAATATCTGACCTGGCAACTTAAATAATACTCTTATATAAAACAGTCATTGGTAAAATGTAAAGTGGTAATTCATGGAAGCACATGTCCAAGAATTTCAGTCCTGATACAGACATTTCTCAAGAATGCAGACAGCTACATACCTGGTTTCACCCTTATTAGCTTGTGGTTGGAGCATTGGGGCATGTTTAACAAACACCAGATTAACCCTTCCACCTTCAATATGAAAGTGCAATATTTCATTTGAACGAAGTCATCAAGCCATGTTGCCACAGAAGCTACATGCAACCAATCTGGGTTGATTACAGTATGTATAAAGTAAGACAAAAGCCATTTTCTGTAGCAAATGGCTTGCATTTCAGCTAATTTGTATACCCGCAATGCTTTGCTGTTGTGGCTCTAAACTGGAGGTGTACTTCCAGTGATGGTTAGTAGATGGCGTTGTGTATGTGTGACTTTGCTGAAATGACTTTGCACTTTCACATTTTTGGTGGAAGGGGGTTTACACGCCTTTTTAAACCCACCACAATCTATCAGGTGTTTATTAAACATGCTCCAACCCTCCAACCACAAGTCAGATTGCACTACACTGATGATCTCTAATAAGGGTGAAACTCTGTGTGTAGTTTTCTGCAGTCTTGAGAAATGCCTGTCTTTGGTTGATTAAGCTATGTATAAAGGAGGGACTACCCTGTAAGGCAACTGCAGTTTTCTGGGGCAACGGCTTGCATTTCAGCTAATTTACGTAAACTTAATGCTTTTGGTGTTGTGACTCTGAATTGGAGGTGTATACTTCCAGCGATGGGTACTAGGTGGGGTTATGGCATGCGTGACTTGGTTCAAATGGAATATTGCACATATCGTATCGAAAAGCACAGCAGAGGAAAAAAAACGCACTCCAGACATGAGGTACTGCTGAGGTACTGGTCCAAAATTGACAAACTCGGATCAATGTAAAGACACGAGTTTTTAATGATGGTAAGAAAAAAAGGCAAAACACACACAGCAAACAAAGCAGGACGCCAAGGATGGGTCCTGAACGACGCGTTTCGCGCTTCCCTGAGTGCTTGGTCACGTTAGGGAACCAAAGTGAAAAACACAATACATATTACACAGTTGTCCCTCTTCCATTTTGCCTGTCTCCACAAGTCAGCCACTATGCCATAAAAACCAGGGCGGCCATATTAGACTGGAGTAAAGTCTAATATATATCAATGATATAAACAGTTAGATATGGCAGTATAATACATTGCACAGTAAAATAATTCGAGAAACATGTTTAAAATGTCAAAAAATAGGAGGTAAGCATAATGCTGAAATATAAGTCCCATAATTAAAAATTAAGGATTATGGATATGGATGCATACATAAAGATATCTTTTTTTTTGCAAATGAAAACATCACTTTCTGAAACGTGCAGCCAATAGCTATAACATAAAGTGCAAGTGCAATATTATGTAAACATATTAACATAGCAGCAGTATAGTGTCAAAGAAATCCATATATAGAATAACAATATAAATATGAGGCCACTGGTGGCTTGTTAAAAATAAATGCATCACTATCAGAAAAATGCGACCATCGAATTAAAACATGTTCCTAAAAATGTGCCATAAAGTGCAAGTGCAATAGCGAAAGATCAGATGAGTGGGGCAGCCCACAGCTACAGCATAAAGTGCAAGTGCATTACTATGAAAACATACCGATTTAGCAGCAGTAGACAATCAACCAAAGTTTTCTGATACTTATAAAGTGCAAGTGCATTTCTATGTAAACATACCGATTTAGCAGCAGTAGACAAACTACCAAACTTTTTTTGCTACTCATGAATTGCAAGTACAAGTGTATTCCGATAAGATTCCATATCGAAATACATATGGCTGCAAGCTATGATTCAAATAAAAGCACTATATACCCTAAATTCTTTAAAAAGTAGTTGGTTTTTTGTTGATCAAGTGCTCTTACAGTCATAAGCAAATATATGAAGCCAAGAAATCTACATAGTACCCTGCCTTATAGAAAAACAGATAATGAGAGAAGGCAAAAAATGGAAAGAAAAAAAGGGCAATATCCATAGAAAATAAACCTATATCATAATCATAAAGTTACGTTCCCCTAATGTATCAGAATGGCAAGACAGCCGTGAGACCAAAAAGAAAAGAAATCTGGTTGAATAACACAGATAATAAAATTAAAATGAACAAGGCATTTCCATGCCAGAGCAATATGTCTTATTAGTACCTAAGAGAAGCAATATTAGGTAACCAAAATCAGACAGACAAGAACAAGAAAAACTGTAGCGAAAGGAACAAAGTATCAGATTCCCATAAAAGTATGCAACTCCTCATCCACGTTGTGACCGTTGGGGTATTTAGTATCAAAGTCTAAAATGAACCTGGTTTCCAATTGTCTAAGTTTCAGGGTTCGCTCACCACCTCTCAAATGAGTCGGGACATGTGCCACAGCAAAAAACGTAAGAAGGTGAACATCACTATCATGTTCCTGTCTTAAATGTTTGGCCATGAGGTACGTAGGGTCAAAATTCTTAATGGCTCTAAGGTGCTGCAAAATTCTGAGCTTCAATATACATGTAGTGGACCCTAGGTACCATTTTCGGCAGGGACATGCGGGAACATACACTACAAAAGGATTATGACAGTTGATAAAATGTTTTAGCCTAAATTCAGTGCCTGTAATAGGATGTATAAAGGATTTGCAGGCAGTAGCGTGTGGACAGGCCTTACATTTTTGGCACTTGGTAAACCCTTTTGGAAAACTTGGTAGCCAATTGGTCATGGTAGAGTTTTTTTGAACAGGAGATAAATAACTAGAAACCGGTCTATCCTTCAGCGAAGGTGCTTGTTTGTAGGTAAGTATAGGGCACTTAGGCAGTACTGGACCAAGATCTTTGTCAAGCATAAGGATACGCCAATGTCTCAAAATAATCTTCAAGACATCATAAGAAGCATTATTAAATATGACAATAAGGCGGGGATCATCATGGTCCTTGTTCTTCTTATTGGTAGGACCATGCAATAGCTTTTCCCTCAAAAGTGCGCATGCTTTAACAAAGGCCATTTCTATAGTCTTCTTTCGGTAACCCTGTCGTAAAAACGAACGGCAGCCGAACTGCAACACCGGGCAAATTCAAGGATATGTGTACAGTTGCATCGAAAGCGAATTAATTTGCCATAGGGAATGCTATTCTTACAGGAGGGCGGATCACAGCTCGTGGCATGCAGAGGGAGGCCTGTATTGGTCGGTTTTTTGTAAAGGGATATATGAATGCCAAGGTTGTCAAGCCCCACATTGACATCCAAATATACAATCTCAGTGGAACTGTAACATTCAGTGAATTTCAAATTCATAGCATTGTTGTTTATGCTGTCCACAAAAGATGCCCACTCACTTTCATTTCCCTTCCAAATTAAAAAAAAACATTGTCAATGTAACACCACCAACCAATAATGTGTGTAGGGAAACTAGATGAAAGTAAATAAGACAGAAATGTAGCCTCCCACCACCCCATGGTCAAATTAGCGTATGATGGGGCAAAGGTACTGCCCGTAGCAGTACCTCTAACCTGATGATAAAAGAAGCCCTCAAACAGAAAAACATTGTTAGTTAAACAAAACAGAAGCATATACAAAATCATACAGCTGTGCCCAAGAAAATTCAGAGATCGAGTGTCCAAAAAATATTTGCAAGCTGTCAACCCAGTCGTGTGATCAATGGAGGTATACAAAGAAACAACATCAGGAGTTGCCAACATTAGACCCTCCTCCCAAGGTATATCAGTAATGAGACTAGGAAAGTCCTTAGTATCCCGAAGATAGGAAGGTAACACTGAAACAAACGGGAAACAGAGTCTCATCAATGAACTGGGCCATATGGCGGATGAGTCAGAGACTTATGTGTCTTAGGCAGGAAGTATATAGTAGGGATGGTATGGCTGTCAGGAACAATAAATTTGGCTAACTCATCCTCAATAAGGCCTTTATCGGCCCATTTGGTGCATAGAGAAGTCAGCTCCGACTGTATTTCACCAAAGGGATTTTTTTGCAGCCTGGAATAACAGCACAGATCCATAGTTGACGATTGGCTTCAGCCACATAACATTCCCTATCCTGAATGACAATATTAGAGCCTTTTGTCAGCCGGTTTTATCACAATAATGGACACATTCTGTAGTTCACTGAGGGCCGAACGTTGTGAAATAGTCAAATTCTGTTTATGATTGAAGGGTTTCTTCCTTAATTTGCGATGATCACTGACGCAAAGATCATGGAAAGCCTCAATACAGCCACCCACAGAGAATTGAGGATTGAACCTGGACTTGTTTTTCAGTTTGGTGCGTATATCCCAGTTGGGATCAATGTCAAAATCAACAGGATCGAAGGTTGAGGGATCAAATAATTCATTATTCAAACAAGCCAAATCAGTCAACATAGGGATATCAGAGATACAAAGGTCAGTACGAACAGTACGGGACACAGATGGTTTGGCCCGCGGTGGATATATATATATAATCACATATTACAGGGTCTGCGGTTGTGCCCCTGTAGTTATGGTTAAGTTGCTCAACCCATAGGAAGAGCAGTTTTTGGTTGGCGTATTTCTTTGGCCCTGTTCGACGAATCCTCACAAAACTTTGCACAAAAAAACGTATACCGCCAACTTCGAAGTATTTTGCCAAGTTTTGTGTGATTTCATCAAGGGGGGGAAGTTATGAGGGGGGTCCCAAAACATTTGAAATCCAGATACACATGAATGGCAAAACAATTGCTCATGGCTATGGCCCAAACAGCTGGACAGGTTTGTACCAAACCTTTGTGAGAAGTGATGGCCTGGTCATGAAAGCAGGATTTTGCAAATTTGATATTAATCCGTCCAGTAGATTTTTTCAAAATGGCCCAAAAGTAGGTCTAGAGAAATTAGTGACATCTCCATCCAGTTCGCAGACTCACTTTCTGATTTGGTGTCCGTGAACACCTCTGAGCCAATCAGGGAGCTGCATGACATTATCAGACATGGTACACGGCCAGTAATTGTTAGTTGAGAAACGTTAGGTGCGTCAAAACGTTTGAAGTGGCTGCTATGTTGAATTCACGTAGCCCACGAACATCATGATAAAAACATATTCGAAAACACAACATTAAACTTGTCAAACAAATTAAACAATTTCTGGGCAGTGAAAGGTGATGAGGATGAGATTGGATATGTCCAGAAAATGTCAAATCAGGCTTTTTTTCTTCTCTGATGTCTGCGAATATCTCCGATGTTCGGGGACATTGCTTGACATTCGCAAACTTGACAAATGTTCGAGGCTATCCATGCATATGTGCGCATTATAGGGTTGGTGAAGAGCAAGTATTGGAAGGCTCATAACTTTGGCGCTGTTCAACAAAACTGTATAAATCTTTGCAACAATTATTAAGACTCAAATTTGAATGTTGTTGCAAAGGTTAGTGCTGTTTCGTCAAGATGGGCCAAAATTAGAGAGGCAGTTCCAGCATTTTTGGGTGACATAACTTTGGTGACATTTGACAAATCCACACAAATGTTTGCTAAAAGATTATAGACCCAACTTTAAATGTTTGTGTATCAAGGGGTTTTGTCAAGAGTGTTCAAAATTGTAGAGGAATTCCATAATTTTCTAAATTTGGATAGGCTTGAATGAGGAAAAAAATTCTACTTGCGTCTACAGCCCTGGAGGGATTTTCAGCAAACCTGTGCGAGGAGCATTGGCAACGACCAGAATGCATGCTTTTGCAAATCTGTCCTGTGTTTTATTTTTTGAAAAGTGTCAAAATGTAGGTACAAGAAATAGTGATATAGCTGCCTTGCAAAATCCAGCCACTGCCCATGGCCACCAGGTCCTGCCTATGGAGTTAAAGTGGGCATGGCCACCATGGACCGGCTATGTAGTTAAAGGGGGCAGTGGGCCTGGACCCGGGAAAGGGCAGATACGAAAAATAGTGTTATAACTTTGGTGCATGAGGCATAGCCTGCGACCATACACCAGACAATGCAACCACTGGCCATAGCCACCAAGGATGGGAAATGGGGTTAAAGGGGGCATGGCCACCAGGGACCGGCTATGTGGTAACATTTTCGAAATCAAATACGCGTGAATGGAGAAAAAAAATCTGCTTGCGGCTACAGTCTGAAGTGCTGGACGGGTTTGCAGAAAACGTGTTCAAGGAGCATCAACAAGGTCATGAAAGCATGTTTTTGCAAATCATTCCTGTGTTTTATTTTTTCTAAAGTGGCAAAATGTAGGTACCAAAAATTGTGATATAACTTTGGTGCCTGGGCAGTGGGCCTGGACAAATATCTACTCTGATTTGCTTATTGGGGCCAGCAGTATGGCCAAAGCCCCATGCCCCACTTTCTTCTCACTTGAAGCTTCCTGCTCCTTGGCAAAGGCCCACCCAGCACTGCCACCTTCCTTCGAGGTCATTCTACCCATGAAGCTAGTGTCAGTGGCCTCATTTGCCTCCATTTTCTCACCCCAAACTACTCCTGTGGCTAACTCCCACCCTGCCACAGACCTTTCCAACCTTCTCCTTTTCATCTCTAACACTCTGGATATCCTTGCCCCTGTCATGAGGATCTGCCTTAAGCCTGCCACCAAGTGCAACTCTTGGTATGAGTCTGATCTGGCCGCTCTGAAACGCAAGTGTAGAGTAGCTGAATGGAAGTGGGGAGCTTCGGGTGCACCCTTTGACAAACTGGCCTGCTGCCTACACCAAAGGCAATATAGACTATCTGCTCTAAGAAGAGTGTTCATATTCAAGCCTGCATCTCTGCAGCCTCTAACAACATGACCAAACCTTTCAAAATCTGCAAGGAGCTGGCAAATCTTACTACAGTATCTACCTCCTCTACTCCTACCCAGGCCCTCTGCATGGCTCTGGCTTCTCATTTCACCACTAAAACCCACAACATCCTGCCCGCACTCTCCTCCTCTTCTCATCTCTCTCCCTCTCTGCCTCTACCTCTCTCAGGCCCTTCTTGCCCACCACCTCCTCTCGTTCTCTCCCCCCTCTCTCCTGTAACACCTGATGATGTTTCAAGAGGTTATATGTGATTTTACCTAATGGAAAATTCAGAGTGGTACATTTCAGCACGGCCAAAATACAGAAAAACAACAATTATTATTTTTTTTATTTGTGGGGGCTCTCCCTCAGGCCTCCCAATTTCTTATCCTTATAATGCCACTCCAACCCCATACTGACCTGCTTTAACCCCTTACCCACTACCCTATATATATTTATGTAATATTTTCTGTGTTTTTCAGAATTATGGTTTTCAGTTAAATGTACCACTCCAAATTGTTTTCGGTAAATTGACTGGATACCGTTTCCAAGTTCGGTCTATGAAAGTCTCATCCCAATAGGTGACCCCGCTCCTCCAGAACCTTTAAGGACAACATTGGTTCTCTCGCCCCAGCCTTGGTCAAGTTCTGTAATCACTTCTTCCCCTCTTTTCTCAAGCACTCCCTTGTGAGCCCTCTACTAAAAAAGCCTTTTGCTGATCCCTCCATTTCAGAAAACGATTGCCCCCGATCTCTATCACTACTCAGCTTCCCCTCCACACTAAATATTTCGGCTGTGTCTATGACCATCAGTCTGGCTTCAGAGCAGCAGAGGCACAGAAACTTCACTCCTGAACATACATGAAGATCTGCTCTCTAATCTTGACTCTAGCGATCCCTCTGTCCTCATTCTCCTCAACCTTTCCTCTGCATTTCACGGTCAACGACAACATCCTGATTACCCGTCTCTGCGAGACGCTGGGCCTTCACAGCTCTGGCATGGTTGACCTCCTTCCTCCTTGACTGACCTTCCCAGGTTCAGCTTGGGTCTTTTCTCTCCACCACCTCTCTCTCCACATGTGGTGTGCCTGAGGGCTCTATCATCTCCCCCTACCTCTTCAATGTCTATCTGGCCCATTTGGCCCTCCTGATCTCTACCTTTACATCTAACTTTCAGTGTTATGTGGATGACACACAGCTCTCTTTCAGGTTACCCTCCTCGTTTCAGGCATGGTGCCCCTCTAACGATATTTGCCTTAATGTAAGACTGAGATCCTTCTCATTGGGACACCTTGTCAAGGAGTTCCCCCCTTCTCACCTGGGTCTATTCTTTGCTGGAGTCCTTGGTCGCTGCCTTCATGCGGACGGACCTGGTTTTGAACAAGGCTGCCCGAGTCTCTTCCGACTCCAGAGTGCGTTCAGTTTCCGGGACGCGGATCCAGCAATCCGGGGAACTAGGAAGAGTGCACACTAGCACACGAGTCCAGGAGATAGGAGGAAAGGAAGGGGCAAGGAACGGGTAGATAGACAGGTACAAGGAAACAATACCGCGAGCTACGGGACACATGTCGGATCGCTACTTTGCAATAGCATGGAGACGCGCAGAGCCGCGGAAGGCATGGTCTATTAATAGAATATGTTATGTCCAGCGCGTGGAGCGAGAAAGGGGTTTCATGCTGGACGACCATGTTGGGAGTATTATGGAGTGCAAGCCCCGTTGTGACAAGGACCAGGAAGTCCAAAAGGGACGTGTTCTGTAGTCCATGACAGCATGCCTCCTCTGAAGACCCTTTCCTCCAGGTTTGCCCGGGTGTATGAGGTGAAATCTTTTGAGCAACCGAGGGGCTTTGATATTAGAAATAGGTTCCCAGGTTCTTTCACTAGGAGGGTATCCTTTCCATTCAACCAGGTATTGAAGCTGGCCCTGTTTATACCTGGAATCGCAATTCCGGGATACCTCATATTCCAATTGGTTGTCGACCAGCAGAGGAGGAGGTCTACAGGATTTCCGGGAGGATGAAATGTAGGGTTTCAATAAGGAGGTATGAAAAACTGGATGAATTTTCTTCCAGGAGTCTGGTAGTTCGATCTGGTATGAGACGGGGTTAATAATTTCCTTGATGGGAAATGGACCATAGTACCGGGGGGCCAATTTGTTTGGTCGTAGATGTCGGGGTAGTAATTTTGATGACAACCATACTTGGTCACCGACTGCATAAAAGGGGCCTGGTCTTCTTTTGGAATCTGCATATCTCTTAGTCTGCGTTCTGGCCTTCTCTAAGTATTCCTTGGCCTCCTGGTGTATGTTGATGAGGGTTTCGATCCAGGAGTCAACAGTAGGTACCGGTGTAGAATGAGGAAGAACAGAGGGTAAAACTGATGGATGGAACCCTTGACTACAATAAAAAGGACTGGTTTTGAGCGCTGAGTGTTCGGAGTTGTTGTAGGCGAATTCAGCAACGGGTATCAGGTGTGACCAGTCATCCTGGACCTTGGTGGCAAAACATTGAAGATACTGTTCCAGGGTCTGATTCGCACGTTCTGTGGCTCCGTTGGTTTGGAGGTGATACCCTGAAGAGAGGGCACGTTGAATTCCCAGAATTCGGCAGAGATGTTTCCAGAATTGTGAGACGTATTGAGGTTCTCTATCAGATATGATCTTGGAAGGAAGTCCATGCAGTCGGAAAATGTGTTCCAGAAAGATTCCAGTTAGTTCGGAGGAGGATGGTAGTTTACTGAGGGGCGTAAAATGAGCCATATGAGTGAACAAGTCTATGGTAACCATGATAGTAGTTTATCCTCGAGATGGTGTAGTTCCACAATGAAGTCTGTAGCGATGAATTTCCATGGCTTAGTTAGCAGTGTTGGTTGCAGTAGAAGACCCGCTGGTCTCTTGTTATCATGCTTATTTTGAGCACAGCCAACGCAAGCTTGGACGTACTGCTGTACGTCAGTCTTCATTTTAGGCCACCAGAACTGTCTCTGTATAAGACGGAGGGTATTGGTGATGCCACGATGCCCGGAGTGAAGTGTGTCATGACAGAGGTTTATTATTTTCTGTTGTAATTTCTGTGTAGGAATGAGCAGTGCATAGTCCTTGAATAAATATCCTTCCTTGGCTCTTAGATTCCATTGGTTTTTCGTTGACATATCCTTCCATAAAGCAGAGGATTGGGTTTGCGCTCGGATTTCTTCCAGGAGGTTGACTGCTTGAGCTACGAAGATCGTGGGGGAAAACATCTTAGGATATGCCTCATCTTCTGTGGTTACGTAGTCAGGACGTTGAGACAAGGCGTCAGCAATCATGTTATGTGATCTGGGGACATGAGTGATGTGGAACTGGTACTGGGCAAAAAAGTAGGCCCAACGCACCTGACGACAATTTCTACATTCCAATGACTGTAGGATCTGAAGATTCCGATGGTCCGTACGGACTTGTACTGGATGTCTAGCTCCCAGAAGTAGATGCCGCCATTCAGTGAAGACTTGGCAGATGGCTAACAATTCCTTTTCCAGGACGGAGTAGTGTGTTTCACTTGGAGTCAGGGTTCGTGAAAGATAAGCAATGGGGTGTTCCAGCTTATCTTTCTGTTTCAACACTGCTCCTATGGCGTAATTAGAGGCATCCGTTTCCACTAGAAATGGTCAGATTATGTCGGGTTGCGATAAGATAGGAGCTTGTGTAAACTCGGTCTTCAAACGCTGGAATGCTGTGTCTTGCTGTGTGGACCAGATAAAAGGGGTGTCCTTCTTTAAGAGAGCAACGATCGGTTGAACAATCTCTGAAAAGGTGGATATGAACTTCCGGTAGAAATTGGCAAGCCCCAGGAAAGATTGAACTTATTTCACGGACGTGGGAGCAGGCCATGCCAGAATGGCCATTACCTTTGAAGGGTCCATACCGATTCCCTCTGGGCTAAGGGCTAAGGATAAATCCTAGGTAGTGAACAGAGGTAACGTGAAACAAGCATTTTTCGGGTTTGGCTAAGAGTTGGTGTTCACGGAGTCTTTGTAGTACTGCCTTTACGTGTTCTTCTTGCTTTTGAAGGTCTTTGGAAAAGATCAATATGTCATCCAGATATACAATGACGAAGAGGAACAACATGTCAGAGAACACCCTATCCATAAAACGTTGGAAGACTGCTTGGGCATTAGCTAGTCCAAAGGGCATGACCAGGTATTCGTAATGGCCAAAAGGGTGTTCTAAAGGCGGTTTTCCACTCGTCTTCTACCCGGATACGGATCAACTGATAGGCACCCCGGAGATCCAACTTGGTGAATATTACTGCACCTCTTAAGGCTTCCAGGATATCCAAAATCAAGGGTAGTGGGTATCGGTCTTTGAGGGTGCATTGATTTAGGCCACGATAATCGAGGCAGGGTCTGAGTTCCTGGGTATCCTTTTTGGGAACAAAGAATAACGATGCACCTGCTGGAGATTTTGAAGGTCTTATGGTGCAGTTTTCAAGGTTGGTATCCAGGTATTCTTTGAGGGCCTTTTTCTCGGGTTCAGAAAGGATGAACATCCTGCCGAAGGGTATCACTGCTGAGGGTTCCGTTTCTATTGCACAGTCTTCAGGCCTGTGTGGGGGTAAGGCCTGGACTATGGCAGTTGAAAACACATCAGCGTAACCTTGGTAGGCCTCAGGGACTTGTATGATATTGGAAACCATGAGTGGTGTTTCTTGGTCTTTCTGCGGTTCTTTAAGGGGTGTTAATGAAGGTTCCAGGAATAGACAGTGAGAGATACAAAACTCTGAGTCTAGGAATAGTGATCCTGCTGTCCAGTTGATATACGGATTGTGTTTTTGTAACTAGGGCATACCCAATACCACGGGGTAGTGGGCTGACTTAATGATGTCGAACCTACTCAGCTCTTGATGGTGATTTATTGAAAGCTGGATCTCCTTGGTTTGCAGTCTTATGGGCCCTGAAGTGAGGGGTCTTCCATCAATGGCTTCCACAGGCTGGAAGGTACTTCGTGCCTCGTACAAATCTGGTGACTAGCAACCTGTTAGGGAGAATTCTCTGTAAAGGCTAATTTCCCAAACCTAGTGAGTCCCCCAGCAGCTTTGCTGGATTTTTGGGGTTTATTTTTTCTCCTGCTAAGAGTGAGACTTTTTTCCTCCCACTCTTAGACATGATTTGAGTTGTTCCTTTGACTTTGTATGTGTTCTATGGGCTATGGGGTCCTTTTTCCCCATAGTGTTTCATGTGTTTTTGATATGTGGGTTACACATCACCCTCCGTGCAGTAACCCAGGGGTGTCGTAGCGACCCCCAAACATAGACTCCATACCCTGGGACTGACTACTGTCTCCCAGGGCATGTAAAGTCCCCATTGGCTTTACTAGTCTCAAATTGTGAACAGAACCAGTACAAACCATCATATTGTGGACGTACTGGTCGGGGCAATTCGATTGCCCCGGGGTCTGTTGTTCGAGGGGGCACTGTCCAGTCCCCCCGACCGAGTTTTGGCTGGTGGCAGTGGATACTACTTTTTATATTCAACCGCAAATATATTCCTATAGGATTTTCCCATTGTTCGAGGCTACCACTTTTTAAAATGGCCTCGAACATACTGCTGGTTTATTAAATTAATATAAATTCACCGGTTGGTATTTTTTGCCAAAATATGGTTCCAAAATGGCGTTTGTGTTCGCTTCTGTGACTCCAACCCAAGTCGAGCCCTTTGTTCCACTTTTTGGCGGGCTTCTCCACAGAAGCCTCCACAAGTGGTGCCACTCTGTCTGGGTACCACAGGGGGTAGGGGGTTTAGGCACCCTGGACTGAGTTGCCTCGGCAACTCAAGTCGCACTCTTGTGTGATTGGCCCGGCTCACCACTTAGCATGTTTGAGTGACAGCTAGGCTGAATGAATGGGGGTTTTCTGCATAAAAGCAGGGTTTTGGGGACTGGAACTTCGGAAGTTGCCACAGGACCTAAAGAATCCGAGGAGGGAGAAGCCGAGTCGACCTGCAACGACGACACCATCGGTGGAGCCCTGCTGAACCGTCTCACCACTTTTCCCGACGACAGAGGAGATCTCCAGACCGGAGAGTCTTCTTCCTTTGACTGGTGGGGATAACCGGTTTGCCCGTCTTTTCGCCTTCTTGGACCATCTCGTGGCCGCCTTGCCCATGCCAAGCACCCCAGCAACTGGAATACCACAGTTTACCACTACCGCAAAGAAAAGGGTGGTACCTTTAACCGGGAAACTCTGCGGCCGGTTTCTTCCCTGGCAGTGCAACGACCTTCAGCTTTCCTCCACGTCAAGACCTCCTCTTCCTCTGGACGAAACACTGACTTGCACCTGCTGCCAGGAACAACTGCCCCCGCTGGAGCATTCTTCTCATTTTCAGGTACTGTGTCCCACCTGGCTTCCTTTGCGACAGATCGTTCGGGGTGACAGTAAATCCTCAACTTTCTAACTTGGGTTAGCTTGGGGCCTGTTAACTAACTTTTCCTGACTTGATCTCAATCTTTTGTGAACTATTTACAAAGACTCCTTGGGCATAACCCCACTGTGTGAGCCTGGACACCTTTTGCTTGCTCTCTCTAAGAGTGGGCCTGGCATTTGAACTTCCTTGCTCTCCAGTAGACTTTGCCTAACCTGCCTCACTGTGGTTCTTTGAAAAGTATTGAGATTTGTGTGCTTCCATAACTCTGCCTTTTTCCCTCCCTTTTTAAATAACTTATTAGAGTGCCATCTTATGTTAAGCGCTCACCTCTGTCTGAAAATAATTGGTGTTTCTCACTAAGACTTGTCTAATAAGTAATTAGGGTTGTATATATATATATATATATATATATATATATATATATAATAGTGACTGTGTGCTGAATTTACTTACCTCTTTTTGCTAGTGTAATTTACAAGTGTGTCTTTAAATAAATAATTATATACTTTTACACCAAGGCTCTGGTCATTGTTTGCTTGTGCTACTGCCTCTCTGTACCTATTGTATATACTCTATATACTGCCTAACTCATCTTGAGAGAAGTCTGACTGCTCAGCCACAGCTACCAGGTAAATCTAGGTGGCACAGACTGCTATCAATTGGGTTTACTGCCAACCACCTGCAGTCCTAAATCTTTTGCAGTGGTCCCTAAGGGAACTCCACAAGTTTCTGCCTAACACAACCTAATTATGATCAATGAAGATTCCCATAGCTCCGCAGTCTACCAAGGCCGAAATGGGATAGGTCTTGCTCTTGGAGGGTGATAGAAATGCCTGTAGTATGACCAAATGTTTTGTCCAGGAGAGTTCAAGGATGGAATTGATGTGGAGCAAACATCTCTCTCCAGAAGCTCTGCTCCATCTAGGATCGGGAGCTGCCGTTTCCCGAACACCGAGGAGGGGCTAGAGGACATTCCCTAACCAAATGTTTGTCCGAAGCACAATACATACACAACCCCGTATGAATCCTTCTCATCCTTTCTTGTGGGGATATGGGTCCACGGAAGGCTCCTATCTGCATGGGTTCTTGTTCTGTGACTGAGCCTGGGTTTGTGTCCGTTCTGACGGTGCTCTCAAAGGATACCTTGGAAGGATTTCCCCTGGATTTCTTCTTTTCAGCCTTTCTTTCCTGGATACGGAAGTCTATTTGCATGGCAAGGTCCATTAGTGCCTGGAATGAGTTTGGTCGAGCCACTCTGGCCAACTCATCCTTAGTCTCATCATTCAGTCCTCTCCTGAACAGGGTGAAACTCGCCTCAGAGGACCAATCAGCTTCCTTGGCCAGTTGCTTGAATCGGGTCACATAAGTGAGCCTATCCTGGGAACCCTGCTGAAAGTCTAACAGACGCTCCTGGGCACTATAAACCTGCTCAGGGCGATCAAACATGTTTTTAAGGGCCTGTATGAACCCATCATAGTCATCTAGGAGGGCATCGCCGGAGTTAACGAGGGTGTAGCCCAGGTTAAGGCATTCCCGGAAAGGTGGAAAATTATGAAACCCACCTTAGTAATAAGGCTTAAATGTAAAGTGGACCAAACATGAATCCAGGAATCCACGAAGGGTTTTTGCTGACCCATCGTATTTGTCAACAATGCCACCCAACAATACGCTTTCTTTTGTGGCCGAATCCCGGGATAGGACCAATTGTTTGAGTGCAGTGTTTTCCACCTTTAGATTTTGGACCTCGGTTGATAGTTCTTGCATGCGACGCATCAGGTCCTGAACGGCAGCTTCCATGTCTCTATCTAGTTCGGTCGGGTGGCGTCTCAAACTGTCAAGGAGTTCCCCACTTCTCACCTGGGTCCGTTCTTTGCTGGAGTCCTTGGTCGCTGTCTTCTTGCAGACGGACCTGGTTTTGAACAAGGCTGCCCGAGTCTCTTCCGACTCCAGAGTGCGTTCAGTTTCCGGGACGCGGATCCAGGAATCCGGGGAACTAGGAAGAGTGCAACTAGCACGCGAGTCCAGGAGATAGCAGGAAAGGAAGGGGCAAGGAACGGGTAGATAGACAGGTACAAGGAAACAATACAGCGAGCTACGGGACACACGTCGGATCGCTACTTTGCAATAGCATTGAGATGCGTGGAGCCGCGGAAGGCGTGGTCTATTAATAGAATACGTTACGTCCAGCGCGTGGAGCGAGAAAGGGGTTTCACGCTGGACGACCATGTTGGGAGTATTATGGAGTGCAAGCCCCATTGTGACAAGGACCAGGAAGTCCAAAAGGGACGTGTTCTGTAGTTCATGACACGCCTGCTCCCACTTTTCCTCTCTCACTCTGGCTGCCCTCCTTCGGCCCTCTGGCCTCACCCTCTTGTGAGGCAAAAAACCTTGGGGTACTCTTCGACTCCCCTCTCTCATTCTCTCCACACATCATGGACCTTTCCAAGAAGGCCCCTTTCCAGCTGTACCTCCTGTAAGGAACTCATGGTGGCAATGGTAAAAACAGACACAAGTGATCACAGTTCAAAGGTGTTTATTGAACAATTAATGCAGGGTGGAAAAACACCTCACCTAAACCTAAATCGTAGATGAGAGCAAGCGTCGACAATCAAAAGCAAAATAAGGCAGTCCTAGTTGCGTTGTGTCAAAATATAAAGGCCTATACTAAAATCCTTACAAATTACAGAAAGAGTGTGCAATAGGGTTTCAATCAGGAAAGAAGTGTTCTCAAATCAGAAGTCAGGATGTGATTATCAGGGTCTTCCTTCTCTACGTTTACAGCGCAGGACAAGGTGGTACCTTGGAGCACAGCACACGCTCGAGCTTTCTCAGCATGAGCCGACAGTTCCGTTCCAACTAACACAGTACACACTTGAGCTTCCTCAGCACAAACTGACAGTTCCCTTCCAGCTATCACGTTCTTCGATGACAAAGTCTCTTTTCATTAAAAAAGTCTCTTGCCTTCGAGGCCTGATGTATCCAACAAACAAACAAAAAAAGTCCTTGCATTCCACAGTTCACATTGGATGATGGTTTCACCCCTCGGCCCCCTCTTCCGGGCATAGACCCCTCACACAGTTCTTTATCGACATCAGAACCTTTGGTGGCTGAGTCTCCTGCTTCTGAGGGTCTGATAGTTCCAAAAGAAACAAAACAAAAACCAAACAAAAGTTCCTTTTGGATTGCACTCGAGGTGAGGATTTGTCACCCTTGGGTCCACCTCTTCCAGGCGCAGACCCCTTTTGAATATTTGTCTTGGTTCTCAGCCTCCCTCTTCTGAGTTCACTGTGGCTTTTCACAAAGACAGTTCACCTTTTAACTTTCAGCAGTCTTAATGACTTTTCAATCAATTCTTGTGGACATCCCTCTGCCAGGTTCCCTTTTGTCAACACGCTGTTTATTAGAACTTTAGACTTTGCTCCTCTCGATTGGCATCCCTACACCGGGTTCATTCTTGCCACTTCTCAATTTCCTTTTACTTTTTATAACTGTGGGATTCACTTCCCTTGCTTTCTCTTGGTGAGGGATTCACTTCCCTTGCTTTCTTTTGGTGCGGGATTCACTTCCCTTGGTTTCTTAATAGTTTGCTGGTCAAAGACTTTCAATTGTATAGGGAATTTGATAGACCTCCTGTATGACCACTCTGACCTCTTTTTGCTTCCTCCTAAGGGCTTCTGGATACAGAAATGTCTACCACCGAGTAATCACCCAGAGTTTCCTGCTTGAGCATGGTGCCGGCCTCCTCTGTTTCTGGCATTTCCCCTATTTTCTCACTAGTAGCTTTAAGCCTCTCAAAAGTTCAAATTAGCCGTTGGCTATTTATCGTTCAACACAGTTCAGTTTCTTTTCGGCTCTTCCTTTGACTCACCAGCTGTGATGAAGTGCTTGACTTTCTTCTCCTTCGAGTCAAGGTTGATACCACAGAGACGCGTGTCTCTCCCTAGCATGGTTATTAGCAGAGAAGGGTCTCATGTACCGTAGACATCTGCTGCAACATACACTGACTATTGTTCGCAGACTAATAATTCTCTCTGCGGGGGTTTCAGGGGCCTTGATCGGAAAGGGCAAGGTTGCTGCTATCCTTGTCACTCTCTCGGTCTGCGCCGTCTTTCTCCTCCGCTTGAACTGCTGTGTTGAGTTGGCTCTTACGTTGTGCGGTCTGCCTTGCTCTCCCTGTTCTTTCGTGCTCCCCCTTTTATCCCTGTGGGGAAGGAAAAGGGCTGTCAGGTGTGCGTGATTCTGGTCAATTGCCTGACTTTGCATGACCCTTGTATTGGGACATGTCGGGTAAACGGCTCTGGTGTTAGTGCGATATCTTCCGTGTTGTGCGAAAGTGTTTGAGTCGGGAAAGCGGGGGGGCAGTGTTTTGGAATATCCTACGTGGTAGGATGGGGAAAAAGGTGTTGAAAGAATGGGGATACCACGTATCACCCATCAGTGTCCCACTCCTACTTCCCAAGGCCCCCTCATCCAGGTGATCATCCCCCACTAGTCCACCCCCAGGCACTGGATCCAATAGCTATGGCCCTGTCCTGGCCACCTGGATGACAGATCCCCTTCAGGTTTCCCACACTCCTCAGAGGTATTCTCCCTTTTCTCACCTTCTCCCAGAAGCTCGCTGTCTCCAGGGCCCTTGTTCTCTCTAGGCTGGAGTACTGCAACAGCCTCTTTCTCAATCTGCTTAACTCTACTCTTTGCCCTCTTCAGCTCATACAGAGCAGGACCGCAAGACTTATCCTTGGCCTCAAGCCCAGGGACTGCATCTCTCCGTCCTTGAAATCCCTCCACTGGCTCCCCGTGGCTGCAAGGATCAAGTTTAAAACCCTCTGCGTTGTCCACAAGACTTTCTGGGGGCGTGGTCCTCACTGCCTTCATCTCTCTCTTCTTAAGTACCTTCCCCTCTCAGCCCTCTGCTCGTCTACTTTTAATAAGCGCCTAACAAGCGAACAATAAATAAATACTGTGCGCGTGAGTCGCTTCTCCAAGCAGAGAATGGGGGTTAGATCTCTCTCCTCTTCAGGTGCCTCCCTCTGGAATGGCCTCCCTGCCTCTCACCGCCTAGAGCCGGATCTCCTTAAGTTCCGGAAGCTCCTCAAGACCTTCTTTTTCTCCTTTTCTTCCTTGCTCCCTCTCCCGTGCTAACCTTCCCTTGCTCCTGCTCCATCAGCTGACTGGCTGATCTGTTTCCTCTGAGTCTTAAAGGACACCAAGCCCCTGCACTTGCCGCCTGGGCCACCTTGCACTGCCGCCTGGCTAACGTTGCACTACTGGGCTGGAATTTCCCCCTGTAGTTCCAATCTTCCTTGCACTTAACTCAGGGTTCTGCTGCTCTGGGTGCACTTCGCCCTGTACCCTCTCCCCTTCTTGTTGCGCACTTGCCCGATCTAAATGAAACTAAACATAGTAAGATTGCTGTCGTGTCCTCCCTTTATTCCCCCTCCCTTGCCTGGTTGTGCCTTGAAACACTTGTGTATAGGCGCATAATAAATAACAAAT
The DNA here is from genome assembly GCF_040938575.1 of Ambystoma mexicanum. NCBI lineage: Eukaryota > Metazoa > Chordata > Amphibia > Caudata > Ambystomatidae > Ambystoma > Ambystoma mexicanum. The sequence continues at coordinate 226,970,681 of NC_090935.1, forward strand.
CAATCAATCAACCAATTGTGGACACTGGCCATGGCAACAAGCCATGAACACTGGCAATTGGTCACACTATGGGATATAGTGAAAACTATAAAACCAGGATGCAGGCTAAGTGCAGTGGATAATGGGGGTGGTTTGATGGGGCCGAGGCCCTGGTCGAGCCTCATGCCCTAGGCAATTACATCATGGCTTGCATCCCCAGCATGCACTGCTGACAATTACACACATCAATATGCGCTGCAAAATATATGTTTGCGAAAGGAGTTTTATAGTCCTTTCATATATATTACAGGAGGACAGTGCTGTAACATCATGAAACATTTTCACTTACAAAAACCATTGAAACTCAGTGTTAAAGGGAAGTTATGGTTAAGTTGCACTAATTAAAAACCCATGAAATTCACAGAAAAAAGTTTGTTAAAGGGACATTATGGTTAAATTACACTAATAAAAAAACTCTGCAATTCACTGAAAAAACTTTGTTAAAGGGACGTTATGTTTAAGTTGCAGTAAGAAATCCTATCAAATTCATTGAAAAACTTTGTAAAAGGGACGTTATGGTTGCAGAGTAAAATCGAAAAACCAACAAAATTTGCCACTTATAGTAAGCTATGCAATCATAACTTACGCAATTGCCATGCACTGGTGAAACTAACATCCAGGACATCAAAGATGACCTCACAAATGGTATCATCGATGACATCACTAATGAAATCACACATGAAATTCCATACACAGAGTTCTGTTTAGAGTATTGGTAGCAACGTATGAAGGATGATCGGGAGGCCTCTCATGAACTACTCTGTCACAAAATGTACTTATTGAAATAGAAATGTTCGACTGAAGTTTTGCTGTTAAAACAGCAATCTAATCTGTATATATAAAGAAAATCTATTAGTTTGTTCCTTATACAATCCCACACTGTTCCACCAATCTGCTCCACATTTTGCAAAGTTACCTGCTAGGACCCTCTGGGCATTACTGGCTATGTGATATTTGGATACCCCACCTCTTTCCCTGAATTTCAGCGCCTTCACACATGAGATGGTTGCTTGAAATCGGCAAAACATCAATGTGGTCGTAGAAGGACTGGACACAGCTAATTTGAAGCGTCTTGATGCAAGGAAATAAACTTGAAGCTCCCACCTGGAAAACCATGTTTCAAGGCGCCAGGGTGGGCCAACAGGTGGGGAGAGTGCACAGAAGTTCCCAGTGTGCAGCAGCACAGTAACTCTTACCTCCCCCCAACGTCTGCCTCCGGGAATGTCAGCCAGCCACACATGCCCATTCTCAGTGCAGTTTACCTCAGAGTGCAAAGTATTTCAAGCAATAAGTGAATCAGAACAGTGACCTACAGGATCATTGATTTTCAACAATTGATGAGTGTTATCATATCTGTCTGCAGAACCTGTGCGGAGTACCAGTATTGTTTTGCTAGTAATACATAAACATAGCAATCGCAGAATGGACCATAGAAATAGAGTACTTTTTTATCTGGTATGTTTGCCCAGTAGAATCATATCTCTATGTCTAGCGGAATCTTGACTAATGTGAAACTTGGAATTAACTGCTAACAATACAAGAATTACTACAGACATGTGTTAGTACTAACAATATACATGGAGAGCATTAATGCATACAAATCTGAGGCACATGCAGAGAAACTCTAGTAAAGAGGAAACAAATACTATGATCAGAAAATGACACTAAGATTAGTTCATCATTATGAGTTCATCATCATGTAAACACATGTTATTGTCTGTCGGGGGCCTACTTATTGTTCCATGTATATGCACCACATACTCAGGCCAAACCCTAATAAAATTACCTTCAAAACATAGCACAAGGTAAAGGTCTACATATACAGCACCTTTAGAGTATGCATATCATGTTTTCAATGCAGTATGACGAGATCAAGATCTCTGCTTAAAATTTTTACTGTCACTGAACAAAACAACTAATACGTGATGTCATCAGTGAGGTCATTGATGATACCATTTGTGATATCATCTTTGATGTCCTCTGTGTTAGTCTTAAAAGTGCTTGGCGTTGTAACGAGTTATGGTTGCACAGTTTACCCTAACTGTCAAATTTCTTTGGTTTTTCGATTTTACCTTGTAACCAAAACATCCCTTTAACAAAGATTTTTTCAATCAATTTCATATGTTTTTCCTACTGCAACTTAAACATAACGTCCCTTTAACAAAGTTTTTTCAGTGAATATATGTATGCATATGCATATATATATATATATTCAGTGAAAAAACCTAGGTTAAGAGAGAGTTAAGGTGATCAGATTTAATGCAACAAAACCCTGGTAATTCAGCAATTGCACATTGAGCAAGCCCACCTTAACTATGCGCCCCCTGTTGCGCACTGTATGACCACACTGATAACATCACTGACCATGATCTTCGGCCGTGGCCACTGTACATGTGCACCTATAGGTTTCTTTGGGGCCCACTAGCCATGGCCTTCAGCCATGGCCACTGTACATGTTTCACCAATAGGTTTCATTGGGAACACTAGCCATGGCCTTTGGCCGTGGCCACTGTACATGTGCACCTATAGGTTTCTTTGGGGCCCACTAACCATGACCTTCAGCACAGATACACATTGTCCCCTGCCTAGGAGATGTGATCACTGTACATTTTTTTACTCTCTCCCCATTCCAATGGAATTCCCATGATAATGGCAAGGAACTACACATAGTGGCATTGGACTACCCATGCCTGTGGGATTCCCCCGGTATTCCCCCGGCAACACTCAAAAATCCCAAACTCTTCCCTGTCCTCACAGGCCCTCACCAAGCGCCCTCCTCCTCTTTCCATGTTCACCCCACTCCTCTCAATTGCTTTTCTTCCTCACTGACAATTCCCCCATCACTGTTTGGTTTCTGTGAGGCATTTTCTTCTCCTAGGAAGACTTGATTGAAATGCAAGTGCTGAATTTCAGGCTTTTTACGTTAAATTTGAACCCCTTAATGCTCTCTTAACAAATTGTTTTTTTACTGCATTTCAAGGGTTAGGCTATACCTTAGTTTCCTCAGGGCCCACTAGCCATGACCTTCTGCTGTGGCCACTGTACATTTTATAACAATAGTTTTCTTTTGGGCCCACTAGCCATGGCCTTAAGCCATGGCCAGTGGCCACAGGTGAACATGTTGCATAATTTCTTGAGGCCTCACTAGCTATGGCCTTCGGCCATGGCCTCTGTATGTGTTGCACCAACATCTTTCTTTTGAGCCCACAAGCCACGGCCACTGGCCAAGTCACTCAAAAACAAAAATAGAGACTAGAGGGAAAATATAGCGACCCAGTTCAACAACGCCTCTGCAGGTTACTAACCTAATATTAACAATTGTGTTACTGGGTCAGGTTGTTTCAGAAGTTTTTAGGTTGCACCCTACATAGCACTATTACATTACAACACTTATAAAGGACCACTAAATCCATTAATGTACAAAAATATCATCTTTATTAGATTTAAATATCTCTAAAAAAATCCAAAAAGGGAAGTACGCATAGCAATACAACACAAAGGAATAACTAAAGTGCCTCATGCTTAATAGTGAATCCAGTGACTTGATGCATACAGTTCTAACTCTAAACAACAAATTCAATCAATCATACTACTCATACTTCATGCACCCAACATGTTTCATTCCTTCTTCTAATTTAAAAAAACGACTGTAGGAAATTCTTCAGGGATTTGCTATCTCCTGCTTCCCTTGTTTACAGTCTCTGGATCATGATAATTAGTCCAATTTATTCCCTTGATCTCCTTAACTCGATAGATAGATCTGGGTTTGTTTGGTGGGGATAAACCCAAAAATCTCTTCAGAAATGACATGAACATGTGTATCAGTTACCATGTGTCCTGCATTTTAAATATGCACTAAAAGTTTATAATACTCTTATTAACATCACATTTCAATTGTGTTTCCTTGTTGCTCACAACTCACCACTGTTGATTGTTACCAACAGCTACCAATTAGTTGTATTTAGCATATCAACTCCAATTAAAACCCCAAAATCTCTCTTTTATGGCTAAGTCAGTAGCGTTCAACAGAATTGGGTTGAGGCTGCCCAAGTTACTGATTCTTGGATAAAGAGCAACCCTGTACATTGAGATGGGCAAACTCCCACTACTTAATGCATCTAGTCAAACTCAGGCAACCATTCCCAATTAAAGTCAAGATCTCTGAGGTGGGGTCTCAGCGACTTCACGTGCACTGTGTCCCAGGGTCCCTATTAATCACATTACCATTCAATACCCATAGCCTTACTGCCACTCAGTACTTCTAGCCATAAGGTATAGTGGTCATACTTAACAATAGTTTCCTTACCCTGTTGTCAATCTGGGGTCACATGGCTACTTGGATTGTAATCAAACTGTGCAGAGTCATGCTTCTCGCCATTAGCACAAATTCTGTACTGCTGATCACTGTGTCTCTATGGATCTGGTTCTGTAAAGGGTGGGGGGACAAAGAAACCCCACATATTCGTTTTCCACCTGTGTCTGTGGTCTACCCTGTCTCACTCAATAACTTTCAATAACTTATCAGTGTCCTTACCCGAATTAGTAGATAGTCCGGCTTTCGGTTTACGCAGAGCTTGCAATTCACGCTGTATCCTGCACTCGCTGATAATTTCAGTCCTTCCGCCTGCTGTTCAATGGTGTATTTAAAATCTGAGTCATCTGCTGGCGTTTCATGACACAGTCCCTTATCTCCGTTTAGTTCGACTATGCATGTACCATGAGGTTAACTCCCTCGTCGTCGGTTGCTTTCAGTCCTATTTCTATACTGACTACAAATCCGATACCAAGAGGTTCATGATCAGCTGTTGGGCCTTAAGGCCTGTGAGTCCTTGCAGTCTCTTCACTTATATACTATCTAGTTCTTTTACTCACTTGGGTACTGTGGCAAACACATGCATATTGATGTTACACATCGTGCATATTACATAGTGGGAAACTGTTCTGTTTACTAACCACCTAGTTCGAGCATCCGAAAAAAGGGATCTGGGTATTGGTATCTTGGCGTCTATAGTATGTGTAGGCAAGATTCCACGTAGTAAGCATTACGGAGTTGAGAAGTGTCATTTTGCATAGTTAATTATTTTTGACACATCTAGTAAGAGAGCTTCAAAAAAAAAGGTAGCAGGCGCTCCTCTCCAGAAAAAACATGGCATGATAACCTGTTCTGAGATGAGAGTTTGCAGCACATGCTTTTTGCTCACTGTACCTTTCACAGATGTGAAATATCCATTTGCATATCAGTCTTTGTCCCGCCCACCTGGGCAGTCCAGCACCGAAATGCTATGGCAATTCCTCTCTGAACAAGAGTACCAACAGCAACCCCATACACGTGTTTCAGCCTTGTTGGGCCTCATCAGTGAGGTGAAGCTGCGCCTATAATACTATAGGTATTAACAAACACCAGTTTCTTGTCTCCCTTCTTGGTTAACCATTCTTTATATTGCAATAACGATTCCCGGCTAGTGTTGGACGCTCTTTTCAGTGCTTTTGATGTTAAATCACTCAGGTACCCTCTTTTGTGAAGTTTAGTTCTTAATTTGTTTGCTTCTTTCTTGAAATGCCTTTTCTTGTTGCAGTTTCTTCTTAACCGAAGGAGTTGTCCCAATGGCAAGTTGTCTTGTACATGGCGTGGGTGGAAACTGTCATAGTGGAGTAATGAGTTACAATCCGTTGGTTTATGAAAAGGCTTTACAAAAAGTACATTCTTTTCTTTTTCATCTGTGATGGTAATATCCAGGAGGTTCAGTTCTTTATTGCTATGGTTATGAGTGGATTTAAGAAAGCTGTCTTGATGATTAATCCATCCACATAAATCATCAGCCTCAACCTCACTCCCCTTCCACACCACTAGGACATCCTCTATATATGGCGTCTACACAGTTGTACATGTTTCTGGTATGGATTATCTACACTAAAGATTTTGTTTAATTCGAATGTCTCCATGTACAAATTGGCTACAGTAGGTGCCAATTTAGCACCCATAGCTGTTGATAAAATTATACATTAAAGTGGAACAAATATTCAGTTAGCGCCATTTCTGCGCACCATAGGATAAAGGAAGCCAGTGTCGACATTACACCTTGTTCTGATAGTAGTTGTTCTTCCAGCATATTAATTGAGGCTGAATCCTTCCAAGTCCTTAAATTCGGTAACACATAATGTAGGGATGGGGATGCAGAATAACTCTTACACCAAATAATAAGACCGACTCAGGAAGTTGGCAAAATGTCTCATCTGACCGTTTTATTTTCAATGGTCTAAATCACGGAGTTACAATGGACATTAACGGATGTCGCACAGCATATCTCTCAATGTGTTTCATAAAGAATTACACTTTAATAGTAAAAACTCATCATACATGACGTCATACTACGTGGCAAACTAAGGAAACCTATGGGGTATTGTGGTTGGTTCAAGGGGAACACCTAAGTATACTTTCTTTAAGGGTTGCATTGTGATTGGATCTCTTCAATCAGGTGAACAACTTATGCCCACCCCTAGTGCGTCATCTTCAACAGTTTGAGGTACACAGTATATAATTGGCTCTCAAACTATTAGGCACTTCATTATACAGCCTTCTACAATTGGTTGGCACGCTCAAGTCCTTCTGGTATATTCGGCTCATTAGCAGCATGTAAGCTGGTACCCCAGGTGTCGGTGGGTGGACTTGACCACATCTCCCCACCCAATTAGCCCGACATCTATCATCACTCATGCTTTCTGCCATTCAAATTGTCTTTGTCCTTGGCCTTGCTAAGTATCCTTGCGCCAGAGAATTCATGGGAGTGTGAGCACGTTCTTATCTGAAGTCTGGTGCTGCATGACCAGTTTCTATTTACATCTAACCCATGTGACAGCAGGCCATGCTTTAGCTCCCATTCTCGCATTTAATAGTATTAAATGAATACAACTTGGCACTCATGGTGTCTCTTCCTTGCACCTTAATAAGGGATAGTTCCGCTTCTCGCGTCCACTGTTCTTGAAGGATAGATAACCAGTTCTTGGCTGCTTCAGCCTTTGCCACCAAGCCAGACAGCCTTCTCGGTCTTTCCTCAATCTTCAGCTACTTTCTTGCTGCGACACACTCATTGCTATTAATCCTTCCTTCTCCGTGGGTTTGAGCTTACAAAAATTGTGACATCAAACTTCCAGCTTCTATATAATGGCGGCACCACCTGCAGTCTATTCACTACGTATAGCTAGCCTCTAAGATGACTTTGTCTACTTGCATTGCAGCGTCTGTACAGGTATTAAAACAGCTTGTATTTTCTGCAGTACTCTTCACACGTGCAATCTTCATTCTGCAAAGGAAAGTTTACTCGATTCTTTATTTCCTCATCAGATTCTATAAGGCCTACACATCCTCCACTGCAGCCACTCTTCTCAGTGCATCACGCTTGCTTCTTGTGACATCACTAATCTCCTCTTTCATTCATCTTCATATTCCTTTCGGGGATTTCTTCCAGGAGATTGTCAGTTCTCCGGGGGGTACATCAGATAGGGTTTTCTCAATGGATACCTTTTCTCAAAGACTCTTTGTGGAATAGGCACCATCATTGGTGTTGTGCAAGTCGCGACCTTTGGTTTCCAACATGTAGGCAGGATGGAGGCGGGACTTCGTGTAGAGGCATTCAGCTGCTCCTCTACACTGCTCTTTTGGAGAATGCTCGTATATAGGGCTACTACGTCCAGATCTAGTAGTAGTTATTTTGCAGGGTAAAATGGTGTACCTTCTATTTCCTTGCTGATCTGTGTTGTATCTTGTATGTACGATGCCATTTTGCGTACCAGAGGTTGAAGAAATAAGTCTCCAAATTTTGACAGGCGTTCCAAACTTATCTAAGGGGACTATTTTCTTTATTTCTTCTAATGCGTGGAGGTGAATCAAAATGTTTTCAGTCATCAATGTTGTGGTATCTATTATTAGGATGACCCAATCTCTCCCGCACTTTTTTGCAGTGTAACTCCACTGTAATACAAAGCTCTTATTATATAGCAACACTCTATGTTAATTTCTAACTACTAGGCCTTGTGGAAGTGGCCATGTCACACAATTAATGCTGTTACTAAACACCTATTGTCCCCCTGCCCAGTAGATGCAGGCACTGAAGATCTTAATACAAAAAAAAAAGTATTCCGCCAGTCCTATGTTGTAGATCCTTATATAGTGTGACTTCTCTCAGTTGTCACATGCTTTTTTAAAAAAAAATTATGACAAACCTTTGTATTTATGTATAATGATGACAACAACTACTCTAAATTAGATGGAGACCCCATCAATAAAATCAAGATACTGATCAAAAGCACTATCGAAGAAGCATTGGACCTCAATTGGATCGACGTTAAGACAGGAGAATTCTTATTCAACCAACATCCTATCACCCCCGTTTTTTACGGTCTCCCGAAGATCCACAAGAACCCTACCAACCCTCAGTTGAGACCCATAGTAGCAGGATCGGATAGCATCTTCGACCCACTTGCTATCTATGTGGATAGATCACTCCAAAAACTTGTTCAAGACACCCCTACATATCTGAGAGATACAACCGATTTCCTCAACTGTATTAATATCACAGCTTTGAGTGTCGACTGTATAATTTTCAGTAGGGATGTGTGTAGCTTATACACATCCATTCCTCATGAGGAAGGTATACGTGCAGTTCAATGGTTAATTTCCAATAGCTAACAGTACGGGAAACAACAGTTTGATCTTGAAATTTCTGGAGATTATACTTTTCAACAGCTATTTCCAATTTCAAGGTAAATTCTTTCTACAGACAACTGGCACCTCTATGGGCTCCTCTATGGCCCCAGTTTACGCCAACACATTTATGTACAGACTGGAACATCAACATGTACTGGACCATCCTGAATGGTCACACAAGATCCTAATGTGGAAACAATACATTGATGACATTTTTAGTATCTGGTGCGGGACACGTGACAAACTGGACTCCTTCTTTAACTACATGAACACCATCCACAACAATATCAAGTTCACCATGGAGATAGGGGCACCTCATTTACACTTTCTGGATGTGGACATGGAAATCAAAGAAAACCGTATCTGGACCACTATTTACCATAAACCAACTGATGCAAATAATGTGTTGCACTTTACAAGCCATCCCCCGAAATCAATGTTGAAAAGCCTACCATTCAGTCAAATCTTGAGATTGAAACGCATAATTTCGGATCCGGCCGGCCTTGATACAGAAAGCAGTAAACTACTTGAGAAATTTAAAGCCAGAGGATAACCAGATACAATTCTTGAGGAAGCCAAAGAAATGTCTGAACTCATTAGCAAAGAACAACTCCTTGTCCCTAAAATTAAAACGAAGGAAACACCACTGCTCCATATCGCCAAATACTCAAGACAAAGCATTCAAGTAGGTAAAACCATCAGGAAACATTGGAGCATTCTCCACAATGATCAGACACTCAAGGAACTATTCCCTAAAGCACCCATGATTGCCTTCAGACGTGGTAGGAATCTCAGGGATACACTAGTAAGAGCAGAAATACCACCTAAGGACAAACAAATGGTTCTACAAACCAAAAAAATGGGAACTTTACCTTGTCTCTGCTGCTCACACTGCAACAACATCAGCAAAGGTGATAATATCGTTCACCCATGCACTGGTAAAAAGATTAAACTACGGCACTACGCTACCTGCATGTCCACTGGAGTGATCTATGCGATCAAATGCCCCTGTGGCAAACTCTATGTGGGTCAAACAACAAGATCTGTTAAAGAACTTCTCACAGAGCATAAATCGAACATCAGGTGCAGAAACATAAAATCACCTCTCTCGAGACACTTTATGGAAAACAACCACACAGATGCTCAGCTCAAATTTCAAGTCCTTGAAGTAGTTAAAAAACCCTATAAGGGTGGTGACTATCTATCCATTCTCTCGCATAGAGAGTAGTACTGGATTCACACATTGAACACGTTACTCCCTAGGGGTCTTAACAATGAATTTTCCTTGAAATCTTTCATCTGACATGGTTAACATACTTTAATGTTGCCTCTCTGTCCAATCAGGCTCTATATGTGTCTAATCCATCTCTATCCATTGTGTAATTAGTATCTACACGCAAATACCGTTGATGAACCGCTATATACTACCATGTGACATGACATTGTATAATAGAAACTGCTCCATTCTGTGGAACTCACCATATAACAGTTACATATTCTTCACCACTTTTTACACTTTGTAAATTCAAAGCCACCCCACTGGAACCCAGATGGTCAAATTTTACTGATTTTCTTCTACTTTTTGATTCGTATCCCATTGATTATATTCACTCCATTCAATTCCAGACCAACCATAGCATTACTCATCTAGTATTCGTATGGGCATCATCAGTTTCAATATGGCCGCCGCTTTGCACTGACACTTGTTTACCATTTTTGTAACACAATCCCACCTGTTAGTCCGTATTCTGTTTCGATGCACGACGGCCTTGATAGACTGGGTACTGCATGCTAGAGAAACTCTCGCTTCACGGGAAGCGTCCCTCTCATAGCAGCAATCTCCACCTACGACCGCACACCCACGGCTGGGCTGCGCGACCTGCATTGAACCATTACTGCATGCCGGATGTAGATTATTTGGACCGTACATCACGCTGCTGGCACAGTAAGTTTGAGCACCTACATTTAACATACGTTTATCGCTCTAATATTTTAATCATGCTTAGGCAGAGATGCTCCGTTTACAGATCCAGGCACTATATCACTACTGATACTTGATTAATGGTCGTCCGTCGCCCACGGCACCTGCCGGGCAGAATCTTGAGACTCCAAGTCGTATATTCATCTCGCAATGGTGAGCGTTTGTCCCTTTACTCTATGGGCCTCATTACGAGTAGCCCGGTAAAAGCGGGTTCATTACCGGCATGCCGGAATGAGCGGGTCCGTGCTCGTATGAACACGCTAATAGCACATTCCCCCATGCCGGTAATGGTAAGACCGCCATGCCGCTAAAGGGCCTCCAACACCCCTACACCGGCATCGCGGGATCCGCCCATACCGGTACCGCCTCATACCAACCCCTAAATACCGGCATGGTAATACCGTCATGGTAATACCGTGTTCGCAAAAAACGGACCCGGAAATTACATCATCGCGCAGGAACGGGAAATGGGCCGGCAGCCATCTTTAAAAACACATCCATTGCCATCCTCCCCAACCACCAGTCCTTTTGTGTTGTGCTGTGGCAGAAAATAACCAAGATGTCCAAGGCAACCAGGAAGACGACCCCCAGGAAGCGCAAACAGCATTTTTCAGACGCTGAGCTCAGCATGCTCGCCGACACCCTGGCCCAGCATGCGGACACCATCAGGAGTACTGACATGAAGCATGCGGCCCAGACCAAAAAGAAGGAAGTCTGGCAGGAGGTCGCACAGAGGGTGTCGGCAGTGGGAACCACCCCCAGGAGTGTGCGCGACTGTCGCAAGTGGTGGGATGACCTCCTTCTCAGGGTGAGGAAGATCCTGGCAGACAACAGGAGGGCCGCCATGGCGACAGGCGGGGGGCCACACTCACCTGTGAAGTTGACTCAATGGGAGAAGACAGCCAGTACCTTTATAGATCCCAAATCCATCGAGGGAATCGGAGAGCAGGAGGTGGGCGCCGCATCATCCCCAGAAGAAGGTGAGTGACCCATCACATGCCTGTAGGGTAAACAAGATGTGGCACAAGTGACGTGGAAGTGAGACTAGGCAAGGCAATGCATGTCCCAGGCCCACATCAACATATCCAGTCAAGAATGTGTGCCACACCCTGCCACACACAAATGCATGCTGAGTGCCAATTCCAATCCCAACACATGTGCAACATGACCCGACCGTGCCCATGTAACTCACCACACAGACACCATACCAATGCCATGCCACCAGCCATGCATTGATTGCCCACATGCCCCCTCAGAACACCAAATGCCACATCCCTGTAATAATTGGATGCATGAATGTATGACCATATCACAGCGCAATAGATTATCGCTGCCATGTGACACCATCACTGATGACCTGCATCTCTTCTATCCCCCAGGCACCGATGAGGAAGATGGCAGGCAGGACAGGGGTGCAAGTGCATCTACTTCACAGCAAGGGACCAAGGCCACTGCCACCACCCAGCCCCAGAAACTGCCCAGACCAACAGGCAGTGTGCCACACCAGGAAGAAAGCCAGCAGGAAACAGCTACAGCCAGAGTCCAGCAGCAGCCACCCACAACAGTGGAAGGCGTTTCCATTCCCGCTCCGCCAACCACCGCGGACGTTGTGGATGCTGATGTGGAGAATGAGGGTGACACAGTCATGTCAACCACACCCACCCCAAGCCCCATTACCAGCCCCCCCCCTACAGAGGCCGAGTGCAGCGACAATCCATGCCTCCACGACTTGGACCTTGGAGAGTGAGACATATGCCTCTTTGAGGAGGACTGTGCCCTGGACGTGGGTACCACGCAAGTGCCATACACCACCCTGCCTACCACCACCCTGCCTACCAGCACCCCGCCCACCAGCACCCCGCCCACCAGCACCCCGCCCACCAGCACTCCTGCTGCCAACGACCCCTTCGAGGTTCGCCTGTCAAGGGTTGAGGCACGACAGGAACCGATGCTCGAACTGATACGGCAACAAATTGCCGATGGTAATGACTCCATGAGGGCCATTGCCACAGCCATCGCTGCCAACAATGCTGCTGTTGAGGCATCCACAACTGCGATGAGGGAGTGTCTGGGGGCACTTACGCAAGCCCTGATGTCAAACCTGCCTCAAATGCAGCGCCCACACCTTGGGGCAGGCATGGGACCGGCCACTGACACCTCCACTGCCACAACCCCTTTGACCTCAGCCCAATCAAGCCCCATGCGGATGACGCGGAGGAGTGTACGGCGCTTGGACATGGCACCCCCGGATCGCAAAATAGTGAAGAAGTAGAGTGGGCAGACAATGCCATTGGACAAATGGACGTTGGTCAAGGGAACAGTGTTTGGTGTACAGTTGGAGACATTTGGGGTTTGTGGGGTGGGTGAGGGAGTTCACTGGGGTGTTATTGGGGTTTGTAGGGTGGGTGAGGGTGTTCACTGGGGTGTTATTGGGGTTTGTCGGTTGGTTGAGGGAGGTCACTGGGGGTTGTGAGGGGAATATGTTCACATTTTCACATGTCTGAAAAATACACCCGTTGTTTGCAAGGAAATCAATGGCTGGACATACTTCATTTTGTTCATGTACATTTAATGTGTAATGTTGTACAGTGGCGAACTTCTAACAAAACAAGTGTGCATGGCCACATGCAGCCAGTGTGTCACTGGCACATAACTTTCATGGTACCTGCGTTTCAGAAGTATTTGTCAATTAGTGCTTGGCGTACAGCATGGCCATCCCGTGCATCACGTACTGGTAGGGGGGCTCCTTCGCCTCCCTCTCCATCCCCTTCATCCTCACCCGGCCCATGCATGTCAATGTCAGGTGGCAGCGGTACATTCCTCCGGACGCACATGTTGTGCAGCATGACACAGGCCATGGTGATCTTTGCCACCTTCTCAGGCCTATATAGGAGTGCCCCACCAGACCTGCTTAGGCAGCGGAACCGCGCCTTCAACAGTCCAAAGGTCTGCTCAATCACAACACTGGTACGAGTGTGCACACGATTGTACTCCTCTTCATGGCTGTTGTGCGGGTTCCACACAGGGGTAAGTAGCCATGGCCTCAAGGGATATCCTCCATCACCTGCAAGCAGATACAAATAGGTGTGTGTCACTCTGAACTGCCACCTTCAGGGAGCACAGTCATGGCAGCAGCTATTTGGTGTGGGCATGCACATGTCCCTGTACGTATACAAAATAGTCACCTAGATGCAATGTATACTGTAATGAGGTGTGGTACACTGGATGGGGGTGAATAGATGATGCAGGGTGTAATCATGCATGCTGAGGCAGATGTGCTGTGGTAGTGCGACAATGTTTAGGCTCCAATTCATGCTGTATATTCTTCACTATGCATGGTCACACTCCCCACATTGCCACAGTTGCCATCCTGTTCAGTCATGCATTGCTTGCCGTCACCATGGTGGCCTGGTTGTGCCTCTTACTTGTTGTCTTCCATATGCATTATTTCTGATGTGTGGCCCAGTGATGTGTCATGTTCCGTTTGGCTGGTTCAGGTGAGGAGTGTTTAGCTCTGCATGCTTTCTCCACTCACTGGCTATTGCCACCCTGGTGAACTATCCCCCCTTTCCCACCCTGGTGTACTATTTCCCCCCTTTTCACCCAGGTGCAGTAGCACCCCCCCTTCTGCATTCGCACACATCAGTACCCCACAGCACAGCCATGGGACAGTTGTGGAACTCACCAAGCAGCCAGGCACGTGGTCCAGCATGTCGCTCCATGTGACGGGGTAGCGTGGAGTTGCGCAGTACCATGGCATCATGTGTGGATCCAGGAAATCGGGCGCAGCAATGGGTGATGATCTTGCTGGAGTCACATGCCATTTGCACATTGATGGAGTGGTATTGCCTGCGATTGTTGTACACTGCCTCTATGGCATGGGGGACTACCAATTCCACATGGGTGCAGTCGATGGCACCGACACAATTGGGCATTCCTGCCAGTGCATGGAAGCCAACTTTGGTTTCAGCTATCTCCTGGGCAGTCCGTGGTAGGGATATGTGGGTGCTTGCGTGCTTCAGGGGGGCATCCAGCACTTGGATCAGCATGCGTGAAAATAGTGGTTGTGAAATGCCATGCAGCTGGCCCACTGTGTGTTGGTAGGTGCCTGTGGCCAGGAAGTGGAGCACAGACACCACCTTTAGTAGTGGGGGGATGGCAGTGCATATTTCTATGTGGCTGGCAATGTCGTTCTGTATCATGTCCACTATGGTGGTGATGGTGTCACGGTCCAACCGGTACAGGGTGTGGATCTGCTCAGGGGTTAGGTTAAATGGGCTGGGTCTGGTGCAAGGGATTGGTGGCTGCCTACGAGGCACTGCTGCCTGCGCTGGTGGTAATTGCTGGGCCTGTCTCACCCTCCTTCTCCACCTGTGTCTCCTCTGTGCTGCCTGTTGTTGCTGCTGTAGTTGTTGTTGTTGCTGTAGTTGTAGCAGTATAGGCATGTCCTCCAGCGCCATGATTACAACAGCTAGTGGTAGCATTTTGGTGTAGGAAGGGCTGTGGTGTGTAGGTGTGCTCCTTTTGTACTGGCCCAGTCTACATTGCCTCCACCTGTGGGGGGAGGGTTTGGTGTGTGGGTGTGCTCAGTTTATACTGGGCCAGCCTCCATTGACTCCACCTGTGGGGATTGTGTGCACCTGTGGCAGCTTCCTTGTATCCTAATTGCTGTTTGCGGGTGGTCTGCGATGCCTGTATGGCCGGCATCGTGCAGCCTGTGATTACCGGCTTCGCTATGCCGGTATTTGCATGTCTGCATAGGTTGGAATTTCCCCCTATTACCGGCATGCCGGTATTTGCTCCCTGAAGGGGCGCGTGTACGTGCTTATGCCGCTATTAGTGGCATCGTTATTTAGGGTGCCGCTAATACCGGGTTTGTGGGTCGGAATGCAACGGGACGGTAAACGATGCCGGTATTACCATACCGGCATCGTTTTTGCCTTACCGGCAAACCTCGTAATGAGGCCAAATATCTTGCTGGTTGCCATTTTGAGAATTCTTGCTCATTTTAGGCTTTGTATTCCATTTTTTACAGTCCACTGGGCATCCACCGCACGCTGAATGATTTGTATGATTCATCATTTATTTGAAATCCCTTACCTATGCAGAGTGACCTCCTTAAACGCATCAACACTCAGGACTTCCCTAGTCTTTGTGAGCATACCTACTGTTATTCCGTTCAGAACACCTTTTTTTCAGCGTTCTTTTCACCATTCATCACCTTCCTTACCATTGACTAATTGGCCATCCTTCGTTTTGATTGTTTGTGGGTTTGGATATAACTGAATTTCATTCTGTGTACTTTCATCCCCAATATCGGTACTTTTTCAATACAATTGTTGATACATTGTTTGTGTCACTTCACTGGTAGTATTGAACTATATGATGGTGAACACCATATCGACTGTGGAATTGACTTAATAGCAACAATATCCTGATTGTACTTTTCTTTTCTCTACATTGTTTTCATTTAGTTCTTGTACATGATCTCTGGCTCATGAAGAAGAGAATATACTTCTCGAAACGCGTCCACCGTCCTCAATGAACTAAATTTTCTCTGGCTTCGGCATTTGGAATAAACAATATCTGGTTTTTACATTTAAAGATTTGATTGCATTATTAACTTTAGTTGAAACTGTTTTCTACATTGAAATGTATTAAATGTGTCTTTACACTAGTACCTTCTTGAATTAATATTAAGGCATCGTATTGACGCATTATTACGGTGTGCAGGGGATGGGAGGGTTCCAGTTTGGATCCTCTTTTCTCTCTCTTTGTGTATTTAGCTAGCCCTGTGCCAGGGCCACTTTTCCTCTCCCGCACCCAGCAGATATTATGACTGTTTCTACCTGGATCTGATACCTTCTATTTTCAAACCTGTGAGTGTGCACCTTCCATCTCCTTTCGTTTTAAACCTTTGTATTTCATAGTTTATTTTAATAGAGCATCCAATATCTTAAGTTTTTCAACCAGATCCTCAATGATATACCCTGACTCAAGTCTTCTTCAATTAAATTATTTTAATTCATCACATTTCAACCATCTAAAACATTCATATACAATTTCATGTTGTCATGGAGTTAACATTACTGTAAGGTGATTCGTTCTCTATAGAACACCACCTTCCTGCATTTAAAACGCTTTGTCTTCAAATATGCTTTTCACATTTACTCTAATTACAACCATTCACTTACAATACCAAACATATTCCATTCCTCGACACTGTAATTAAGAACAATTTCTTAGGAATTTCATCACGGGAACACTCATTTGCACTTGCATATTATTTTTACACGTATTTGACAGTTATACTTTCTTGCTTCGTTATTCAACTTCTTTCCCGTTTCCTGTTTTATAGGGCGATATGTTTACTCTGCAGATGTTAAACCTTTTTTTTTCCTAACTCCTTATTCTCGCGATCATTTCACAGTCATTTCCAACAACAGAAATTCCTGAGGTAGAATGGCGGTTCACCGATTCCCATGATAACAGGAACAATTGCGCAGAATGTAAATGTCTTCCACGTCCTCAGAGGCACTCAACATGTGACCCCTTCTTTTTTCAGGTTCCCTAACTCCACTCAATTGCTTTTCCCACTCCCTAACCCGCTCTTATTACCCCCATCATTCATCGCTTCATGTGTCAAATTCTTTCTTAGCGGAACTTGCAGCGTTGCTGCTGTAATCTCGTTAGATTCACTCAGTCTTCCCCTAATAAATCGAAAATGTTCTACCCTTTACTGGCTCCCCAACCTACCCACAAATACCCAACTTCATATGGTTCCTTCCTCCCTACTCCCAACCTCTAGCCTGATGTGATTGCTATTGCTATTGGTATTTATATAGCGCCTGTCATTCAAAACGCTTGCTGCTCCCCTAGGAGTGACTTCATAAACACAAGAGTTTTGAGTATCTTTCTGATGTTCAGAACGCTATTCGAAAGGCTGATGGCATCCTTTTTCCTTCTCAAAATAGTGTTTTAAGTTCTTTCATTTGTTGCTTCTCACAGTAATATCGTGGGAATCACTCTCATCGAGCAAAGAAAATGGTGGACTTTCACGCTGAAAAGCATTTCAGTCTCTCTGCTGCCAACCACAAAGACCGATATATATGAAGGCTTTAAGGAACAAATGGGCACCCCCATGTCTCTGTTGAATATTTTTAAAACTACTGGATGGATTTACCCCAAACCAGGCAAGAAATACATTTTTCTTCCCAAATTGTTTCTTATTTGGTCCCAGTGGTTTTAGTTCAAAAACAACACTTTTAACTCAATGGGAAAATGAAGGGGAGTAGGCTGAAAACTGGGTTTTTATGTTTTCGTAATAAGCTTTTCATTTTTTAACGACTAGTTCCCAAAATGTCCAGTTAAGGGGGCAGGGACAAACATTTTATTTAGAAAATGTCATCCAAATCCATCCAGCAAGTCAAATGTTATCAGCCTATCTCAGCCTCTCTGCTGCAAAGCACCATGCCCGATTTAAAGGTTTTAAGGCGCAAGGGGCACCACATTCTCTGTCGAATATAAATGTATATATATATATTTTAAAAGTATGTTTTATTAATGTTTTTCTGAAATAGCAATGAAGGGCTCAATAATGCACAACCATATCATCTCCCATCAAACCTTCCCTGCACCCTCCATATTAACATAAGACCAAAAATATGATTACAATTGAAATCAAAGAGCAACATAATAACCACCTATAGTGTCTCACACCCACACCCTTCCCCACTCCCATTTTACATAGAAAAGAAATAAAATAACAATCAAAATACACGAAGTGATCACAAAGTCATTGCACCTGGAGTTACAGTGGTGTGGCACTCTTTGACACAGTGCTCAATCAAGTCCAGACTCAATCAGTCCTCTCAGCCCTGAATCTGTATTGCTGTTAGGTGACTTCACTCCTCTTTATCCAGTACACCAGCCGGGAGTAATGAAGTTTCGCTCATCATTGCTTTCCATCGTGATTCCTTCCCACTCTTCCCCCCGACCCCCGCTCTGCCAGTCATCAACAGGAGGCTCATCCCCACAATTTCCCTGTGTGGCTTCCATTGAGTCCTATCCCACAATGTCAAAAGTTGCACTTTCTTAACAACAGGCCCCATTCTTCCTGAAACGACGCTATGTGATTGTGAACTATAGCTGTGAGTTTTTCCAATAATGTCCGAAAGTTTCTGCTTCCACTCCTCCGTCCTTGGCATATCCTGTGCTTTCCATTTCTGAGCTACTGCTATTTTTCCTGCCCTAAGCATAGCCCCACACATCCTTGGGAGTCTAAACTCCTCAATATACATTGGGGGCATACCTAATACCAGTTGCAAGGGGACCATTGCCAGTTTGCCTACCGTTTAATCTTTATTTCAGCAATAGCCATCGAGGAGGGGGGCATTACTGGTCATGTAATGACCTGGAATGATAGAAGCCCGAGCGAAGTGAGAGCTTTCACTCAGGCTTCTAACTATTGCCCTGGGGACATTATCCAACCGGTAATGCCCCCCCAGTGAGAGTTCTATTGCTATTAGCCCCAGCACATCGGGGTACTAATAGCATTTTTTCTTGAGCTGAGAAACAGCATTGAAACCATTTCTCAGTTGAGAAAAAAAGAAAAGAAAATGGCCGATGGGAATGGTGAGAAGGGACTACATGTAGTCCCTTCCCCCTTTCCATGATGGCTATTAAAAATGTAGAAAAAGAGTAAACAAACAAAATGGCCACCATGGAAGGGGCTAAGGGACTACATTTAGTCTCTTCTCCCTTGCGGCCATTGAAAAACAAATAAAAAGGTAAACAAAACGAGGCCCGCCATTGAAGGTTGAGAAGAGACTACACATATGCAGGTTTATGACCAGTGGCCTGGGGATGGCTGATACCTTGGAATTCAGGGGTCCTAAGGCCGGGGAATTTGGGTTCTATAACTTATAGTTGGGAATGGTGGGGGATGGAGGCCCATGCCCTCCTTCTCATGCGATTGTATCATACAAAGACACTCAGCCCTTCTCCCATGGCCTTACAGGGCACATTCTTCCTAGGGAGTGAAGGTTGGCAACACTTTAGGACAATGAAGGGTTTATAGGTCTGTGTAGCTCTGGCCATTCTCATCAGTGCCCAGGATACAACCTATCATGTTCGCTACATAGGCCTGGGATTCTGGCTGCCGTGCTACATTTAAGCTTTGTGTTTCAATATGGCTGCTAATATCTTTAAGATGGTTGCTATTCCCGCAAGTGCACTGCACTTACAAAACATGCAATAATATAATTGTGTAGAAGCCTTTAAGGGCTCCCCTCACCCCTGGTTTCTTAAATTACCGATGACAGCCTTTGCCTTATTCTGAAGCACTTGGGCTAGCGGGAAGATCGTGTCCCCTTCCCAACATTCCCCCCTTTCGTTAATTCTACATAACGAACTCCCCTATGAGCCCACTTTTCTTTGTCCCTCGCCAGCATTGCTCCTCCAACCTTTCAGTCTCAAAATAAAGTGGTGATCCCTCCTTTGGAACCCAGGCTCTGCATACATGACACAAACTCTGGCCATACTTGGCATACTCCTCGGGGGTGCAAGTCATGTACATACAACCCCCACCCCCTGCTAAATCAATCCAATGTTCTGAATAATGCTCTGGGTCAGGCAGGGGCATAGTGATGGTGCCAGGAGTGTGTACACGCTACTCTAATGCCACCATGCATGGTTTGTTGGGTTAATCTGTTTGGACAGCACTATCCTTTGTACCGTGAGGTGCATTTGATACCCCAATTGAAACCATCATCATGGTACTTCTAAGTACTGCTTTGGTACAACATCAAATTCCCAGCTGGCAGGGGCAGAAAAGGACCAACACGAACATGATGACGGGCACCAGTATTTTCACGAGCACCCCCAGCCAGGATGATGCCCAAGCGAAAAAGGTTTTCAAACCAGTCATCCTCTTGTATGCCGCTTCAAGTTTCATGTGCGATCCAAGGGTGTGTAGTGCCCCTATTACTTGTGCCAAGAATCAATTTTTCACATCATTCGGAGGCACAAATGTGCCACAAGAATCACAATTTTTCGGGCAAACCCCTCCCTCCATCGCCGTGAGCAGGTTGAGCACATATCGGGTCTGAAGAGGCATCAACCTTATGGCACGCATCTCAACCTTGATTGCGTTGAGGCCTTGTTCCTGTCACGCTCCATGCCCCTGACCCCCTCAGGTAGAACAGCCTTCTGGCAGCAGTGGGGCTAAAGCCCTTCACACTGGCCCGAGGGCCTTAAAACTCCATCAGAAACATACATGGAGTCAGTCCTGGCTCCTTTGGCGCCAGGCTCATTATCAGGAATAAAGCAATACCAGTTGTGGACCTTAATCCAACATGGAGGCCTATTACACAGATCAGTTCTTTAGAACCAAGCCATGCGGTCTAGTGTTTTGGGTGTGGCTGGGCCTGGAACTACTTGGCCTGATACTACTTTACCTGGGCTGTTTAAACCACACCCAAACAGCAGAACACACTTCGCGTTATTCTGCACTCCTGCAGTGTAATGCTCACCATATCCAGCTCCTGCTCATCTGCTTCTCCGGCGGCCCGATCCTGAAGCCCTAGATCCGGATTCCATTAATACCTGGAAGAACAAGAACAGCATTAGCGAGCAAGAACACTTACCTGTGAAGTAACCGGTCTTGAATCCATCCTGCGCTTCGCTTACCTCGCCCATCTTCGGAGTTCGCTGCAACCTGCAAATATAAACAAACAAGGACAGCCTTAATAACAAATCTTACCTGGGCAAGCAGTGAGTTCTGCGCTTCTCTTGCCTCTCCCATCTCTGGGTTTCACCGCAACATGCAAGGGAGAAGGAACAAGGTCAGCATTAACAAGGCACTTACCTGGGCAAGTAGCGCTTCGATCGCTCACCACTCCGGAACATCACTGCAACCTGTACAATGAAGAGAAGAGAACACAGGTTAGCAATTAACACCAATAAACAGCGCAGCGCTCCGCACCTCAATAACTCACTGTGGTCTTCGCCATCGGAATGGCAACTCCGAGATCGCAACCAACCCTGTAAAAACAAAAAGAGACATTGTTAGGGAACAGAGTAGTGGAGCAAGAAGCAGAGAAGACAGAGAACACGGGGGAAAGAAAGAGACAGAATAAAGACGGAAAAGACATTATAACTTACCTGGAAGACAGCAAGCTGAGTCGGAGTCGCAGCCGGTCTGGACCCGACATAAGGGCACACGTACCAGTGAAGCAACTAGGTCCACGGAGCGCCCGCACCAACCACGCGCCGCTGCACAGGGACGGAGAATTCAACGCACAAAAACCTAAGGTGAGCAATAACCCCAAGGGAGGGGATTTGGACCAGAAGAAGGTGGGAGTCCACCCATCACAGAACCAGTATCTTAACCCTCCATTCTCCTGTTATAGGCGCTACCCAACTTCTAGCACATAACCAAGCAGAAGGAGGGGTCCGGGATAGCGCTTAGACCTCCATCCAGTATCGTGTGGCGCCCCCATGGATACCAGGTGAGCGTAACAGTTCTGTGTCATTCGCCAGCTGTACAACCTCCCATCTCACAATTTGGAGGTCTTTGTGGCTGTTTGCACCGCAGGCAGTAGTACAGATGCAAAAAATGTTTTTTCTTTACTAAACAGTCTTTATTCATTGGGTATTTCTTTGAGTGATTTGGAGGAGTCTTAAGACAGGTAATTCGATGTTCCTTTTCTGCACAATTTGCTGTTCTTTTATTTCTCAGGTAAGACACAGAAGATAAGGGGCTGCAACCTGTTTCCAGTTTTCTCCATTATGGCTGGAGCTGGGTTGGGGTAGGCAAGGTTTTCTATCCCACTGCAAGGTGTTCTTCAGGGATCATGAGAATCGCTGAGTACAGCATGGCCAGCGAGCAGTAGCCCCTCCATGATGGCGGGAGGTACAAGAATGCCTGCTGTCCACACATTCAGTAGCAGTCCATTACTGCAGCGGGGCCCTTTTTGATATCTGCAATGAACAATGTCTTATTGCATCTCAGGTTGGCTCCTACGAAAACAGTTCCTTCATTGTAAAAACACCGTAAATTAGTCTCTTGCTGTTGGACTTTTACTGGCTTCTCCATTGCTTCAATCCACCTTAGTTTTGCAATATGTTCGTTCCTGAATGCTGCACATACTTTATTCACTTTGGCCAATCTCAGTAGTTCTCCTGCTGCACAACTCATTGATGCCTCTGCAAACACTGGATGCTTTTGGGATTTTTGGTGTATTGCAGCTGGTCGGGATCGATAGTTTCTAATCGAATACTTTGTGCCTGGAAGGTGCCTCGCAGCCCACATAGTGCCGGATGAACTAGGCATTGAGCCTCTACAATTGGTCATTCTTGTGATATTGATACCATGGGTGCTCCTGACGCATGTGGTATCAACGAAAACACATAACAACTTCCATTCACTCTCTTCTTTCCCACTGAGCTCATGTCGGCGTCCCAACTAGTTGAGAATTCTGGATGATGTACATTTTCTATTGTATCCAGACCAAACCTGTGGTATTTATCATATTTATATTAACTAAGTTGCCTCTTTCTACGTGATAAAGCTATGTTGTGTACATTTGTAAAGGACCTGATGAGATCAGAAGGTGTCTTGGGTAAAATAAGTCATCAGCAGCATTGTTATGTTTTACTTGATCATTAACAAGAGATGGGAACGCATGCATGTTTGTACTTTTGTTTGAATATCCAGAATAGACCCATTAATGGTAGCATATTTTTGTATACTCCTCCCACCCCTATTTTATATGCCCTCCCCATATAAATGCAGATCCCAAATATATGCCTAGACCAAACATGAATATTGCAACCAATCCAGCTTTATAGTGCAGTACACATACATATGAATAGGAAAACTTTGACATGGTACCATACACATTACTTTTCCTAATATAAACGGAATCAGTAGAGCCAGCTGGGTCCATCTTGAAAACCACCTAAAAAGAAATGTTTATCATAAGAGGTTGAAGAAAGGACAAGAGAGAAATGGAACAATAGGAACAGAGGGAAAGAGAGTGAGAGTGATAGAGAGATTGGGAGTGTAATGCGTAGCAGCTTTGTGTGGGAGTATTGGGTAATATTCTTTTCGTCTTTAAAGAAGTGGCGTACAGGCTGTAATGGGGATGGTGGTTGGGTGTTGTGGCCATGGGGCAGTTTAATGTTCTAGTGCAGGCTGGGGCAAGGGGGCTTTGCAGACATTAGAGAGTTGTACCCAGTAATGCAACTCCTTCACCTTAACTGCAAGGGGAGTGGCGTAGTCGACCTGAAAGGGGCTCTTACATCTGGGTTGGTTCCATCGGCAGACAAAATTCTTTGCATTTGTTCCCTGGTGACTGGAATTATGTAAAGTGGGAGACGTTGCTGGAGTGTCCGTCGCAGTGCCAGCTGTTTCCTCTGTCCGGGGAGGCACAATCTGTTGGGAGACACATTTTATTGCCTTTGCTCGGGAGGACAAATAGCTGCTAAACTCCTCCTCCAAAATCTACGTAGTCCTATGAGCGTCCAACGCTCATCTGTGCCCTGTGACCACTTTGTGGGGCGATAAATGGTGGTCTTCGCAGGCTGTGTGCGCAGACTGAATCATGCAATTGGTAAACAGTGCACATTGTTTTTCTTTTACGTGGTACAGAGTTTAGACAGCTTGCTCTTTAATAGGCCATTGTTCCTCTCTACGATCCCATTGGCCTGGGGATGGTAAATGGTGCACATTCGATGCCTGAGGGCCAGCAAATCTAACAACTCTTTAAAAAGGTAATTAAAGAAATCCATGCCGTTGTCTGACCTTAACACATCGCACACGCCCCATCGAGGAAAAACCTCACACACCAAACATTTTGCAGCGCATTTAGCATCTGGATGTGCACAAATAAGATAGCAAGATCCATTGCACCTTTCGCTATTGTCTGCATAATCAATATACAGTTCGTGGAAAAGCCTAGTAGGGCGGGTCAAGGTGCCTCTAATAGTTCTTAATGAAAGCCCTTTTTTGTAACTTCGACATATGGTGCAACATATGGCCATGTTAGTCATGTTTTCCTGTAGGCTGGGGACAAACCAATACTCCTGTATGTTTGCTGCAATGTGCTGTTTCGAAATGTGTGGCATAACTGCTTTCCCAGATATCTCTGTATCCATAACAGATCAGTCAGGGGCTGTTTACACCCAAAGTTCTTTTTCCTCTTGTGGTGCTTGTCCCTGTAACTCAATTATCTTCCCGATTGATAAGGTGCTGTAGGGTGCTGGCAACGGTTCAGTGTTGGGTGTTAGGACAGGGTATTCTGAAACCTGTGGCACTGGGAATATGCTGCCACTGTCGCCACCACATCTGGGGCATCATTCCCGAGTGAGACTTTGCCTGTGTTAGTAGTGTGGGTGGTGCATTTTACTACTGCCACTACAGATGGTTGGGATAGTGCATGAATGAATTTATCCAGTAATGCAGCATGCTGCACAGGAGATCCGTCAGCACTCCTGAATCCCCTCCTCTTCCATCGTACAAGTCTGGCATGCACTGTGGTGGTGACGTATGCTTAATTAGAGTAAATAGTGACATGGCACCCTTGGGAGGCTTGTAGCCCTTCAATATGCGCTATGAGCTCAGCAGCTTGAGCCGAGAAATGCATTGGTAATCTCTTCTGCACTAGCATTTCATATTCCCCATACACTAGACAGACCACTGCTGCTCCGTTGTGCCATAGGCCTGTGTCCTGGTCAATTGCGGCTGACTGTCTATGAAAAGGATCCCTCCTCCATTCGAGCGGCTTATATGCCTGTGGGATGTCGTCTCCCTCTCCCTCAAATGTTACACAGTCATGGTTGGCTAAGTTCTTGTCAGAACACATGTCTTTAAAAAAAGGTAGCAGAGTTAACAGTTTTGCATCGTACAATGTGGATGTTTGAACTCGATAAAATAATCTTGTATTCAGATGCCCTTTGCGTGGTCAGTGTGGATTTGGAGTATTCTAAAATGGCAAACACGGTGTGCTCAATGTACAGTGTTATGGAGAATCCCATAACAATAGTTTAACTCTTTTCAATAGCAAAGTGCTTGCTCACAGGCAAACTGGCCCTGCATCACTGAATCTAGGATACCAATGTAATAAGCCAATGGATTATAGCCCATGGAGCTTTTCTGTGACAGCACTGCAGTCATCAGTTGTCCGTTAGCATGAGAAAATAGGTAGAACTCTTGCATGTAGTCTGGGGTTGCTAACAATGGTGCAGTGGAAATGACATCCTTCAGGTCATTAAAATTTGTAAACATTTCCTCTGACCCCACTATTTTGTTGTCACCTTGATGAGCTTCCATGAAGCCTTGCAACAAGGGTCGCGTGTATGCTGCCTAATCAAGTATCCACGCCCTACAATAATTGCACAGCCTCAAAAACATTTGCATTTCCTTCACTGTTTTGGGCTGTGGGGCGGCGCGGTCAGGAATGATATTCTTGCCATTCACAGAGATTGATTGGCCCATGCAGAGAACCTCCTGGAGACAGTACTATAGATTCGCCTTATTAACCTTGTATCCCTTGCGGGCCAGAAGTTGCAGGAGTGTTATGGAGTCCTTCCTGCATTGGTGCTCGCTGACACTGCACACTAGTAAATTATCGGCATATTAAATAATGGTACTGGGCACATGAATATTACCTAAATCAGCATGTAATATTCTGTTAAAAATGCTAGGGGACTCACAATACCCTTGAGGCAGTCTTGTGTGTTCAAAGTGCATTCCCCCCATGCGTGAACACAGTGAGATACTGAAAGGGAACAGAAAAGAAGGCATTCTTAAGATCCACCACAGTAAAGTGTGTTGCCTCTTTGGGGATGTTACAAAGTATTGTCGCAGGGTTCGGGACCACTGGAAATTCTGCTTGTACAATGTTATCAAGAGGGCCAAATCCTGGGGGACATGGCTAACTGCCATGTAGAGCGGACGTGTCTCCTGTGAGCTCCGCTCCGATGTGCCATCATAAGCTGTTTTTCATGTATTTTTGCTAACATTTAAACATTGCAACTTGCACCATTTGCCGCCGGATCCCATCCGCAATCGTTTGATCCGTCTTTCAGATGGCTGGGGACAACTAACGCCGTCATACGCTGAGTGAGCAGTGCCAGAGCAGAGAACTAAAATGGCGGCTTCCGCGTCCTGAGTCTCGAGGGACCGTAGCGCGCTTGCACCGCAGAGGACGTCGCCCACCGGAGCACACAGGGGAGCCGGAGCAGCCAGCCTGTGCCGGGGTCGAGAGAGAGGAGCGGAGCAACTGTGCTCGCAGACGGAGCGGCCCGGCCCCTGGGCCTTCATCCAGCAGCTTCCTGCCCGTAGAGCGCGACGGAGCCCTGTGGACTCCAGCGGAGCCCTAACAAGACCAGCGGCCGGCCGGTGCCGCGAAGGTGAGCGGGGCAGGGGGTAACCAGCCCTGACTCTTGCTTTGGGAGCGAAGCGATAGAGGACCCGCGGTCGCATAGTGCTCCGTCCCCCTGCTGCGGGGATGGCCTCCCTGAGTTGCTGGGCCCTTGCCCCCCCCACCAACGCGAATTTACATCAGGGAGAGTGACAGGAGTGGATCCCAGTAGTCCCCCGTCACCTGGAACTGCCTTGCGCCCTGCAGTCGACTCCGAGGGCGGCACAAGCCCGGCGCACTGTGCACCCACAAGAACTGGTGAGCCCACGGGCGGCCATAGCTGACCCGCCGCCCAACATTGACTACAGCCACAGGACGGGGTGTGGGCACTGCGCAACTCCCTGACCCCGCCACCTGCCACCTCGGATGTACGGAGCCCCACCTTGGCGCTCAGAAATCACCGCCTAAAGGCCCCACTGCTCACTCACCACGGAAAGGGGGTGCCAAACAATTGTAATACGGCGAGGGATCGGAGCATAACCACCTTCGAGCAGCCTGCGTATTACCCTTTCCTTGACATCTGAAAAGGGCGCTGTCTCCCGCCTCACTGGGCTGAAGCTTCTCCCCCCTCTACAGCGACCCCTGGTTCCCCTTGGGACACCCGAGCAGCCTCACACCTTCACCTCGGCCCCGGGCAGTACAGCCTTTTGGGCCCTGCAGCAACAGTGAGAAGCACCCCTCCGTGACTGACTAGCGGCCTAACACCTGCGCCCCCGGCGTGAGTGGACTGTGTGCTCACAAGATGGCTGGTAAAAACGGCAGGCCCAAGCAGCGACAGACCACCATGGACACTTACGCAGCCAGCGAATCTCTGAACCTTGGGAGCTCGAACAGAGTGATCACAGACGTTCAATCAGACCCTACGGCAACGACGACACCTGAACCCAGTAACACCCCACTCCTCAAAGCCATCAGACTACTCCAAACAATGATGGAACATAAAATCGATGCCGTTGCCATAGACCTGGGCCTCCTGCGCCAGGATGTCGGCTCCCTGGCCGGCAGGACTGAGGTGCTCGAAACACAAGTCAAAGAAAATACTGAATCCAAAACGCACCTCCTCCGAGAAGTCGACGAGCTCCAACAAAGGGTCAAGAACTTGGAAGATAGGGCAGAGGAAGCGGAGGGAAGAGCCCGTCGTAACAATATTAGTCTCCTCGGGCTGCCGGAGGGTTCTGAGGGCTCCGACCCCACTAACTATGTAGAGAACCTCCTGCTACAGTAGGTGGGAGCTGGTAAACTCTCCCAAGGCTTCACCATTGAAAGGGACCACAAGTCCCTGGCTAAGAAACCTCAACCGGGCGCACCAAGGCCAGTGATAGCAAAAGTTCTTAACTACATGGACCGAGAGGTAATCCTGGCCTTTTCCCGAGCAGATGGTCAAATAAAACGGGACTCCGCCACAATCGCTTTCTAACCTGATTACACCTTCCAGGTTCAAATGAACAGAGCCCAGTTTATACACACAAAGGCCAGATTGAAGGCAGCTGGGTTGCGTTATATGCTCCTATACCCTTCAAGACTTAAAGTGCTGCACAACAATAGCGCACACCTGTTCGACACTCCGGCACAGGCCAGAGACTGGATGGACGGACTGCAAATACCTGATGTCGAGGAAAGAAAGCGGAAACCGAGATAACGTTTCTCCCGCCATCTCGATAGGAATCATGCAGCCTCTACCCACCGCCGGCGGGCGAATTAAGCTTCAACACAGCTGATCAGATCCTAACATGGAGACACTGGAGTCAAGGTTCACTCCACCCCCTGGAAAATGTCTTCCCTTTTTTTGGGTGTACATACCCACCCGTAGGACACCTGGAGACCTATGCACGGTCCTACAGAGCAGAAACGAGATTGTCATAACGAGGGCGACCTTGCTGGGCTAGTTCTATGTTTGGGTTGTTTACAGTTAAAGGGGGGTGGGAAACAGGGAGTTATTATTACAGCTGGGAACTACAAACGGAAATTACCAAGACCACGGAAGCCCTCGATATGCATTGCTGCACTAATTAGATCCCGAGTCCTGCTGGCCCAACACGTCCGTCTACGTAACACCTATGGCTGACACAGTAAAGATCGTTACTTGGAACGTTAGAGGCCTGAACAGCTTCGTCAAACAACGACACGTCCAATCCTACTTGAAGAGATGCAGGGTTTGAATCGCCATGCTCCAAGAGACTCACCTAACTGCCAAAAAGCTGGATGCCCTGGCCAAAACCTGGCGTGGAACCCTAGTGTGTTCCGCTTACTCCTCCTATGCCAGAGGGGTCTTGATCTGGATTGCCCCCACGGTCGCCTTCAAGCTTACTAGTACTAAATCGGACAACGAGGGGAGGATGGTTGTAGTTTGTGGCTCTATCGAGCGCAAAGAAGCTATGCCTAGTTAGTACTTATGCACCCAACCATGACGCAACTATCTTCTTCCACTCCCTCTAAACACGGCTTACCCCATATATGGATAGAATTATGATATGGGGAGGCGACCATAACTGCACCCTTGACCCTCTAGTGGATAGATCCGACAATAAACACTATCGTCCCTTCCCCCCGGCCAAAATACTTTCCAAACTAGTCCAACAGTTGCAACTCAGTGATATTTGGAGGGACCAGCACCTGGAGCAACGCGAGTACTCCTTCTACTCCCCACCACATGCCGTGCATACCAGGCTAGATTATATTTTTCTCAGCCAGATACACCAGTCTGCGTTTGTTGACGCGCACTATTTGCCGAGGGTACTGTCCGATCATTCTCCCCTGTTGGTCACCTGGGAGGTGTTCCCGCCAAGACCCCCCCATTCCCACGTGGAGATTGAGAGCCGAAGCCCTACTTGATGCAGCATTTAGAGAGCGCATAAGAGACGGTACTGATGAATACTGGCAGAACAACCTACATAGTGTTAAATACATGAGCACCGCCTGGGAGGCATATAAGGTGGTCATGAGGGGGTGAGATGATCGCAAGAGTTGGGGGTGCCCAGAGATCCATCACAACCCTGTTGGAACGAGCCGAGAGAGACCTGTGTGCCCTCGAGGGCAGGGCTGACCCATCCCCTGATCATTTACTTAAAATTACCGAACTTAGACAAACCTGCCTAAAGCACTGGGAAGCCCTTTGTAAACTAAGCTATGCCAAACATACGGAAAGAGTCCATGCCCTGGGGGACAAACTAGGGAAACTCTTAGCCTGGCTCTACAAAAGGGAAACCTCCAGGCCACCCAATTGCCACATACTCACACCAGATGGCACTACCGTGCATACCCAATAGGGTTGTAACAGTAAACCGGTATACCGGTATGAACACCGTGAACAAGTTAACTATCATTAAATTACCGTTATCTTGTTTGTCACGGTATACCGATATCGTGTTTGTAGTGCACATGTGCAGTGCACTTTACAATATGCAAACAGGGCTGTGGAGGCACTGGCTTCTGTTTGCAGTCAGTGAGCCTGGGACTGGAGGAGGATTTTGCCCGGAGGGCACTGGCTTCTGTCTGCAGTCCGTACGCCTGGGACTGGAGGAGGAGTTTGCCTGGGGGCACTGGCTTCTGTTTGCATTCAGGAGCCTGGGCCTGGAGGAGGAGTTTGCCCGGGCTGCTTACAGTAGATGTGCCCGACGCCGACACGTGTCTCTGAGTGAAGTCAGAGAGGAAGTTAGCTCAGCACTGTTAGAGTGCTCGTTCGGGCTCCATAAAACCACCCTGAACAATTCACGGCCGGTGCTGCTGTTAGTGGAGCGGATTCAACAGAAGCTACTCGAATGACAACAGAAAGCAGATGACAAGCGGGTGTTGGAACGGGCTAATTACATTTGCAGCCCTTTGCCACTCCAACATGGCCTGGTGCCCTGGATTCTGAATCAGACGCGGCCGTAGCCAGCACAAAAAGAAAGGTATGTGTTTTTTTCCCCAATTGCATGAAAGTGCAATATAAATAAACGGCGCCTTCTCCTGAGCCAAATAGGCTGCATTCAAGCACTGGCAGTTTTCCATGGCTATGCAGGTCTGCAGGCATGGGGGTGAGGTGGACTGGGGCAAGTACTGAGGGGATAGGTAGGCATTACAAGACGTGGCCTGACGAGGACTGCCAGAGGTGGAAGAGGCAAATAGTTAAAGTGTGGATTAATAGGGAGATGAGACCTCGGGTAGGCTTTGTGGAATAGTACAGGTAGGTCGGGTGGTACAGATTGGCAGTGCAAAATTATACAAGTGGGTGGGTGTAATTATACGACAGTGAGGTGAAACGGAGGGGCAGCCATGAGGTAAAGTAAAGGTATGAGTGTATAGGGTCTGTGGTCAAGGAAGGTATCCCACCTTTTGCTGTAGCGAGGATGTGGGGGGCAGTCTTTTGAGACACAGTGAGATGTTACAGCCACTGTTTTTAAATCGGGCAGGTGTCAGAAAAAAGCATAGGGGAGCCACAGAGCCTAGCATTAAGATTTACCTGAGGGGGTGAGTAAGAGATCAGCAGACTTTTGCTATGGCGTGGGAGGGTGCGTGGGAGCCTCTAACTCCAGCATTAAACCTGGTTGGGTGTGACTGTGAAACCTGCAGCCCTAGCCTACGGTGAGCATCGGTGGTTAAATGCAGGCTTTACCTGAATGGGCTGGGGTGGGGGTCTTCTGACCTTAACCTGATGACAGAACTGCCTGCAACCTTGAAACCGTATGGGGATGGGAATGGGGGGAGGGCGTATAGGTCTTTACCTGACAAACAGCTGCAGCCTGGGGAGGGGGCATGCAACCTAGTGCGTGTTTGTAGGGTGAGCTTGACGAGCTACTAGTTGCTGTATTAAAAGATGGGGGCCGTAGAAGGGGGGGTCGGAGGCAGCAAGGTACTGCGAGGTCAGGTGCTCAGGTTGCAAACACATTTCTTTTATCAGTGGCATGATGGAACGTTTCCAACTCAAAGAGCTCGCAAAGCACCCGTTACTTTGCAGGTCTGTGATAATTAAAGTGAGCAACACAAAGCACCCATTTAAAGCCATCTTGAAATGCAAAAAAATAAAGTTGCTTTATGTCACTCACTAATCAATTGTTCTCAACATCACAATGAATAACAACGAGTCGCAGGTTTGTTGCAAGGAATCTCCATACCCATCTGAGTTTATTACATGTCTGAAAGTACACAGTTGGCTTAAATAGATTTTTCACTTTGATTGACATCTTGCATTCTGGGACTTATAGTTTACCGTTCGGGATGTTGAAATTAAAGCCACAATGATATTCATGTGGCTTTATTATGCAATTGCAATTTGCATTTTTTGTAAGTAAACCTATTATTACTATAGGCCTTGAAACCCAAATTATTTTTACTGAATAAAGCTTGGAAAGTAGATATATGGTCAAATTTGCAGAATGGATTAAAATCCCTGCTTCACTCACTGTTCAGCCAAAGTGTGTGATCCTGGTCTGACCCCCGGGACCTCCCACCCTCGCCATCTGTCCGGCCATCGCACTCCCTCCTTTTTGGATGCGTTCCTTTTTTCACTTCCACCACTGCCTAACTGGCAATTTCATGTACATGGAGCTTCCTACGGGCAGCTTTTTGCAAAAGTGCCCAGGTGCTTCCTGCTAACATTTTAACCTTCTAAAATAAAATAAATGCTCATGTTGTATTGCCCTTTATATACAACAAAACGTGGGGCTTGCAGCAGCCCTCTCCAGTCCACTGACTCCAGCCCTGTGCCACTCACCGTGACGGCCTGGAACTGCAACTGTAAAACGAGTTCATCTGATCTTATTTGTACAGATCAGCTCGTTTTCCAAATTGCACAATGCAGATCAAATGCGCACAGCACACTCGAATTCCCATGCAATTGCTTGCAAGGTCGCTGTACTATCACGAGGTGGGATCAGAGCTGGAGTGGAGGTCTGCTGCAAGGATGGCAAGCCCCATGTTTAATTCCTTTGGAAGCATAACATTAAACATGGCTTTTTTTTATTTAACACAAAGTTAATTCTGTCAGCCAGGCCCGTTGCTTTGGGATCCATCCCCAACTCCTACCAGTCCAGTACCAGTTAAATGTGACTGTTTTGCCCAGATCCTCCAGCACGTGCAGTGCCACGTTAATAGCCCTGCTTGCACTTGCAGTGCAGAGCACACAGCAGCACATGCTTTGCAAGGGCTCATCAGAGATGGTGTAACACCAGAGGTCTAGTTCTACCATCCGAGGCAGAGAAGACTGAGCTATTAACTGCAAGAGTCCAATAGTCTACACATTACATAGCCAAACAAACTCTCTTGGGGGTCATCATTCCTTGCATGGCAAAACTATTTAATAGCCGGTAAGATAGCAGCAGGCCCTTAACTTGCTGAGCTATCTGTGTGATCTGCAGGTTCCAATCCCTGCTAAGTCAACTCAGCCTTTCATCTTTCTAAATGGGCTTTAGTCCCAGCCCCTCAACACCCCTGCAATTTTGGATTACAGTGACTTGACTATTTGGCATCCCCAATGCATTCCCTGTACATTAATAAGGCAATACCTTTGGGGAAAGAGGGCCTACATTTTCCCACACTGCTGAGTCCTGACTGAGCCGAGTGTAATGCATCGGCTTGCGCACACATGTCATATGATCCGCAAAATATAACTTTTTATATGGCCCTGTCCCCCCTGACCCACCCTATTATGCTTTAAATGTCTTCCAGATGTGTGCTTCTGTGTTAACCATGCTCTTTCAGCCTACAAGCAGCAGCGCCATAGCTTCTGAACCCCTGCAAGTACTTTTGACACCATGCCCCAGTGACTAGAGCTTCCTTCCTCCTCCTTGTGACTTAATTTGAATTTACACCCTTGTGTGTGCTATATCGCGATAACCGCGGTATACCGTCATTTCAAATGAAGGTTATCATACCGTCAAAAAATCAATATCGTGACATCCCTAATACCCAACAGGAAATTAATTCGGTTTTCTCTAACTACTATCACAACTTGTACTTCGAGACCCTTCCCTCCCCTCTGACTCAGGGATCGAAGACGCCCTCAATGTCATCGACTTGTCTAAACTAGACTCGCATATGGCTGAGACCCTTGACGAGCCCATCACTCCCGACGAGGTCACGGTGGTAATTAGATCGCTACCAGCTGGAAAAACCCTGGGCTCGGATGGCCTCCCCGGGGAGTTCTATAAAACCTATGAGGAAACACTCGCCCCTATATTAGCTCAGGTCTATTATGAGGCCTTCGAGCGTGGCGCCTTCCCAGATTCCATGAGCGAGGCCGTGATAATACCCCTACTCAAACTAGGGAAGGACGGGGCGGATTGTGCCTCATACAGGCCCTTCTCTATGCTAAACGTAGACTGCAAGATCCTCACAGCACTGCTCGCTAACAGACTACGCAGAGTGATCCCACTGTTGATTCACCAAGACCAAACCGGATATGTCCCCGGACGATCCATCACTGAGAACCTGCGTAGTTTACATCACGTCATTTATAGTACCGAGGGAAGACAACAGAAACTTGCGGTGGCGTCACTGGATGCCACCAAAGCTTTTGATTCCGTGAGGTGGGAATGGCTATATGCTACCATGGCAAAGATGGGAATAGGTCATGTATTTCTGAAATGGACCCAGCTGGTTTATGCCAACCCCACTACAAGGGTCCAAACCAATAGAACCTTTTCCGCAAAATGGTCCCTACACAGAGGCACCCGTCAGGGTTGCCCTTTGCCCCCATGTTGTACATCATTGCCGCTGAGCCTGTAGCAGCCTACCTGAGACAGGAATATGGAGATGGGGGCATTAAAATAGATGGGACGACTGACCTCGTCTCTATGTACGCGGATGACACCCTCTTGTATTTACAGGACCCTGAACACCTCCTACCCTATATTCTTGAAACCCTGGACAGCTTTCACAAGCACACCGGGATCCAGATTAATAAGAGTAAATCTTGCCTCTACCCTCTAGCTGCACTACACAGTGAATATTATAGATCTCCCCCTCCCCTAGATCTCGAATGGCAGGCGACATCGTTCAAATATTTGGGGATAACTATACATTGAAACCCCGGCACGGAACATATTCTTAACACAGTTAGGGCCAAAGACTCTCTCTTAAAATCCATGGAGTTTTGGGGGCGGCTCCCGCTTTCGGTGACCGGGAGGGTGGGCCTCCTTAAGATGGTCGCCCTACCCCGCCTATTGCATAACTTCACTAACATTCCCTTCTACATCCCCCCCCGCGTTCTTTAAAGAACTCAAACTCTGTAGGGGCTTCCTCTGGCAGGGAGGCAGGCACAGGGTGGCATTGGAGACTCTCCAGAGACCATACGAGAGGGGTGGGCTGAAGATCCCCAATTTCGAACTCTATTTCCTTGCTAGCCAGTTAAGACACATTGTGCGGTAAATGCCGACGAAAGCACAACAGACACTCGCCTCCTCCAGCCGGCCCTCCCCCAGCTTTTACTTAGGGATTTGCTGTGGACCAGGAAGAGTGCCCTCGAACATTGCCCTTACCTCGTTAAGCTGGGGATCCGACTCTGGAAAAGGTCCTGCAAACTGGTCGGGCCCGAGGATCCGTACTCCCCACAGATCCCCATTGCAGCACTCATGTCCAATCATCCCTGGGGGCAACTTGAGACCAGTACACAATGGGAGCCCTTCGGGGTGGCCACACTGGGGGACCTTATCCAAGAACAGGCGGGTTTGGCCTTCCCGGATCTCTGCGATGCCATGGGCCTCCCGGCCGGGCAATTTCTGTTGCACAGAGCGGTCATACAGGCCTTAAATAGCAGATGGCCTGTCGCTATCGACCAGACTGATGAAAACGAATGTAGCGAAACGATACTGAACGCTGCTGAGGGGGGCCACGAAACCTCACGTATCTACGAGGCCCTACTATGGGGCTCCACCAAAGATGACCTCAAATGCTGGGACAAATGGGAGACCGAATTAAACCTTGTTTTTGAAGACAAAGCCTGGGGTGATATAACCCACTAGCACAAAAAATCTCCCGAAACGCCCGCTTACAGCTCATCCAACTGTATATTATGAACAGAGCGTACCTCACACCGGAAGCTATATCAAGATTTACCGGTGCGGGCACCCAATCATGTCCCAAATGCAGTGAGCCCAAGGTTGGTATGACCCACATGTTCTGGGGATGCCCAGTGATCAGAGAATTCTGGACACAAGTGAGGGAAAGAGTGGCTGGTGCAGACATTGACATTGAAGTGGACGAACCCTCGGCATGTATCCTGGGAGGGTATAGGCGCAGCAGGGAGAACAAACCCCTCAATAAGCTCAGGGACCTTATATATATAACGGCCAAAAGGCGTATAGCCATGGGGTGGAAAAGCCCCAGAGGCCCGCTTATGCCCCTATGGTGGGGAGATCTTGCGAAGTGGATCACAGCCGAAACCGTGGCATGGAAGACGGCGATCCAAGTGCAGAGACTTGATTCTAGCGAGGAGCAACACCTTTGGGTGGCATTAACAGTACCCCTGCTCCAACCAGCGTCGCAGGAGGGTGAGACAATCGGGGAAGGCGACCCAGACCCGGGCATGGACTCATGATGAACATAGAACTAACCGTGGTCTTGGAAGGGGAGGGGAGGGATGGGTGGAGGGGAGTTGGGGACTTTATTTTTTTTTTATTTGCTTGTCCTATTACCACTGATGCCAGTTTTGTTTATCTTATGTTAGGAAACTAATAAAATATATTTAAAAAAAAAAAAAAAAAAAAGAGGGCCAAATCCTGAATCATTCTCCAGGTCCCTTCTTTTGCCTTCTTAATTGGGTATATAGTCGTGTTGCATGGGGTGGTAGAAGGTACAATTATCCCCTAATTTAGTAGGGCAACAATGGTGTGCTGTATCCCTTCCTCTGCCACTCTTGAGAAGGGATACTGCCTCACCTGGAGGAAAAAAAAAGGGCGCCTGGCTTGAGTGTTATTCGAACTGGGGACACTCCTTTTAAGAGCCCAACATCGTGAGCATTTGTTGTCCAGTCTTTGAGGGACCTGTTCTAAGTCTGTCTCAGTGAAGGGGGGCAAAACTACTTGCGCCATCAGGGCACATTGCACTTTTCGATATTGCACTATAAGGTCACAAGGGATAGAAATTGCTAGGACAATTTCGCGATCATCTCTTTTGTCTTCAAACAAGTCTGCATCAGTTACATCTCTAAGAGGTATTGTTGGTTCAATACATAGCACTGTGCACCACTCGCACCCTTGTGAATCGGTTCCAATTGCAACAATCCATTTAGCTGATATCACCAGCCATTGCAGATCTAGGGACAAATATTGTTCCTACTGTTAGGAAAGATTCTCATTTATGTGTAATTTTCCCTCCAGTTGTGTACCCCCCAACATTTTGCTGATGTCTGAACACCATAGCCTGACTTTACCAGAGGAGCACAACCTTCTGCTGCACTCCCCTGGGCTTTTTGCTCGCTTTTTATGGGGAAACTTACATGCCCTTAAACACAGTGAGTACTGGGAGACTTTGTTTCCCTTAGTCCTTGTCCAGGTTGCAACTTTTCTGCAACATGTAACAAGTGTACAATGTACCTTACAGTACAGTGCACTTGGGTCTAGTCATTTCCAAAGGCCCTAGATACTCTCGAAGGATTTTTTAGGAGAAGTGCAGATGAGCCTTGAACAAGGCTGGTGGCAGCTTATCATTTCGCATATTTTTAACCCACAAGGTTCTTTGTCCTGTCCTTTGGCCATCTTGCACCTTCACCTTCCCCAGGTCGAGCAGACCCAGGTCAGTCCTTATTTGGGCATGCATTTTCCCGCGATGTGCCAAGCTTTCGCGGGCTTCTGCATGCCTTGTATGTGTGCCTTTAGGATGTGGGCTGGAACGTCTGGTTCCAATACACATCCTGGGTGCCAGCAGAGAGTCTGGAGAGCTGTGAATGCCTGGGACCACCATGGTCCATGATTGGTCCACGTATGGTATGCCTGTATGTGAGCAGATCTCCCACTGGGTCCTCTTTGTTTTAGCACGAAGGAGATTCTGGATAAGAAAAGGCCCCAAACACCCATACCATGTTGATCTCTGTAGTTCTCACTGAATGAAGGATAGGATCCAAGTATCCTGAAACTAAGAAGCCGAGTCGAGGAACCACTGGAAGGTTTGACCTTCTAGGTTGATCAGATGCAGAGGGGTCCAGTGGGACGACAGTTGGGCGTGCAAACTCAGCGTGTACCCCAGACGCACCCCCGCCAAATCGCGTGGAAAATCTGCATGTACACCAGATGCACCCCAACCAAGTCGCATGGAAACTCTGCACGTACCCCGGACATACCCCAGCCAAGTCGCTTGGAAACTCAGCGCATACCCCAGATGCACCCCAGCCAAATTGCGTGGAAACTCAATGCTTACCCATCCATACCAAGTTTTCATGCAATTTGTCTGGGGAGTCTGTTTGCTAGACCAGGGATGGTATGGGGGCTTGTGCGGTGTTAGGCAATTCGCTATCTATTTACTGGGTGTGGGGGTGTGTTGGGGGTGTTACTGGTGCTGCTTGGTGTTCCTTGGCCATGACTAGTGAGGACTCTAGTAATCCATGAAAACGCGCGCCGCGCAAGTTTCTTTGGCGCTTGCCCCTTTTCTGCGCTGGATTCTATGAATCGGGGCCTAAATTGATTAAAGTCAACCACCTTGACAAGAAAAGGTTTACGGCCAAACTAACTGCTCTAAAACATTCACTTAGACGTCTCGAACGCAGATGAAAAAGGAATCCTACTTACCTTAATAATAATATTCTTAAGGCGGCTAGAGTTACATATAAAGCAGCAATACTGCTTTTAAAAAAAAACTTTGATGCCTATTCCATAGAATCGACTTCTAGTTCTACTAGGGAACTCTTTAAAATCGTTAAAACTTTAAAAAATGGTAGACTTGTTCTTACCCCAGACAACTATTCTCCTCTCTAGCCTGACCAGATTCAGACCTTTTGTAAAGAAAAGATCCCAAAAATCAGAGATGGCATTAAATCTAGTTTCTCTATTGATCAAAAGAATCTTGGAGATGGTTACCCAGAGTCTCATTGACGCCCTCCCCCACCCAATGGTGCAGGCCGGACTATATAGTCCTTAACCCTCTCCTGATTCTTTAGGTTTGTTTGTGCATCGATTGAAGATTTTATAATCCGCTATTTTTAAACTGCTATTTTAGCTCATATTACTGTGAGACTTTATTTGTAATAATTGTATTGTGTTTGCACCTTAAAACATTGTAGCAGCACGTTTTGACTAGCATAATATCTATTGCATTCAGTGCGATTTGAATCAGGAAGGGAAGCTTCCTGCATGCACGACTTTTGGGGAAACTACATTTCCCAGCAGCGTCCGTAGTTCTTTTTGGTGCATTTCTGGCCAAACTCGGCATGAACACGCAGGCGCGAAGGGGACAAACTGGTCTGTGCCGGTACGTGGCTGGACGTGGTTACGTGGGAACTCTCACCAGTTTGATGGGCTTCAGGAGGTTCTAGAGGCAATTGCTGCAGCGAGAAATATTTTCATTATTTTACCAGGAAGTACGTCCCTGCCTGCGATTGTAAGTACCTCCAACCTAACTAAGAATGTAGAGTTTAACCCCCAGCACACACAGGATGTTTCTCTTATACCACTAATACAGACCCAAACTCATCCAAGTGGAGGAAGCTCTCCGTCATGACTCTCCTAAATGGCATGACTCAGACATAGCAGTCAGGAAATTGTGTGACTGACCAACACAGCCTTTATCTCAGCACACCCAAACTGAATAAGTCATGACAAACCCAATATTGGCTAAAATCCTTATGAATAATCATAAACAACAGTTTGTTAATAATGCTATTAAGGCAGTACACAACACATTAGATAGTAAAAGTATAGTACTCAGGTAAGAAGAGGGTTTGGCCATCAAAAGACATCAAAAAAAGATCAGCAGACAGACACACAGTCCCGTAAACCTGCATTCAAAATACTATCTTTCGCAGAGCTTAAAATTTTAACACTAGATAACTGAATAAGCATGCTTTATGCATTCATAATAGGATTATTGAGGAGGCTATTGCAATATTTTGCATTACAGAAACATGATTGAAAGAACCAATAGGCCCTACATGTGATATTGCAGTCCCCGATGGATATGCAATATATTTCACTAATAGAGAATCAGGTCAAGGAGGAGGAGTGGCAGTCATTGCCAGGAATTCTATTTCCCTGTTTTCAGGTAAATCCATATCTAAGGGTAGTGAAATCCTACACTTTAAATACGACCGGAAACATCTGTCTCAATCTAGTCCACCCTCTATCACTCCCGACTTTAATGAAGAGTTCTCCCATCTGCTTAACCTTCTCAAAGGCCTCTATTGTGCCACGTTGGTAGTGGGTGATCTCAATAGATGGTACGGGGACCCATCAGATAAAGACGCCATCAATCTAGAGAGACTACTAAACAATCTTGACTTCCATGTTACCAATAATTAACCTGCAATAAAAAATGGACATCAATTAGACTGGGTAGTGAAAAACAACTTAAAGACACATGACTACAAGACAGAACCATGTATTTGGCCAGATCACTTCAGTGTCACCTTTCAAATCACCCCTCCATCTTCCGGAGGCAAAAGCCAAAAGTTTTGAAAATAGATCAAAGGGATTTTAAAAACATCAGTAGGCCACAGTTACAATCCTGCATAAAAGATGCTAATAACAACATTAAAGAAGAAGACTCCTGTGAAGACATGATGACCATACTACTTGAACATCTCAAACAATTGGTGGACCAAAACGCCCCTCTACAGTCTAAAACTCGCAGATCGATTGCTAAACTCCTCACTTGGTTTACAAAAGATT
Source organism: Ambystoma mexicanum (assembly GCF_040938575.1). NCBI lineage: Eukaryota > Metazoa > Chordata > Amphibia > Caudata > Ambystomatidae > Ambystoma > Ambystoma mexicanum. The sequence continues at coordinate 227,011,625 of NC_090935.1, forward strand.
TGCTAGAGCTAAAAAGGTTAAACAGAAAGCTAGAAAATGTATGGAAAAAAACCCTACAGTAGAGAACAAGGAAAAATGGAAGAACATAGAGCAAAGATATAAGAAAGAGATAATTGATGCAAAATAGCAGTATTACAACAACCAAATTACGTCCGCGGGCAATGCTACTGGTAAATTGTTTAGTATCCTGAAGTCTATACGTCCGCGGGCAATGCTACTGGTAAATTGTTTAGTATCCTGAAGTCTATTGAAAAGCCTACGGCCATTTCACCCCTCTTCATCCCGTCCCAACAAGATTGTGAGAATACACAACAAGACTTCTTTATGAAAATTGAAACTGCTAGAGAGCTAATTACCAAATCCATATTAGACAAACCTAAAAACTTAAATCAAGTTGACTTAAATCTTAGCTGGTCAAGTGGCACAGCGAGTAGAGCGCTCGCTTTGATATCCGTGCAGAGCTTGCTCACGCAGGTCCGAATCCCGGCAGGGCCAGAATCAGCCTTTCATCCTTCCGAGGTCGATAAATGAGCACCACACACCGTGGGTAATAATAAGCAGCGCTCAGATACCTGAGGGTTCGTAGCGCTATATAAATGCAAAATTATTATTATTATTTTTATTATCTACCTAGGGAAGAGGCCATTGGCAATGTTAAAATTTTCAACTTCTCCAAAACTACGCCAGAGGAGATGAAAAAAACACTTGCCGCCATGAAGCCAACTTCTTGCGCTGAAAATATTCTTCCAGCAAAAATGATCCTGGACAACTCTGATCTTTTTTTACCTATACTATCCAAAATTATGAATTCCTCTTTTAGGGACCAAATGGTCCCATTGGACATAAAAAGGGTCACTGTTACTCCACTGGTCAAGAAACCAGGCCTCTAGTTCTCCTAGAACTATGCAAGATTATACTCTCAGTGTGGACTTGACGACTACATTGTAGGAAGCCTTTAAGGTTGTGATGAGGTGGGTAGCTATAGCACAATCTAAAGGATTGCAAGGAGGGATCCTGGCTGACCTGCGGGAAACGGAGGAAGAATTGCAAAGGGCACAGGAGGGAGGAAATAATACCAAGGAAGACACCAAACTGATACTCAGGTTGCAGCAGAAATGTGCTGGGCACTGGGAGAGACTGTGTAACCTTAACTACAAAAAATATATAGAAACAAAGCATGCGGGAGGGGATAAACCAGGAAGGATTTTGGCATGGCTATATAAGAGCGAAACCCCTAGACCCACAATTAGGACGATAACGAGGGAAGATGGGAGTGTGGTTGACACCCAAGAGGGAGTTAACCAGGAGTTTGCAGACTATTACGGGCGGCTATATGGAGATGATGGGGAAGATAACCGCGCGATTATAGTAGAAACATTGGATGACATAGGATTGCTGCAGATTAGTGCTGAGGAATGAGAGGAGCTGGATGCACTGATAACTTTAGAGGAGCTAGAACAGGTGGTGAGACAGTTGCCCACTAGTAAGACCCCGGGGGCTGATGGACTCCCCAGTGAATTCTATAAAACATTAAAAGGTGAGGTGCTCCCCCCGCTGTTGGATATGTTGAATGAGGCATATGAGCTAGGCAGACTGCCAAAGTCACTCAGAGAAGTGATTATAATACCGCTACCCAAACCTGATAAGCCCGGGCATAGCTGCGGTTCATATAGACCCTATCAATGTTAAATCAAGATAGTAAAATACTGACGGCTGTTTTGGCAAATAGATTGAGGAGGGTCATTGGTAAATTAATACATCCTGACCAGACGGGCTATGTCCCCAATAGAAATATATCCAACAATCTCAGAAGGCTCCCCAGAGTCATTGAACATGGAAACGAGAATGAAGGTGAACTGGCAATTGTGTCACTGGACGCAATAAAGGCTTTTGACTCGGTCAAATGGCCATGGTTGTTGGCGGCCCTGGCTAGCTATCGTATGGGTCCTGGATATTTACAGTGGGCTAGAATGTTATATAGTGAACCGCTGGCCAGAGTTAAAACTGGAGCAGGGATATCGGAGAGATGGCAACTCCGCTGAGGCACCAGACAAGGCTGCCCATGGTCCCATATGCTCTATATATTGGCCCTGGAACCTCTAGCGATCTACTTGAGGCAACAATACGATACGATAGGTATTGAGGTGGGAGGTGAATGACATCCGATATCCTTATATGCAGACGACGTGTTGTTGTATCTGTGACATCCGGAGGAAAACCTCCAATATATTTTGGAGGTAATGGAAAAATATGCAGGGTTGTCTGATATAGCGGTGAACCCTCAGAAGTCCAGCATGTTCCCACTGGGCGGATATAAAGGGATCCCCTTGAAACAACTGCCGGTGTTACAGATACCATGGGTGGTTAGCACATTTCGCTACCTTGGGATAGATATATACCACACGGGGGAAGAGGAGCATAGCTGTAACAAAGAGGTAGCCAATCGAAAATTGCATGAGGTTCTGGGTAAAGCTGCCTTTAGCAATGATGGGGCGTGGGGCCATTTTGAAGATGGTGGTCCTACCTAGGCTCCTACATTACTTGGAAATATCCTGCACTGGATACCAAAGAAGTTCTTCACTAGTTTGGACACTATGTGCAGGGAGTTCCTGAGGCATGGTACACGGAACAGAGTGGCCCTCTGGAAGCTACAGAATTTCTATGAGAGAGGGGGTATTAAACTGCCTAATTATGAAGTCTATTATGTAGCAAGCCAGCTGCAATATGTGGCCAAATGGCTCTCAGAGGAGATAACCTCTGAATCCAGGTTGTTCAGGCAAGATTGTGCCCCATTTTACTTGAGGGAGATTATGTGGCTGCCCAAAACAGAAGTGGAAGGGCGTCCCAAGATGATGGTACTTGGCTGGAGGATGTGGCACAGACCCTGCCAGATAATGGAGAACCCATTCTCGTGTTCCCCTCAAGTACCACAGGTTGCACTAGTGGATGGAGAAAAGTAACTACGGATGATCAGGAACCATTGGGAGCCGGTTGGAATAGCGACTATGGGAGATATTTGGCAAGAGGGGAACATAATAGAGTTTGAGGTGTTGGGGGAAGAAACCAGGTTACATACAGGCCAGTATATTACGTATCATAGACTGGTGCGGAAGAACCAGATGCAACTATAGACATAATATATGACATAGCAGAGGGGGGACACAAGATATCTAGAATATACGAGATGGTGATGTCTAAAGTGGGGAAGGAGGTAGTACAATTGAGACAAGACTGGGAAGGGGAAGTGGGAGCCCCGATGGATGATGGGATGTGGGAACGAGCCCAAGAGTATCATAGAAAGGTGTTGAGGAATGCTAGACTAAAGCAAATGCAACTGTATGTCACGCACAGGGCGTATATGACACCCCACAGGATATCTAGGTTTAAAAATGAGGAGCGGCAAGCATGCCCTAAATGTGATGAAGAGAATGCGGGCATGGTGCATTTGTTTTGGTCATGCCCGGTTATCGAGCGCTTCTGGAGCGAAGTGGCACACAAGCTAGCAGAAAGAGGTATTAAGATTGGGGTGGATACAGTGTGGGCCTGTTTGTTGGGGGGGGTTCCCTAGGCCACGGAAACCTAAACATGTGAGCAAGCTAAAGGACCTGGCATATGTGCTTGCAAAGAGAAGAATCGCAATGGGATGGAAGATATGCCATAAACCACGAGTGGAGGTATGGTGGAAGGATTTGCAGAAATGGGCAGCGGCAGGTACTATGGTATGGCAGGAAGCTAGCAATGTTGGGGGGGGAGACTGAGACCCTGATGGCATGGACATTATTAATAACAGAGTTATTTGGGTCAATGCGAGACCCAACGGAACCTATGGAAAGGAACACCCTGTTGCAAGACGAGGGAACAGAGCATTAGAGGAAATGGGCTTGTAACAGGGGGTGGGATATGGGAAGCAGTGAGCACAATCAAGTGATGTATAATTGAAATGCTATGGTATGCACTGCAAGTTTGGTTTGTATTGTTTGTTTAAATATATATATATATTTTTTAAACTACGCAAGATTGACTATTATTTCACAAAAAGCTGAAAACCCTTTTATTCGAAATGCAGGGATTTCTTTTTGTGTCTGCTTCTCCTTGAAACCATTTTTGGTAGTAGTGCCTCAACCATAAAGAAATAGAAACAAAACAAATATCTGAGCAGGGTAGCAATCTACCCAAAATAAGATATGAATTGTCTGTAATAACCCAAAAAGCCTAAAAATGCTACTACTACTTTTTTTTTTTATCATTGTAAGGTTGTCCCGATTACGCTCACACTAGAATAAATACACCCCTGTAGAGAAATAAGGCAAAAGAGCGATCTTGTATGGATAACAAGTTTAATCTTACAGAATGAGGATGGTAGCAAAGGACTCTACTGCCTGAACGGTCTTCTCATGTCCCTCTTCTGTTCCTTCCTGCCAAAGTGGTTTGAGGCAGGGGTTTAAATAGGCCTGTCTTGCTGTAGTGGCGTCACTGGATATGGATCATGGCTTCATCCCAATCCATCCTTTTTCCATAATAGGGATGCTCCAAAGCCACCTTTCTTCGTTGTCAGTGGTTTTGTTAGAGCATGCTGTTCTACATTTTGCTAGCTTATTCAAAAAGACCCTGCAGCTCTGCAGACTTTTACAAACCTTGAGGCCTAGCCCAAGGAAAACCTAAACATTTTTATGTGTACAAACATTTAACAGCCAAACAAACTCTCTTGGGGGTCATCATTCCTTGCATGGCAAAACTATTTAATAGCCGGTAAGATAGCAGCAGGCCCTTAACTTGCTGAGCTATCTGTGTGATCTGCAGGTTCCAATCCCTGCTAAGTCAACTCAGCCTTTCATCTTTCTAAATGGGCTTTAGTCCCAGCCCCTCAACCCCCCTGCAATTTTGGATTACAGTGACTTGACTATTTGGCATCCCCAATGCATTCCCTGTACATTAAGTAATAAGGCAATACCTTTGGGGAAAGAGGGCCTACATTTTCCCACACTGCTGAGTCCTGACTGAGCCGAGTGTAATGCATCGGCTTGCGCACACATGTCATATGATCCGCAAAATATAACTTTTTATATGGCCCTGTCCCCCCTGACCCACCCTATTATGCTTTAAATGTCTTCCAGATGTGTGCTTCTGTGTTAACCATGCTCTTTCAGCCTACAAGCAGCAGCGCCATAGCTTCTGAACCCCTGCAAGTACTTTTGACACCATGCCCCAGTGACTAGAGCTTCCTTCCTCCTCCTTGTGACTTAATTTGAATTTACACCCTTGTGTGTGCTATATCGCGATAACCGCGGTATACCGTCATTTCAAATGAAGGTTATCATACCGTCAAAAAATCAATATCGTGACATCCCTAATACCCAACAGGAAATTAATTCGGTTTTCTCTAACTACTATCACAACTTGTACTCCGAGACCCTTCCCTCCCCTCTGACTCAGGGATCGAAGACGCCCTCAATGTCATCGACTTGCCTAAACTAGACTCGCATATGGCTGAGACCCTTGACGAGCCCATCACTCCCGACGAGGTCACGGTGGTAATTAGATCGCTACCAGCTGGAAAAACCCTGGGCTCGGATGGCCTCCCCGGGGAGTTCTATAAAACCTATGAGGAAACACTCGCCCCTATATTAGCTCAGGTCTATTATGAGGCCTTCGAGCGTGGTGCCTTCCCAGATTCCATGAGCGAGGCCATGATAATACCCCTACTCAAACTAGGGAAGGACGGGGCGGATTGTGCCTCATACAGGCCCTTCTCTATGCTAAACGTAGACTGCAAGATCCTCACAGCACTGCTCGCTAACAGACTACGCAGAGTGATCCCACTGTTGATTCACCAAGACCAAACCGGATATGTCCCCGGACGATCCATCACTGAGAACCTGCGTAGTTTACATCACGTCATTTATAGTACCGAGGGAAGACAACAGAAACTTGCGGTGGCGTCACTGGATGCCACCAAAGCTTTTGATTCCGTGAGGTGGGAATGGCTATATGCTACCATGGCAAAGATGGGAATAGGTCATGTATTTCTGAAATGGACCCAGCTGGTTTATGCCAACCCCACTACAAGGGTCCAAACCAATAGAACCTTTTACGCAAAATGGTCCCTACACAGAGGCACCCGTCAGGGTTGCCCTTTGTCCCCCATGTTGTACATCATTGCCGCTGAGCCTGTAGCAGCCTACCTGAGACAGGAATATGGAGATGGGGGCATTAAAATAGATGGGACGACTGACCTCGTCTCTATGTACGCGGATGACACCCTCTTGTATTTACAGGACCCTGAACACCTCCTACCCTATATTCTTGAAACCCTGGACAGCTTTCACAAGCACACCGGGATCCAGATTAATAAGAGTAAATCTTGCCTCTACCCTCTAGCTGCACTACACAGTGAATATTATAGATCTCCCCCTCCCCTAGATCTCGAATGGCAGGCGACATCGTTCAAATATTTGGGGATAACTATACATCGAAACCCCGGCACGGAACATATTGTTAACACAGTTAGGGCCAAAGACTCTCTCTTAAAATCCATGGAGTTTTGGGGGCGGCTCCCGCTTTCGGTGACCGGGAGGGCGGGCCTCCTTAAGATGGTCGCCCTACCCCGCCTATTGCATAACTTCACTAACATTCCCTTCTACATCCCCCCCCGCGTTCTTTAAAGAACTCAAACTCTGTAGGGGCTTCCTCTGGCAGGGAGGCAGGCACAGGGTGGCATTGGAGACTCTCCAGAGACCATACGAGAGGGGTGGGCTGAAGATCCCCAATTTCGAACTCTATTTCCTTGCTAGCCAGTTAAGACACATTGTGCGGTAAATGTCGACGAAAGCACAACAGACACTCGCCTCCTCCAGCCGGCCCTCCCCCAGCTATTACTTAGGGATTTGCTGTGGACCAGGAAGAGTGCCCTCGAACATTGCCCTTACCTCGTTAAGCTGGGGATCCGACTCTGGAAAAGGTCCTGCAAACTGGTCGGGCCCGAGGATCCGTACTCCCCACAGATCCCCATTGCAGCACTCATGTCCAATCATCCCTGGGGGCAACTTGAGACCAGTACACAATGGGAGCCCTTCGGGGTGGCCACACTGGGGGACCTTATCCAAGAACAGGCGGGTTTGGCCTTCCCGGATCTCTGCGATGCCATGGGCCTCCCGGCCGGGCAATTTCTGTTGCACAGAGCGGTCATACAGGCCTTAAATAGCAGATGGCCTGTCGCTATCGACCAGACTGATGAAAACGAATGTAGCGAAACGATACTGAACGCTGCTGAGGGGGGCCACGAAACCTCATGTATCTACGAGGCCCTACTATGGGGCTCCACCAAAGATGACCTCAAATGCTGGGACAAATGGGAGACCGAATTAAACCTTGTTTTTGAAGACAAAGCCTGGGGTGATATAACCCACTAGCACAAGAAATCTCCCGAAACGCCCGCTTACAGCTCATCCAACTATATATTATGAACAGAGCGTACCTCACACCGGAAGCTATATCAAGATTTACCGGTGCGGGCACCCAATCATGTCCCAAATGCAGTGAACCCAAGGTTGGTATGACCCACATGTTCTGGGGATGCCCAGTGATCAGAGAATTCTGGACACAAGTGAGGGAAAGAGTGGCTGGTGCAGACATTGACATTGAAGTGGACGAACCCTCGGCATGTATCCTGGGAGGGTATAGGCGCAGCAGGGAGAACAAACCCCTCAATAAGCTCAGGGACCTTATATATATAACGGCCAAAAGGCGTATAGCCATGGGGTGGAAAAGCCCCAGAGGCCCGCTTATGCCCCTATGGTGGGGAGATCTTGCGAAGTGGATCACAGCCGAAACCGTGGCATGGAAGACGGCGATCCAAGTGCAGAGACTTGATTCTAGCGAGGAGCAACACCTTTGGGTGGCATTAACAGTACCCCTGCTCCAACCAGAGTCGCAGGAGGGTGAGACAATCGGGGAAGGCGACCCAGACCCGGGCATGGACTCATGATGAACATAGAACTAACCGTGGTCTTGGAAGGGGTTGGGGAGGGATGGGTGGAGGGGAGTTGGGGACTTTATTTTTTTTTTATTTGCTTGTCCTATTACCACTGATGCCAGTTTTGTTTATCTTATGTTAGGAAACTAATAAAATATATTTAAAAAAAAAAAAAAAAAAAAAAAGAGGGCCAAATCCTGAATCATTCTCCAGGTCCCTTCTTTTGCCTTCTTAATTGGGTATATAGTCGTGTTGCATGGGGTGGTAGAAGGTACAATTATCCCCTAATTTAGTAGGGCAACAATGGTGTGCTGTATCCCTTCCTCTGCCACTCTTGAGAAGGGATACTGCCTCACCTGGAGGAAAAAAAAAAGGGCGCCTGGCTTGAGTGTTATTCGAACTGGGGACACTCCTTTTAAGAGCCCAACATCGTGAGCATTTGTTGTCCAGTCTTTGAGGGACCTGTTCTAAGTCTGTCTCAGTGAAGGGGGGCAAAACTACTTGCGCCATCAGGGCACATTGCACTTTTCGATATTGCACCATAAGGTCACAAGGGATAGAAATTGCTAGGACAATTTCGCGATCATCTCTTTTGTCTTCAAACAAGTCTGCATCAGTTACATCTCTAAGAGGTATTGTTGGTTCAATACATAGCACTGTGCACCACTCGCACCCTTGTGAATCGGTTCCAATTGCAACAATCCATTTAGCTGATATCACCAGCCATTGCAGATCTAGGGACAAATATTGTTCCTACTGTTAGGAAAGATTCTCATTTATGTGTAATTTTCCCTCCAGTTGTGTACCCCCCAACATTTTGCTGATGTCTGAACACCATAGCCTGACTTTACCAGAGGAGCACAACCTTCTGCTGCACTCCCCTGGGCTTTTTGCTCGCTTTTTATGGGGAAACTTACATGCCCTTAAACACAGTGAGTACTGGGAGACTTTGTTTCCCTTAGTCCTTGTCCAGGTTGCAACTTTTCTGCAACATGTAACAAGTGTACAATGTACCTTACAGTACAGTGCACTTGGGTCTAGTCATTTCCAAAGGCCCTAGATACTCTCGAAGGATTTTTTAGGAGAAGTGCAGATGAGCCTTGAACAAGGCTGGTGGCAGCTTATCATTTCGCATATTTTTAACCCACAAGGTTCTTTGTCCTGTCCTTTGGCCATCTTGCACCTTCACCTTCCCCAGGTCGAGCAGACCCGGGTCAGTCCTTATTTGGGCATGCATTTTCCCGCGATGTGCCAAGCTTTCGCGGGCTTCTGCATGCCTTGTATGTGTGCCTTTAGGATGTGGGCTGGAACGTCTGGTTCCAATACACATCCTGGGTGCCAGCAGAGAGTCTGGAGAGCTGTGAATGCCTGGGACCACCATGGTCCATGATTGGTCCACGTATGGTATGCCTGTATGTGAGCAGATCTCCCACTGGGTCCTCTTTGTTTTGGCACGAAGGAGATTCTGGATAAGAAAAGGCCCCAAACACCCATACCATGTTGATCTCTGTAGTTCTCACTGGATGAAGGATAGGATCCAAGTATCCTGAAACTAAGAAGCCGAGTCGAGGAACCACTGGAAGGTTTGACCTTCTAGGTTGATCAGATGCAGAGGGGTCCAGTGGGACGACAGTTGGGCGTGCAAACTCAGCGTGTACCCCAGACGCACCCCCGCCAAATCGCGTGGAAAATCTGCATGTACACCAGATGCACCCCAACCAAGTCGCATGGAAACTCTGCACGTACCCCGGACATACCCCAGCCAAGTCGCTTGGAAACTCAGCGCATACCCCAGATGCACCCCAGCCAAATTGCGTGGAAACTCAATGCTTACCCATCCATACCAAGTTTTCATGCAATTTGTCTGGGGAGTCTGTTTGCTAGACCAGGGATGGTATGGGGGCTTGTGCGGTGTTAGGCAATTCGCTATCTATTTACTGGGTGTGGGGGTGTGTTGGGGGTGTTACTGGTGCTGCTTGGTGTTCCTTGCGCCATGACTAGTGAGGACTCTAGTAATCCATGAAAACGCGCGCCGCGCAAGTTTCTTTGGCGCTTGCCCCTTTTCTGCGCTGGATTCTATGAATCGGGGCCTAAATTGATTAAAGTCAACCACCTTGACAAGAAAAGGTTTACGGCCAAACTAACTGCTCTAAAACATTCACTTAGACGTCTCGAACGCAGATGAAAAAGGAATCCTACTTACCTTAATAATAATATTCTTAAGGCGGCTAGAGTTACATATAAAGCAGCAATACTGCTTTTAAAAAAAAACTTTGATGCCTATTCCATAGAATCGACTTCTAGTTCTACTAGGGAACTCTTTAAAATCGTTAAAACTTTAAAAAATGGCAGACTTGTTCTTACCCCAGACAACTATTCTCCTCTCTAGCCTGACCAGATTCAGACCTTTTGTAAAGAAAAGATCCCAAAAATCAGAGATGGCATTAAATCTAGTTTCTCTATTGATCAAAAGAATCTTGGAGATGGTTACCCAGAGTCTCATTGACGCCCTCCCCCACCCAATGGTGCAGGCCGGACTATATAGTCCTTAACCCTCTCCTGATTCTTTAGGTTTGTTTGTGCATCGATTGAAGATTTTATAATCCGCTATTTTTAAACTGCTATTTTAGCTCATATTACTGTGAGACTTTATTTGTAATAATTGTATTGTGTTTGCACCTTAAAACATTGTAGCAGCACGTTTTGACTAGCATAATATCTATTGCATTCAGTGCGATTTGAATCAGGAAGGGAAGCTTCCTGCATGCACGACTTTTGGGGAAACTACATTTCCCAGCAGCGTCCGTAGTTCTTTTTGGTGCATTTCTGGCCAAACTCGGCATGAACACGCAGGCGCGAAGGGGACAAACTGGTCTGTGCCGGTACGTGGCTGGACGTGGTTACGTGGGAACTCTCACCAGTTTGATGGGCTTCAGGAGGTTCTAGAGGCAATTGCTGCAGCGAGAAATATTTTCATTATTTTACCAGGAAGTACGTCCCTGCCTGCGATTGTAAGTACCTCCAACCTAACTAAGAATGTAGAGTTTAACCCCCAGCACACACAGGATGTTTCTCTTATACCACTAATACAGACCCAAACTCATCCAAGTGGAGGAAGCTCTCCGTCATGACTCTCCTAAATGGCATGACTCAGACATAGCAGTCAGGAAATTGTGTGACTGACCAACACAGCCTTTATCTCAGCACACCCAAACTGAATAAGTCATGACAAACCCAATATTGGCTAAAATCCTTATGAATAATCATAAACAACAGTTTGTTAATAATGCTATTAAGGCAGTACACAACACATTAGATAGTAAAAGTATAGTACTCAGGTAAGAAGAGGGTTTGGCCATCAAAAGACATCAAAAAAAGATCAGCAGACAGACACACAGTCCCGTAAACCTGCATTCAAAATACTATCTTTCGCAGAGCTTAAAATTTTAACACTAGATAACTGAATAAGCATGCTTTATGCATTCATAATAGGATTATTGAGGAGGCTATTGCAATATTTTGCATTACAGAAACATGATTGAAAGAACCAATAGGCCCTACATGTGATATTGCAGTCCCCGATGGATATGCAATATATTTCACTAATAGAGAATCAGGTCAAGGAGGAGGAGTGGCAGTCATTGCCAGGAATTCTATTTCCCTGTTTTCAGGTAAATCCATATCTAAGGGTAGTGAAATCCTACACTTTAAATACGACCGGAAACATCTGTCTCAATCTAGTCCACCCTCTATCACTCCCGACTTTAATGAAGAGTTCTCCCATCTGCTTAACCTTCTCAAAGGCCTCTATTGTGCCACGTTGGTAGTGGGTGATCTCAATAGATGGTACGGGGACCCATCAGATAAAGACGCCATCAATCTAGAGAGACTACTAAACAATCTTGACTTCCATGTTACCAATAATTAACCTGCAATAAAAAATGGACATCAATTAGACTGGGTAGTGAAAAACAACTTAAAGACACATGACTACAAGACAGAACCATGTATTTGGCCAGATCACTTCAGTGTCACCTTTCAAATCACCCCTCCATCTTCCGGAGGCAAAAGCCAAAAGTTTTGAAAATAGATCAAAGGGATTTTAAAAACATCAGTAGGCCACAGTTACAATCCTGCATAAAAGATGCTAATAACAACATTAAAGAAGAAGACTCCTGTGAAGACATGATGACCATACTACTTGAACATCTCAAACAATTGGTGGACCAAAACGCCCCTCTACAGTCTAAAACTCGCAGATCGATTGCTAAACCCCTCACTTGGTTTACAAAAGATTTGCTAGAGCTAAAAAGGTTAAACAGAAAGCTAGAAAATGTATGGAAAAAACCCTACAGTAGAGAACAAGGAAAAATGGAAGAACATAGAGCAAAGATATAAGAAAGAGATAATTGATGCAAAATAGCAGTATTACAACAACCAAATTACGTCCGCGGGCAATGCTACTGGTAAATTGTTTAGTATCCTGAAGTCTATTGAAAAGCCTACGGCCATTTCACCCCTCTTCATCCCGTCCCAACAAGATTGTGAGAATACACAACAAGCCTTCTTTATGAAAATTGAAACTGCTAGAGAGCTAATTACCAAATCCATATTAGACAAACCTAAAAACTTAAATCAAGTTGACTTAAATCTTAGCTGGTCAAGTGGCACAGCGAGTAGAGCGCTCGCTTTGACATCCGTGCAGAGCTTGCTCACGCAGGTCCGAATCCCGGCAGGGCCAGAATCAGCCTTTCATCCTTCCGAGGTCGATAAATGAGCACCACACACCGTGGGTAATAATAAGCAGCGCTCAGATACCTGAGGGTTCGTAGCGCTATATAAATGCAAAATTATTATTATTATTTTTATTATCTACCTAGGGAAGAGGCCATTGGCAATGTTAAAATTTTCAACTTCTCCAAAACTACGCCAGAGGAGATGAAAAAAACACTTGCCGCCATGAAGCCAACTTCTTGCGCTGAAAATATTCTTCCAGCAAAAATGATCCTGGACAACTCTGATCTTTTTTTACCTATACTATCCAAAATTATGAATTCCTCTTTTAGGGACCAAATGGTCCTATTGGACATAAAAAGGGTCACTGTTACTCCACTGGTCAAGAAACCAGGCCTCTAGTTCTCCTAGAACTATGCAAGATTATACTCTCAGTGTGGACTTGACGACTACATTGTAGGAAGCCTTTAAGGTTGTGATGAGGTGGGTAGCTATAGCACAATCTAAAGGATTGCAAGGAGGGATCCTGGCTGACCTGCGGGAAACGGAGGAAGAATTGCAAAGGGCACAGGAGGGAGGAAATAATACCAAGGAAGACACCAAACTGATACTCAGGTTGCAGCAGAAATGTGCTGGGCACTGGGAGAGACTGTGTAACCTTAACTACAAAAAATATATAGAAAGAAAGCATGCGGGAGGGGATAAACCAGGAAGGATTTTGGCATGGCTATATAAGAGCGAAACCCCTAAACCCACAATTAGGACGATAACGAGGGAAGATGGGAGGGTGGTTGACACCCAAGAGGGAGTTAACCAGGAGTTTGCAGACTATTACGGGCGGCTATATGGAGATGATGGGGAAGATAACCGCGCGATTATAGTAGAAACATTGGATGACATAGGATTGCTGCAGATTAGTGCTGAGGAATGAGAGGAGCTGGATGCACTGATAACTTTAGAGGAGCTAGAACAGGTGGTGAGACAGTTAACCACTAGTAAGACCCCGGGGGCTGATGGACTCCCCAGTGAATTCTATAAAACATTAAAAGGTGAGGTGCTCCCCCCGCTGTTGGATATGTTGAATGAGGCATATGAGCTAGGCAGACTGCCAAAGTCACTCAGAGAAGTGATTATAATACCGCTACCCAAACCTGATAAGCCCGGGCATAGCTGCGGTTCATATAGACCCTATCAATGTTAAATCAAGATAGTAAAATACTGACGGCCGTTTTGGCAAATAGATTGAGGAGGGTCATTGGTAAATTAATACATCCTGACCAGACGGGCTATGTCCCCAATAGAAATATATCCAACAATCTCAGAAGGCTCCCCAGAGTCATTGAACATGGAAACGAGAATGAAGGTGAACTGGCAATTGTGTCACTGGACGCAATAAAGGCTTTTGACTCAGTCAAATGGCCATGGTTGTTGGCGGCCCTGGCTGGCTATCGTATGGGTCCTGGATATTTACAGTGGGCTAGAATGTTATATAGTGAACCGCTGGCCAGAGTTAAAACTGGAGCAGGGATATCGGAGAGATGGCAACTCCGCTGAGGCACCAGACAAGGCTGCCCATGGTCCCATATGCTCTATATATTGGCCCTGGAACCTCTAGCGATCTACTTGAGGCAACAATACGATACGATAGGTATTGAGGTGGGAGGTGAATGACATCCGATATCCTTATATGCAGACGACGTGTTGTTGTATCTGTGACATCCGGAGGAAAACCTCCAATATATTTTGGAGGTAATGGAAAAATATGCAGGGTTGTCTGATATAGCGGTGAACCCTCAGAAGTCCAGCATGTTCCCACTGGGCGGATATAAAGGGATCCCCTTGAAACAACTGCCGGTGTTACAGATACCATGGGTGGTTAGCACATTTCGCTACCTTGGGATAGATATATACCACACGGGGGAAGAGGAGCATAGCTGTAACAAAGAGGTAGCCAATCGAAAATTGCATGAGGTTCTGGGTAAAGCTGCCTTTAGCAATGATGGGTCGTGGGGCCATGTTGAAGATGGTGGTCCTACCTAGGCTCCTACATTACTTGGAAATATCCTGCACTGGATACCAAAGAAGTTCTTCACTAGTTTGGACACTATGTGCAGGGAGTTCCTGAGGCATGGTACACGGAACAGAGTGGCCCTCTGGAAGCTACAGAATTTCTATGAGAGAGGTGGTATTAAACTGCCTAATTATGAAGTCTATTATGTAGCAAGCCAGCTGCAATATGTGGCCAAATGGCTCTCAGAGGAGATAACCTCTGAATCCAGGTTGTTCAGGCAAGATTGTGCCCCATTTTACTTGAGGGAGATTATGTGGCTGCCCAAAACAGAAGTGGAAGGGCGTCCCAAGATGATGGTACTTGGCTGGAGGATGTGGCACAGACCCTGCCAGATAATAGAGAACCCATTCTCGTGTTCCCCTCAAGTACCACAGGTTGCACTAGCGGATGGAGAAAAGTAACTACGGATGATCAGGAACCATTGGGAGCCGGTTGGAATAGCGACTATGGGAGATATTTGGCAAGAGGGGAACATAATAGAGTTTGAGGTGTTGGGGGAAGAAACCAGGTTACATTCAGGCCAGTATATTACGTATCATAGACTGGTGCGGAAGAACCAGATGCAACTATAGACATAATATATGACATAGCAGAGGGGGGACACAAGATATCTAGAATATACGAGACGGTGATGTCTAAAGTGGGGAAGGAGGTAGTACAATTGAGACAAGACTGGGAAGGGGAAGTGGGAGCCCCGATGGATGATGGGATGTGGGAACGAGCCCAAGGGTATCATAGAAAGGTGTTGAGGAATGCTAGACTAAAGCAAATGCAACTGTATGTCACGCACAGGGCGTATATGACACCCCACAGGATATCTAGGTTTAAAAATGCGGAGCGGCAAGCATGCCCTAAATGTGATGAAGAGAATGCGGGCATGGTGCATTTGTTTTGGTCATGCCCGGTTATCGAGCGCTTCTGGAGCGAAGTGGCACACAAGCTAGCAGAAAGAGGTATTAAGATTGGGGTGGATACAGTGTGGGCCTGTTTGTTGGGGGGGGGGTTCCCTAGGCCACGGAAACCTAAACATGTGAGCAAGCTAAAGGACCTGGCATATGTGCTTGCAAAGAGAAGAATCGCAATGGGATGGAAGATATGCCATAAACCACGAGTGGAGGTATGGTGGAAGGATTTGCAGAAATGGGCAGCGGCAGGTACTATGGTATGGCAGGAAGCTAGCAATGTTGGGGGGGGGAGACTGAGACCCTGATGGCATGGACATTATTAATAACAGAGTTATTTGGGTCAATGCGAGACCCAACGGAACCTATGGAAAGGAACACCCTGTTGCAAGACGAGGGAACAGAGCATTAGAGGAAATGGGCTTGTAACGGGGGGTGGGATATGGGAAGCAGTGAGCACAATCAAGTGATGTATAATTGAAATGCTATGGTATGCACTGCAAGTTTGGTTTGTATTGTTTGTTTAAATATATATATATATATATTTTTTAAACTACGCAAGATTGACTATTATTTCACAAAAAGCTGAAAACCCTTTTATTCGAAATGCAGGGATTTCTTTTTGTGTCTGCTTCTCCTTGAAACCATTTTTGGTAGTAGTGCCTCAACCATAAAGAAATAGAAACAAAAAAAATATCTGAGCAGGGTAGCAATCTACCCAAAATAAGATATGAATTGTCTGTAATAACCCAAAAAGCCTAAAAATGCTACTACTACTTTTTTTTTTATCATTGTAAGGTTGTCCCGATTACGCTCACACTAGAATAAATACACCCCTGTAGAGAAATAAGGCAAAAGAGCGATCTTGTATGGATAACAAGTTTAATCTTACAGAATGAGGATGGTAGCAAAGGACTCTACTGCCTGAACGGTCTTCTCATGTCCCTCTTCTGTTCCTTCCTGCCAAAGTGGTTTGAGGCAGGGGTTTAAATAGGCCTGTCTTGCTGTAGTGGCGTCACTGGATATGGATCATGGCTTCATCCCAATCCATCCTTTTTCCATAATAAGGATGCTCCAAAGCCACCTTTCTTCGTTGTCAGTGGTTTTGTTAGAGCATGCTGTTCTACATTTTGCTAGCTTATTCAAAAAGACCCTGCAGCTCTGCAGACTTTTACAAACCTTGAGGCCTAGCCCAAGGAAAACCTAAACATTTTTATGTGTACAAACATTTAACAGTCATTCTCTCCATATTCTACTCATCCTCCACACTTTACTCTTATAATTTGTCCCAGTCTGAATTTTGTCACACAGAACATGTCATTCCTATTTTTAACCTGCATGGGCCCTTGACGGACAGTAGACAGCTGGCCAGTCCGTTCGTGCTGCCAGTGCTAGCCATAGTGACGAACACTGCATGAGTGCCTGTGGTCAATTTGTAGAATCCGACAATCCGCATTCCTTCTGGGAAGGAGCTCGACTCCTCTATAGTACTAAGTTTTTAAAATGCCTAGCCTCTGACATTACAAACCTATCCAGCTAATAGTTAATTTTGCCTTATATATAGACAATAACTACTTTCTTTAGTGCTTGTCCGTGTCTGTTTATGTGATATTTGCATGCGAGAGCCTTCCCAGTGCCCCTCCTCCCCCTAGTCCATTATAGTGCCTTAAAGAGTTATTGCCTAACTCTAAAGTGCTTGGGGGTTCAGGATGACCCTGGTTGCTTCCCAGCATTCCCCACTTTCGTTACTTCTACAGTAACAAACTCATCCCCACCTGACATATCTACAACCCCAAAAATATCAGTTTGTGTTTCGCTGTTTATTGTATGGCAAGGTGCTTCAGAACCCCCAATTGATACCATCATCTTTGCACTACTAGGTACTACATTGACACAACATCAGACACCCAATTGGCACGTGCAGAAGAGGACCAGCCATGACGGGACCCAATCAAAGGCAAGCAATAGCCAATCCGTGTTCTGAACTCCACCTTCTTTCTTCATTTGATCACCTAGATTGTGCAACGCCTCGATGATGTGGGATAGTGACTCATTCTCTGCATCCTCCTGGGGTAAAAAAGTGCAGCAGCAGCTGCCTAACTTTTTACACACTCCTCCTTCTACGGCTGTTAACAGATCCATCTTATAGCGGTTCTGCATTGTCATGAGTCTAAACACACAGAGCTCTATTTTGATGGCGTTGAACCCATTCTCTGCATCAATGGCGAGCTAGACTAGTTCCCATCAGATGATCTGAACCCACTTGGCGTTAGCAGCTGCTTGTACCTTCAGGAGCCAAAAAAGATTCGAAGAAAGTCTCTGCTGAGCTAAAAGTCAGTACTCGTCAGGTATTCCTCTGAGTAATGTGGAAGAGTCTTTTGAGATATAGTTGATCTCTTCATACTTTTCAGCTGTGAAATCGTTCTTTTTCTAGCAGCATTCCAAAATTATTTTGGGATCTGCAAGTCTCTCTACTTCTTTGGATGCTGGAGTGGTTGCTGGCACCTTGGCAGGCATTTATTTTCCCTTCAGGTGTTCTTGCGGGATTACGAGAAGTACTGACAGCAGGGTGGTCAGTGTAAACATGCCCCTCCAGGATGATGGGAGGTGCAAGTAGGCTTGTTGGCCACAAACCCAGTAGTAATCCATCACCACTGCCGTACCTTTCATCATATCTGGGATCACAAGAGTGTGGTTGCACTGTGTGTTTGCGCCAACAGGAACTGTACCTTCATTGCTAAAACAATGGTTCATAGTCCATGAACCTATGTATTCACACTGACTTGTCTATTATTGAAATCCATGTCAGCCTTGTGATGTATTGGGACCATATTTGCACACACATAGTCTCTACTTGGGCTATTATTTCTTTGCTGTACTCGATCAGTCCATCTGCCGGGCACGTCACTGTGGTGCCCTGCCATTTGTTGTTGACATGTGAGTGTAGAAGAGGAGCCAAAGGACTCTACCGGAAGTCCCGCCCCTATTCCGCCTATACGTTGGAAGCAGGAAATTGCGACATGCGCAACGCCAATAATGATACCTAGACCGCGAAAGTTCTTCGAAAAAAGGTATCCATTGAGAAAGCCCTATAAGATGTACCTGCAGAGAGATGACAGTCTCTAAGGGGAGATCCCTGAAGAAGTGTGACGCAGTGAACAAAAGAGGTTGGTGACGTCACAAGAAATGAGAGTGACACACTGAGAAGGATGATCAGAGAAGAGAATGCATAGACCTTATGGAATCTGATGACGAAATAAGGAATGGAGTAACTTTTCATGTGCGAAATGAAGATTGCACGTGCGAAGAACACTAAAGAAAATATAAGTCATTTTATTATTGTACAGATGCTGCAATGCAAGTAGACTAAGTAGTCATGAAGGCTGGCTATACGTAGTGAATAGGCTGCAGGTGGTGCCGCCAATATATATATATATATACATCTAGCAAACTCCAAGGCCTTAGGCAATCCGGCTTCCGTCCTAAGCACGGCACGGAAACTGCCCTTATTGACTTGAAAACACAAATTGAGGACATGAAAAACGAAGGGAAACTGGTTCTTCTACTATTTTTAGATCTTTCAGTGGCCTTCAATTTGGTCAACCAGCAAATCCTTTGCCAGCACCTTAAATCTGCCACCCACTTCTCAGACTCCGCCACATCGTGGATCAAGTCATTCCTCAACAATAGATCCATGAGGGACTTCTCCCACTCAGCATCCGCCGAGCCCTCACCTGTACTATGTGGTGTACCACAAGGCTCATGTGTATTACCCACCCTTTACAATGTGTTCACCAAACCTCTATTTGATATTCTTGACTATATGGGTGTCTCTTATACCAACTATGCTAACAACACCCAGATACTCATCCCCATAACAGGAGACTACCAGACCGACACCGCCACACTGAACAAGGTTTACTCAGTCATTCAGACGTGGATGGCCCAACACGAGCTGTGCCTCAACGACGATAAGACCAAGCTCTTCATCCTCAGCTCTAACTATCGACTCAGGAAACTTGACCCAGCATTTAAAACTTTCATCATCGATGGTAACACCATCAAGGTCTCAAACGACACTAAGACGCTAGGCATTTGCCTTGACTCCACTCTCTCTCTCTCTCAAGGCAAACTAATGCCGTTAGTTCAGCCTCTGCATACATATGCAAATTTATCACTGCCTGTCGCCCGTTCCTCACCACAGCTAACTACATCATCCTAGCTAGAACTCTTATCATTTCCAAAATTGACTACTGCAATGCCCTTTACTTAGGTACCAGCCAACATAACCTAAACAAACTTCAGGTCATTCAGAACAATGCCATCAGGGCGGCCCTAAATTTCCCCAGGGACCAGCACATCTCAGACACTAGACGCAACCTTCGCTGGCTCTCAGTGGGTAAAGAATCTCCTTAAAAACGTTGGCGCTCACCCATAAATGCCTAAACAACCAGGCTCTCACCTACCTTGCCTGCCGCTTTACACCTCATTCGTCTTCCCGACCCTTCAGATCTGCTCAGGCTAATTGCCTTGCTCTACCCAGATTCAAATTACAGAAAGTGGGCGGGTCTAGCTTCACTACATTAGCTCCCAGGCTATGGAATACCTTGTCCAACTTGCTCAGATGGGAACCTTCTTTCCACTCATTTAAACCTAAAACCAAATGGTGCTTAACGGAACCCATCAACTCCCTGACAGCCTGAGATTCCCTATGCCCATGCCACCACACTGCTGCTATCCTGCATTTTGTACATACTTTGTATATACGCTGTACAGCTTTGAATCATCTTTGTATACTTTTTACTTTGTCAACACAATGTCTACCTTGCACCCTGATCTACTGTATATTGTACTTGTTTCATTGTGTATTATACTGTAATTATCCTCTTATGTCAATGTAACCTTAAATTAAGCGCCCAGATGCCTTTGGCCCGGCACGCTATACAAATAAAGAAATACTAATACAAATACAAATGTATAGAGTCTGGATGTTCGATGTCGCAACTTTAGTAAGCCAGGACCCGTGAAAGAGAAGGGCTGAAAGTGTGGCGCAGTAGAGAAAAACATCTGAAAATCAAGGAAGGATCGAGAAGACTGTCTGGCCCAGTGTCAAGGGTTGAGGCAGCCAAGAATTGGTTATCTATTCAAGGAGATACAAATAACGTGAGAAGCAAGGCAAGCTCCTGTTAAGGTGTGAGGGAAACATTATGAGTGCCATGTTTTATTACTTTAATATCATTAAATTCGAATAAGGAGCTCAAACACGGTCTCCTGCCACATGGGATGGATGGAAATAGAATATGGGCAAGCTGCATCGAGTCTTGAAGATAAGAACGTGCTTGCACTCCCTTCTATTTTCAGGAGCAAGTTCAAAGACAATTCGAATGGCAGACGGCATGAGTGATGATGGATGATGGGCTAATTGGGTGGGGAGGGATGGTAAAGTCCAGCCACAAGCACCTGGGGTACCAGATTGTCTGCTGCTAGTGAGTCGAATATTCCAGAAGTGTACAAGTGTGCCAACCAATTGTAGCGGGCCATGTATTGAAGAGCCCTATAGTTTGAGAGCCAATAGTGTGTCGTGTATCTAACAAATATTGAGGATGACTTGCACAATGTGTGGGCATAAGATGTCCACCTGACTATAGAGTCGAATCACAATCCAATCCCCTACAGAAAATATACCTAGATGTTCCCCGTAGACCTATCACAATCCCAAGTAGGTTTTCTTAGTTTGCCAAGTAGTATGTCGTCATAAATGATGAGTTTTCGCTATAGAAGTGCCGTTTTTTATAAAACATGTTGAGATTATGCTGTGAGAGGTCTGTTGATGTCCGTTGTACTCCCTGTTTTAAACAGTTGATAATAAAACAGATTTTGTTTTCCAAACTTCCTCAGTCGGTCTTGTTATTGGTGTAAGAGTTATTCTGCACCCCAACCGTAATGACACGCTTCCTCATTTAAAAGGAACTAATGGGTCACGTGGTAGCATGTCGGATGGTTACAGCCCATCGATTTCGATTAAGTAGTACTCTAATGTTTCTGATGAACGAGCACCCTTCGCCATCTAGCCGGAAGATCGCAGGGTTTCCTGTGGAGAGCGGCCGATATAGAATTCTTGCAAGAAAAATCGAAATAGTGTGGGACGGGTCCCTCTTGGACGAAATCCCTCCTGCTTTCCACAGGTGCTTCTTCTCGGACAAAAGGCGGACGTGGTCGATTGGAGAGAGGAGCCGATACCGAAACCTTTGAGCAGAACAAGCGAGTAGTGAGTAGACTAGGGGAATGGCAAACTGTGGGAATCAGATTGTCGTAGTTTAAAAAAGTAACGGGTTAGTTAGAAAATTAACCGGGTTGATTTTAAAGTGTAAACAAAGAGCGTTTTAAAGTGTAAATGAAGAGCGTTTTAAGAGATAAAGGCACAAGATTCCTGACTCAAGGAGTTTTAGAATAACTCGTCTCACACCCCAGTCAGGGTAAATTAGGCGGCGCATAAACAGGTTCATGTTAGGAGATGAGTTAAACTCTAGTCAGAGTATTTTAGGGGCACGATAAGTAAAAAGGAGTACCATGGTTTAAATGTAAAAGAGTCGACTAGTCTGTTTGTTTGTCTATGTGTCTGGTTTAAAAAGGTGTCGAACAGCGCAAGAATAAGTTGTGTGAAGTTGAAGTAGAGATAAAAAGTTATTGACTATTTTTAAGGTCATTGTCGGCACCGACCAAAATGTAGGTTGAGGTTATTGAGAAACAAGGTTTTGACCGGCGAGTGTTAGAGCGTGCTCATACATATATATATATTTTTTAAACGTATCTGTTTAAACACTGGAAAGTATTGACAGTCAATTGAGACTCGTCTCAATAGGAGATATTACTCCACTGATGCACTTGTGTAAAACGTTACCAAAACATATGCCTAAACTCAAACAGTGCAATGCGGAGTGGGTAAAGGGGACAGCAGATAAAATGTTTATGCCATGGCCACAAGTGCGGTCACTGTCAAAAGCGGCATTACAGCACATGACCACATACTTGCACGCTGTGTACATGGGGAAGAAAATGGAAAAGAGGTTAGCTATTTTAGAGCTTTGGAAGTAGCACCAAGAGGAGAGAGAGGATACACTGCCTGAGGAGTGGATGCTTACTCAGTGTAGGGAGGAAGGTTTTGAGCCCTCTGCTCCCGTTACCTCGTTGGAAGTGAATGGCGAAAGTACAGTACAGAAGCTGTAGGATTGTATCTGTAAAAGGAACTGAAAGCAGCGACAGGGTATAGTAACCCGATATATGCACCGCCTGCTTGTAGCAGTGACGGTAGTCCAGAAGAGACCAAAAGAAAGGAGATCTTTAAGATTGTGCAGAACAAAGAGGAGAAAGGTGAGCAATCGAATATGACAACAGACATAGAACGAGAGATTAAGAGATGGAAAGGAGAGAAGGATAAAGCCGACGAGGTAACGCTCATATAGAACAAATGGATGGGAAGACATATATTGCTTAAGCTCGATGGGAAACGTATCGAGGAAGTCAGGCAAAGGGAAGATCAAGACGAACAGGACAGGAAAGACAGGAAACAAGAAAAGAGGTTGAAAGAGGATGAACACAAGCAAAAGAGCAGACAGAGGTGAGAACAGATGTATCAGGAAGATATGCAAAAGAAGGAAGAAAGGGCAGAGGAGCAAAGAAAGTATGACAATAGGCAGACAGCGATGGAAAAACGAGACGGGCACGAAAGGAAAAGAGAAGAGGACGAAGCACAGAAATTAAGGGATAAAAGGATACAGAGATGAAGGAAAGAGGAAGAGCATAAATCAAACAAAAGAAGAGAGGAGAAAAGACAAGAAGAGGAAAGAGTTAGATGGGAAGCGAGAAAGCAAAGAGAATTAGATGAAGAATTGAAAAAGGAGACAACAGGAGCGTGATATTGATCGCATTCAGAAGGAGTTAATGGAACCGAGTCCAGTAATACCATGGGGCAATATAGGAGTTTCTTCAGTTTAAAGAGGCAATGCCAGGGCCATCTAGAGTAGCCCTAGAAGAGAATTTTGACATAGGGAGCATTGGAGATAGGATTGATAAGACCTATCAAGACTTGAGAGAAGGTAGCAAATCTGGAAGCCAAGGGAAGGGAGAATGATCTCTGGTCTTCCAAACACGAAGCAAAGAAAGAGACCCATTCAGTCTCAAGCATAGAAGACAGGCTGACTTTAGATAAGGGTGGAGGGGATGAGGCCATACTAGCTGAGGGCTAGTTATGTCAGACGAAGAGAGGGAACCCTTCCGTGGGGAGGAGGGAGGAAGTACATGCCGTCCCGTGGGGTGCCTGCAGACAGTCAAGGAAGTAAGATGGTATGATTTAGAGCAACCTAAGGATAGGACGCCAGAACCTGTAGCATATCCAGAGCGTCCTAGAGGACGATCGTATTGTGTGAAGGGAGAGTCTCAGCCATATGTGAGCAGGCTGAGGTCATTGCCAGGTATAAGGCGATTGTAAGTGGTTATTAACGTGCTTAATACCCAGAGGTTTCTAAGCACGGACCTGGGGATCGAACCTGTGTTGCTACATGTCGTCTTGCTTCCAAGGTGAGCACGTTGCCCCTGAGCTATCTCCTGAGAGATCAGGAACCATTGTTCCCACTATGGATAGGCAGACGATGGGAGCAGATTGTGGATTAGGAGTCACGCAGTTCCCCTTATTGGAGAAAGGAGGGGCCAGACCACAGTATATTCCATGGCCGCAAATGGATAAGGGTAATTTAAGATGCAAACCTCCTAGTTTAACAGCTGGTGCCAGAATATAGATTTATGAATTAGAGAAAATGACAGGGGGAAATACTCTGGCAATAGGGGACATTAAGGGTCACCTAGCATCCATTATTGGGGAAAGAGCTGATGACATTTGGATGAGAGCAGGCTACTCAAGTGTCACGGCACAGAACACAGTGCATGATGGAGCACCATGTAATAATTGTAGAGCAGATGCATGGAGAGCTCTCAGCGTGCGGTATCCTAACATGTCAGACATGGGTGCAATTATGACAAGTAAATTGAAAGAATACGAGGCTCTGCTTGCTTACATTCAGGACATTCAGGAACACTGGACACTTGAAACGCGAGAGCCGTGGAGGAACACTGGCAGTATTTTACCACATTTTATGTCAGCGGTTGCCTGATCAAGTACAGAGGCAAATGAAGAAATGAATGGGAAGGGATGCAAAGCCATGGGCAGAGATACAGTTGACTATAGTGCATCACTGTCGGCTGTTACAGGAGAAAAATAGGAAGAAGGAAGATGCCAGAAAACTTGAGGAAGCCAAGTTAGTTCAGAATAAATTGTCAAAATATTACATAGAAGGGGCAGTATTGACAAGTGAAGTATGACTGGGAATACAACAAACAGTGGGCACATCACAGACGAATAATCAGCGCCAGATGGGCCAAGGAGGGAATGGATTTGTGCAACGAGGCAGAGGAATGGGCTACAGAGGAAGGGGTGGTTTTCAGAATATGCAGAATGATAATCAGAATGTGCAAGGAGGATTTGACCAAGGGGGACTAGTCAGAAGGGCTCCTCCTGTATGTTGGACATGTGGGATGACAGGGCACATTGCGCGTGTGTGTGGGAGACAAGGCTATGTGCAGAATGGGCAATTCCCAAGAGGGGGGACAGCTTATCCTCCAGCATATAGCTGGCAAGCTAGGGATGGGTTCCCAAGATCAGACAGTGTATCAGGCACAAGCACTGCAAATGCAACAAGAATTGCAGCCACAGCAAGCACCATTGAATCCACTGCAAGGGCAGTCACAGCATGCACCCATACAGATACAGCAGAAAACAAACATGGGACAATTACTGACACCTAGAATAGGGGATTTCACTGTGGTGGGTGGAAGTCCTTTCACAGGTACATGGGTATGTATGTATCCACAATAGGAAAGCTCACAAGGCGACTTGATGTGTTCAGTACTATCAGTGACACCAGACCCCAAGAGGAACCATGGGTTGATGTGATGATAGGAGGCAAATCTTTGTCTTTCTTAGTAGACACTGGGGTTACTCATTCGTGTGTACGAGAGGGAAAATACTCAATGTCAGGAATTGCCATAAATGCTCAGGGATTCTCTGGAGCTATGAGTCGAGTTACTTTTACTGACAAATTACTAGTCTCCATAGGAGAGTATGACATGTCTGTTTCATTATTGTATTCAAGGCAGACACCAGTTAACATTCTAGGACAAGATTTGAATACGAAGCTTAACATTACGATTTCTTTCACTGATGAAGGTATAGTGTGCTCTACTCCAGGAATACATAATATGAAAGTGGGCAACTTTATATTGGCATTTACAGGGCAATTGGCTCTGCGAGGAATGTCACAAGAGCCAGAAGTTTTTTTTATGGGATATGCATTTTGTTGACATGGTTACCTGGCTTATTGGGAAAGATTATGAGAATACCTGATGAATTCCTGTTCAGACCACAGATACCTATGGATGAAGAGGGGGGACAGAATATTCCCCTGGAGTTAAATGCAGCTATTGTACGAGGGGAAATGGCAATGCGCGAAAGGAATAGATGACGAGGGCAGGCGATGGAGAACAGTGATTACCATTGGAGAAGGGTGTAGACTGACTGAAGTCACTGACAATGATATGTTTAGTGATGATCAAACTGATGATGAAGTAATATTCAAGTTGAGTATTACATATTGGATTAGGATAGAGAAAAGAAAGTTCCCACAGCGAATGGTGATAGTGCGGCAGCGTCCAGCATTTTTTTATGGAGACTTGGAAAAGGTGCCAAGCACATTATGCACTACAGGCCCCTATAACGTAGGACTATTGAAGGGGATAGGGAGGTTAAGAGAAAGTTGAAGCCAGGAGTAATTCTACCTCGAGCGAGACAGGACCCCATGTCTTGAGAGGCGGATGAAGGGATGTTTAAGACTATTTCAGCACTGATGGAAGAAGGCATGCTGGTACCGTCAGAATCATTGTGCAATACCGCAGTGTACTCCATCAAGAAAACAAAGGGGTGGTCGTGGATATTCATACAATACATGAAACTGATTAACCAGATTGAGAAGCAGAGTTTCATTTAGTTCCTAATCCAGCGACAATACTATGCAGTATCCCAGTAGAAGCGTGTGATTGACTTGAAAAATGTGTTTTTCTCAATCCCGTTGCACAAAGGCTCACAAGACTTGACTTCCTTTTACTCGGTTGCCTCAAGGGTACTGTGTGTCCCCGTCTATTTTTAATAGGTACCTCCAGATTAACCTAGGTAATAATGATTTGAAGAGCGTTGTGATGCAGTACGTAGATGTCATTCTGCATTGCAGCACTACAGAAGATGAGTGCAGGCAAGACTCAATCCATTTAATGACTATCCTAGCAGACAAGGGATACAAGGTGCACAAAGAAAAGTTAAAGTATTGTCAAGAAGAGGTGTTGTACATAGGCCAGTTGATCTCACGTGAGGGAAAGAGGGTCACACCTGAGAGAGCTGAGGTGATCATGAAAACAGCAAAACTGCACACTGTAAAGCAAATGCAGCAGTTCTTGGGACAATGCAATTATGTTAGAGCATGGGTGTTTGATTATAGTTCGTACACAAGACCTTATTTGCAAGCTCTAAAGGAAGCACAGATAAACAATGAGAAAATAGAATGCTCTGAGGAAATGGAGGGAGGGTTTGAAGAATTGAAGAAAGCAATTTGTACAGCTTCCGTTTTAGGAATTCCCAATTATGCTTAGGAGTTCTTTTTATTTTCACACACGAATGGGACAGTTATGACAGCAGTACTTACCAGAGGACTACATTAGGTTATAAACCTCTGGCATATTACAATTCTGGATCCAGTTATGAAGGGGAACTTTCCTTGAGAACAATCTCTGGCGGCAGCTGTGTTCGCAAATGAGAAGTCTACCAGCATTGTAATGGGGTGTCCTATGACACTCTTTGGGGATCATGCTTTGTTTGCCATTTTGGAGAAACCTAAAGGTATATTGACATCTCAGAGAGCTTCTGCATATGAGGTAATTATATTGAATCCAGCGATTAAAATAGTCAGATGTAAAATAGTGAACCCTCCACATTTGTAGCTGAGCCTGAGGCAGAGGGCGAGCATGTGCATGATTGCGCAAACTACGAGTTCTACGACAACATCCCGCGCGTTAAGGAAAATACGCTAGCGGGGGGATATTCTCTTTATTGATGGTTCTTGAACAATTGATCAGACTAGTGGGGAAAGGCATTCTGCCACAGCTGTGGTGAGACATAGAGCAAACAGCAAATTTGAGGTTGTAGCAAATGTAAGACTACCATCTCACTTTTCAGCGCAAGCAGCAGAATTGGTGGAGCTTATTGTCACGCTCGAAAATCATACAGGGCAGGAAGTGACGGTGTACAGTGACTCCACCGATGTGACGTCAACCATGCACGCAGGATTAGCACATTGGAAAAGGAGGGGCTACCCCCGAGCAGATGGCACCGCAGTGCAGCACACAGCGTTATTGGACAGGCTTATTAAGGCACTACAACTCCCAGTAGCCATAGCAATAGTTAAATGTGCTGCACATACCAAGCAAACTGACTTTTCATTTCGCGGGAACAAAGCCGCAGACGTAGAGACCAAAAGGGTTGTATATTCGCCAGATATATTTCAAGTTTTGATACTCCAGATGTAAAGGAGAAAGTAGTCACGATTATGGTTGTAAATGAAGGGTTTAATCATTTACCGAGAACACAATTGATGGAATTTCAGGGCAGTGCACCACAGGAAGAGCAGGAATTATGGAAACAAAGGGGGTGTTCTTTATCCCCATCGGAAGTATGGTGACAAAATAGCACTGGAAAGCCAGAGATGCCAGTAGCATTGTTAAAGGTAGCGCTTGAACAGCTGCGCTACCCTGCACATGTAACTAGGGAAAACCTCACAGCAACTATTGCGGAGGACTGGTATTTACCAAACCTGTTAGAACACGTTGCATTTTAAGGGGTAAATCGCATTCTATGTCAAATGTTTACTGCTGGGCATACAGTGCAAACAAAGTGATTCCTCGACCGAATGGTCCTTTTCAACATTCACATATTGACTATGTGTATATGCTGCAAGCATATAGTGGATACAGGTATATGATGGTGGTGTGTCCCTTCCCAGGTGGATCGAAGCAGGTCCTTGTACACACACTGATGCCTCTTGCGCAGCAAAGTTTTTAGTACGAGAAATCTTTCAAAGATGGGAAGTATGTGAGGTGCTGAGATACAATAATGGGCCCCATTTTGTTAATGAAGTATTTGAACAGATTAGTCTATTATTGAATATTAAGTACAAGCTTTAATCTGCTTATCATCCGCAAGCGAACAGAATATGTGAGAGACGCTATGGTCTCCTTAAAGAGAGGATTGCAAAGCTTAAATTGACATTGAAGAAACAATGGATATATTCCCTACCGTATATGCAGTAAGGAATCAGCCTGGGTCAGACCACCATCTCAGACCCCACGAGTTAGGGACAGGGAGGCGAATGAGAACATCTTTGTCTCCTCCATTGAGGAGCATTAGTGATGCCCAGAAGATTGCAGAAATGCTGTCATTTCAGATCAACTCAAGCGCCAGAGGGGTTGGTCTCAGAACACAGATGAAGACCATTCGGCAACCGGAATTTATGAACTGCTACCTGTACCTAGACTTTTTGTTGCAGACACAATATTAATTCAGAAATTTACATGAAAGTGGCACGAACTGCGATTTAGTGGACTTTACATAGTGTAGTATGTTACTCCCTCAGCAGTGAAAGTCCAAGGAAGACGTGATTGGATCCATTTGAACATGTAATTATACACTTTTGAGACCATTGCATCCCTAATGATCGATTCGGAAGCAAGACAAGGAGAAGTAGTTCAGCGTGTGCAGTCCCGATCAATGACGAGGAAGAAGATCACTAAGGTTGCTGATTAAATAAATGCAAGTGTGCATTAGGACTATGGTCACCCAGGACACTCTTTATAGATATTATAGCAGGAGTGCAAACTCAGTTCTTGAGTTGCAGGAATCTTTGAAAAATGAACTTTAGAGAAGTGTTGACATGTTGTGGATATGTTTGAGCGGCAACATCTGATAAGAGATTGGAAGCGTGAACAAAACGCTGATTCTTTTCATACAACGCAAATGTTTGATTGAATCTATGGTTTTGACAAGCGACGATGCCTATAGGATCCTTATCGCTGTTTTCATATTTATTCTTAGAGCTTATCCTGCTCTTGTTGGGCGTAGTGTCAACATACCTACTTTTCTGCATGATCCTAAAAATGACCCTGTGATAAGGAGGCTACTTGTGGCGATAGTTGAACAGATCCTGCAGCTGCCTGATTTACCAGAATTGCCTGATTAAAAAGGTATTTTCCTTCCTTAAAGCAGTAAACAGGCACAGTGAGAAAATGGTACTGTTTTGGTAAGTGAGCAAAGCTAACGAAGTTCAAAATGGCATAAATGGCTGGGATTAACAAGTTGGTTCCTGATATATGTATGTGCCACCATACTTTGTGTCTTTCTGTTTCTCCTGTTTAGCCTTCCTTATTATCTTGATGCTCCTGTTGAGATAGAGACTACTATGATTCGTCCCCCTCCAGTGACTCACCTACAATTGTCTGTTACTGAAAGACCAAGACCTTTTGTGATTTTCCCAACTCCAGTAGCTTGTGTAGGGTGACCTATTGCTAAGACAAATGTTCCTATGGCTCTCCCTACAAGGAGGACCATTAATGATATGCTTCTTGAGTATTATGCCATCCTTTACTTTGTTATAGGGAGACACAAGAGAAGCACAAGGGAAGATGATCATGAATGAAATAATGATCTAGACAGTGCAGCAGACTTGGCTAATAACATGTGGTATCAGCACATGAAAAAGGTAGGAGAGAGAACATCCAAAGAGAGCTGCTATGTTTGTGCTCAAATACCTTATGCTATGGGAACCGCCAAGATTTTAATAGCTATAGAAGTAGCAGTCCAGAAAGCTCATTGCCCAATGTGCATTGCACTCTGCCAGACGAGAGGTCTGTTCCAGGATCGCACAGCATCCTTGGTATGAGTGACTGAGAAGACATCTCCAAGAGAAGATGACTATCTGCAAGATTTAAAGACAAGAGAGAAATCACAGACAAGTAATCAAGTAATAAGATATGAACAGCCTGGAATGAACGGAGCAGGAATCATAAGAGAAGAAAATAAAATACTCAATTGTCAAGGGAAGAACCAGGAAGAAATACGAAGATGCCAGGAGAGAGATCAGCTGGAAATCAAGGGAACAGTGCTGACTCCAGAAGGATGGGCGGAAGGCTTGATTGTGTGCAATCGGCAGCACTAACTGAAGCAATTGTGTGGCATGCAGATAATGAATGCAAGCATCATTGGCCAAACATTGCGAAATTGCTGACATGGGTCGATGATAAAGGAGGACCTTTTCAGATACTACCTCTAGCGAATGCATCCCTGTGTTTCAGAAACAATGGCACGAGAAAGGTTGGAATGAATCAGCACTGTGGCTGCATTTTTGATGTAGAAATGAAGGATGGAACAGCAGTGTTAATAGACCACTGCTGGGCCTGTGGTTACAGAGCTTATATGAAGTTGGGCAAAGATTGGGGCGGGCTGTGTTCCATAGTACTTATTCATGTTCCAGCATTAGTGATTCTAAAGAGTGACCTGAACATTGGAGAGTTTCCAAAAGCAGATGCTCAAATGAAGGTATCTGGTGAATCCATCAATGGACTGTCCATCAAATTACTTTCCATCGAGGGATTTGCATAGAATAAATATGCATCGGATGCATGTTTTTAAAGGGTAAAGGGTTAATTTTTGGGGGGTTAAAGAGTAAAAACAGAGGGTTGGGGGGACCCCCGTTAAAAAATAAATGCATTCGATGCACATTTTTTTCGATGCAAAATTTTTGATGGAAAGGACCCTCGAAGGAAAATATTCGATGCAAAGACTATAAACCCATATGAGGAAGAGTCAATCATTTGGATTTCTCAATCTGACAAAAATGGAGAATTACTTTTAATTTAAATCAATAGAAAACTTTGATTCTATTCATATGGACACAAGTTGTTCAGTCAGACTGCTGTGGCATTCATGACTATCTTTATGCCAGGGATGCAGACAATGGCAAATGCGAAGTGGTTGCAAATCATTTGCTGGGAGCTCCTGCAGATGATCAACACTACCATAAAGGGATTCAACGGTATCAAGGAAGAATTGAGAGCCATAAGACTGATAACTCTCCAGAATAGGTATGTCCTGGACAAACCTACAGCAATGGATGGAGGTGTTTGTGCCAAAATCGAGGAATCAGGTGACAGATTCATACCTTCTTACGATGACGAGAATGGGACTGTGACAGAGGCCATAACGTTGCTAATGAACTTGCACATCAAGATGGAAGATTAGACAGACAATATTGCAGATGAAAGCTGGTTTGCATCATTCTTCTTATGGGTACCACAATGGATGGCGAATAACTTCAAGTTTCTCAGAGCATTATTGGTGATGATCATGTTCAGATTCTGTGTGATCAGGATAATAATCACACAGTCTAAGAAGACAGCAAAGAAAGCAGTAGGAATGAAAGTCATGGTCGATGTTGAGTCTGGGTTTGGCCAAGGAGCTGACAGATGAAGACATCAGAAAATATATAGAAGCAAGCATTCTAGGACCTGTGGGACCAAAGTTCCAGTATCTGAGAAACCACAAGAAGTATGTGGGACGATGGATTTACTGCAGCCCGAATGGACAATGTAGTCACATGACCTGGAGTGTTGATGACCATGTAAAATCAGCAGGATCTCTGAAAGGAGCAATGAAGAGATGACTCCAAAGAAGCACATTTTCAAAAGAGGATGTCTAGATGTGACAACTGATGGGAGAATGGTCAATGAATCAACTAGAGGTGCAGTAGTAGAGGAGGAGCCAAAGGCCTCTACCCGAAGTCCCGTCCCTATTCTACCTAAATTTTGGAAGCCGGAAATTGCGACATGCACCATGCCGATAATGATACCTATACTGCAAAAGATCTTCAAAACAAGGTATCCATTGAGAAAGCCCTATAAAATGTACCCGCAAAGTGATGACAGTCTCTTTGGGGAGATCCCTGAAGAAGTGTGAAGCAGTGAACAAAATAGGTTGGTGACATCACAAGAAATGAGAGTGACACACTGGGAAGGATGATCAGAGAAGCAAATGCATAGACCTTATGGAATGTGATGACGAAATAAGGAATGAAGTAACCTTTCATGTGCGAAATGAAGATTGCACCTGCGAAAAACACTGAAGAAAATATATGTTGTTTTATAACTGTACAGATGCTGGAACGCAAGTAGACCAAGTAATCATGAAGGCTGGCTATACGTAGTGAATAGACTGCAGGTGGTGCCAAGAATATATATATATATATATATATATATTACATGGACGCTAGTTATGGTTAAGTTTGTGTTTCCATAGGAAGAGCATTTTTCTTCCCTCTGGACGAATCCTAACCAAACTGTGCAAAAAAAAAGTATATGGCCCACTCTGAATTCTTTTGCAATGTTTGGAGAGATTTGGTCCAGGGGGGCAAAGTTATAGGGGGGGTCCCAAAACTTTTGTTTTTTCCCATAGACATAATGGGAAAAAACTTTGAGCACGTCTACAGCCCAAACCGCTGGACGGATTTACACCAAATTTGCGGCAGGAGCGGCGGCTTGGTCCCGAAAGCGTGCTTTTGCAAATTTGGTGTAAATCCGTCTAGTCGTTTTTTTTTTAAATGACCAAAATGTAAGGCAAAAAAATTAGCGATATCTCCGTTCGCTTCGCGGACGGACTTCCAGGTTCGCTCTGCGGACAGTGCCCTGATTAGCCGAGCGGCTTGCGTGATGTCCGCGGACATGCGATGTGTTCGCTGATTGGACGACGTGGTGCGTGAAGCACGTCAGATTTACTGTGGCGCCCGCCATCTTGCATTCGCGGACGACC
Source organism: Ambystoma mexicanum (assembly GCF_040938575.1). NCBI lineage: Eukaryota > Metazoa > Chordata > Amphibia > Caudata > Ambystomatidae > Ambystoma > Ambystoma mexicanum. The sequence continues at coordinate 227,045,314 of NC_090935.1, forward strand.
GCGGTGAAACTTGGATTAAAAATTGTATTTAGTGGAGTGTGTTGGTGTATAAGAGTGTTTGTGGAGGGTGGGGGAGTCTGAGATAGGTTCAATGTTCTGTTTTTTTTATGTGCTAGACACTTTTGTTGTGTTCGATTTTTCTTCGGACAACACGGCTGTTCTGAAATGTTCGTAAATAAACAGAATGGATTCGGTGTCAAGTTGAAAGCATACTGTTGAAAGTGTTCTAAGAAGACTCGTGGGGTCCTGGAATGTTCGCAGGGGGTGTCCTGAAGACGTTGTCTGTATTGTTCGTTGTCAAGCTGAAAGTGTTCTAAGAACACTCGCGGTGTCCTGAAATGTTCGTACATAAAGAAAATGGGGGTGTTCTGAGGACGTTGTCCGTATTGTTCGCTGGCAAGTTGAATGTGTTCTAAGAACACTCGCGGTGCCCTGAAATGTTCGAAAATAAACAAAATGGGGTTGTTCTGAGGACGTTCTCCATATTGTGTGCCTGGTTAGCTGTATCCAATGAGGGAATGGCACAGAGAATGAAGTGGAAATGGTAGAAGGGCTGTCTAAGAGTTATGCGGTCTGCGGACAGGGCGTGCTACATCCGGGGTTTTCCAGCAAATCCAGCATGGAAGGAAAACTGCAGGGATCAGCCAATCAGATGTTGAGGTTGTGGATTTGTGTTCAAAGAGACTGTGTGTAGTGAAGATGGCAGAAGTGGAGAAAGTCAGGGTGTTGGTGCTCGGAGGTATGTTTGTGCATGGTTTACAACAGTATGCTCAATGCAGGCATGTTGCAAAGAATTTTGATGTTAAAGGAGTGGAGGTGGTGTGGAGCACTGTGTCTGATTGTAATGTACAGGGAATTGTACAAGTTTGTGAAGATATGGGCAGGATCAACACTCCGCATGTGGTAGTTTTGCACCATGGTGCTTTCCATTTGGGCTATGTCAGTGCCCCTACTTTGTTGGCAGATTTGGAACACTTGGTTCAAGCAGTAATGAACATCCTTCCAAATGCCAAAGTAATTTTTTCTGGATTAGTACCTAGGGCACTATGGGACAATAGTTCAGTTTTTTGTCCTCAGCAAAACAATGCTAGGTGTGTAATCAACCGAGGCATGTGTGCCTTCATGCTTAGAGCTGGTATGTTCTTCTGTAATAATGAGAATATTGATTCCAGTAATGCTGTTTATTTTAAAAAAAATGGAATTTCCTCATCTTTTATGGGAAATGCCATTCTGTTTTGGAATGTAAGGGTTGCTTTGCAGAAGGTTATGTGAAGATTTTAGGAGTAAAGTAAGAAAAATAAAAATAAAAAATGCAAAATAACGTATCTGTCAAGCATCTGCAAAAAAACCAAAAAAACGGCTCTTTTCAGAGCCAACCTCAAAGGGGAAATGGGGCACACTATTTAAATTTACATTCACCACTCTCAGATTTTCGACATGTCCGCGGACATGGCGGTAGGCCGCGGACATCGAAATCACTAGCTAGGGGTTCAGTATGTTCTATGTTACATGTATATAAAGTCAGGGATATTATGGTTAAGTTGTGCTACTAAAAACCTATGAAATTCAGTGAAAAAACTTTGTTAAAGGGACGTTATGGTTCAAAGTAAAACCGAAAAACTCCTGAAATTCGGCAGTTATGGTAAGATAAGCAACCATAACTCGCGCCACCGTGCACTGCCAACACTAACACCCAGGACATCAAAGATGAAATCACATAAAGATGGAATACCATAATAGAATTTATGATGATTGTATCTGCTTAGATTCACTGCTTAGATTCACATTCTGTGTATATAGTCCGACATCTAGTGGTAATCGCGGAGTATTGCATCTTGTCTATCGCGGATCGAAAGGTGACTTCGACATGGGCGTGCTTGTAACACTATCCCTACAGTGACGTGCAATGTATCCAAAATCCCTCTCGTGTCGAGGTCCCTCTGGTTGTGTTTTTTTCTGCCGTGAGGGAGCCTTATGACTATCGTGAGGGAGTACGCAGAGAGAAAGGAGTAAGATGTCTATGTTCCTTCTACTCCAGGAGGAGAGGAAGGGTGGGCGCATGTGAATCTAAGCAGATACAATCATCAGAAATGCTATTATGGTAAGTAATGCATGTCTTCTGATGCTTGTGAATCTGCTTAGAATCACATGCTGTGCAGAGACTAGCGAGCAGTACCCAGAGATGGTGGTGGGATGTGTGAAGGAACAATAGTAAAGAGATGTCTTAGTACCACTTGTCCCACCTGAGAATCAGACCTATGGTGTGTATCTGGCAGTAGTGTTTTGTAAAGGTGTGTACAGAACTCCAGGTTTCTGCTTTACAAATGGACTCAAGAGGAACATTTGCAATTAATGCTATGGAAGCCCCGGTGCACCAAGTAGAGCGTGCTCTGGGGCTGAAGGGGAGATCTCTCTTGGCAAGAGTGTAACACAGTGCGATACAGTTTACGATCCAATTTGAAATTGCTGATTTAGAGACAGGATCCCCTTCTCTACCAGCTGCCACTGAAATGAAAAACTGGTTTGTCTTTCTAAGTGTTTTTGTTTTTTCCAGATAGTAGATGACTGCTCTCCTTCCATCAAGCGTGTGGAGACTTCTTTCTGCCACGTTAGTGGGGTTTCTGAAAAAAGTGGGTAGTTCTATTGATTGGTTGACATGGAACTTTGAAATAATTGTAGGCACAAATCGTGGGTGAGTGCGCAGGACCGCCTTTTCTTTGTGAATCGTGACAAAATGGGTCTAGGACAGAAAGAGCCTGCAGTTCCCTAACTCTTCTTATTGAAGTGACTGCCACCAGGAAAGTGGTTTTGTAAGTGAGAGCTTTAAGGCTCGCCTTATGCATAGGTTCAAATGGAGATGCCATTAGTCTAGTTAATACCACATTTAGGTCCCATCCGGAAGCTGGGTTGGAGACTGGGGGATGAAGTCTTTTAACTCCCTCCATGAAAGCCCTGACGACTGGAAATATCCACCACGAAACCCTTTTATGAGTTAGCTGCACTTTTGGTGTAAACCAAAAGTGCAGCTAAGTGAACTTTTAATAAACTGAAAACCAAGCCTGGATCTAGCAAGTGAGTTAGGTACAGGACCATATGCGTTGGTGAGCATTCAATTGGATTGATGCTTTTAGTACTACACGAGACCACAAAGTGTTTCCATTTGCTAGAGTAGCAGTGTCTGGTGTTTTGTTTCGTGGAGGTGTCCGAACTCTATGACTTCAGAAGCCAGGCTTCTAAGTTAATAGTAGGCGGGCATGGTTGTAGAGTTACCCAGCTCTTGTGTTGTTTGGTAGAGACGCCCTTATGGGTATGCCCGAACGCATGCTGTGACGACGGTTGCAGGGAGGGCGGCCGATCATGAGGATCAGTGGGTGTCGTCGTAACTTTCAAAGGGGCCCCATTGGCTTCTATAGCTTCCTCAACGTGTCTGTTGAGGGGGCAACTGGGGTTGTGTGTTTTTCCTTTTGTGGTGCGGGTGTGCCCCCGTCGCCGGGATGTTGTCTCCCCATAGCAGCACCCCTGGACTGCCTGTCGGGGCTGGGCACTTGGGAACATGATGGTTCCGCGGAGAGGTCAATGGCATTCACATCAGAGCCATGGCTACTGCTTGTATCCTCGTTACTCATGGCGCCTCCGCCAACAGTAGAATCACTCTTGGCCTGCATGGCGTAAGCCGCACACCGCTTCGTCCACTGATCTTTTAGCATCTTTGGACGAAAAAGTTTGCAAGACTTGCAGGATCGCTCGTCGCGGTCATGAGGCAGACACTTGTTACACTTTTGGTGAGTGTCCTTCGAAAAGGTATTTGTTGTTGCATGGTGGGCAAAATTAAAATCGAGTCCTCTCCATAGCAGAGGTAAAGAGCGACAGCAAGACCAGAAGGGAAAAGAGGGGGGAAAAGGAAATGCATTCTAGAAAGAATCAACCCCGGGGCCCACTCTCCCTACTGTATAGAGCTGGCTGAAGGGCCGAGGCCACATAGCCTACTGCATCGACCGGACCAGCAGTCGCCGAAATTTGCAGGCGTCTTCGGAGTAGGGCCCAGAAGTAGTCGTCGATGATGAAAGGTCAAAGTCTAAACAACCAACGGTCATCGATAAAGAAGTTATAACTTTGCAATGTATGAGCTCTGCAGAGGGCGACCAGCTAGCTGGGCAAAAAAACAATCTGAGTGACCTCGACGCATGAGGGATTTTGTGTACACTACACGTCACGTTAGAGATAGTGTTACAAGCACGCCCTTGTCGACGTCCCCTTTCGCTCCTCGAAAGACAAGTTGCATTACTCTGCAATTACCACTAGATGTCACTATCTCAATCCCAAGAATGTTTTTTTAGTTTGCCCCGTAGTAGGACATCACAAAAGATGAGTTTTTGCTATAAAAGTGCTGTTTTTACTGAAACATGTTGAGATTATGATGTGAGACGTCCTTTGATGTCCGTTGTGCTCCCTATTTTAGACAATTGATAATAAAACAGATTTTGTTTGCCAACTTCCTGAGTCAGTCTTGTTATTGGTGTAAGAGTTATTCTGCACCCATCCATGTAATGACGCGCTTCCTCATTTAAAAGGACCTAACACCCTTTTCCCTCCAGAGCAGAACAAGGTACTAGACCTTCAAAAATTGAAAAATAGAAAAAAGATAAAAAATAAAAGAATGAAAATGAAAAAAGAAAAGAAAAAAGAACAATCAGGGGTGTGCCACTGCACACCACCCTGGCATGGATCCTTTAGTAAACATCTTCTCCATCAGTTATGTCCTTAATCTATCAATTTAGCTTTGCAGGCTCTCAATGCGTCGATGAGTGAGACAAGTTCTGCGACAGGTTCTGCTTCCTGAGCTGAATAGTGCATATGTAATCTTTTCATGATCAGAACTTCATGCTCCATACCCCCACTCCTTTACCATGAACCACTGCCGCCCCTGTGTGCCTCTGTCCCATCTCCTGTTCAATTACTGATGACCCATCAATATATAGTATATCTCCTTCCGTCAATGCATGATCCTTCATCAGAGTGGGAAAATAAATAAAACTCCTGAGTATAATCCGGAGTTGCTAAAACAAGGGCCATGCAAATAGCTTTTTTCAAGTCCTCAAATTATCTATTCATTGCTTCAATCCATCCAATTTACAATTTGTTGTCTTCTGTCCGTCTCTGAGACTTTTTAACAGCTGCCTTATGTAGGCTGCGTAGTCTAGGAACCATACCCTACAATAATTACATAAGCTCAAAAACTTCTGCATTTCCTTGACATTACTGGGCCCAGGGGTGGCGCCTACTGCAGCCACTCTATCTGGTAGTATTTATTTCCCGTTTACAGAAATAAGTTGCCCCAAGTATAGTTCCTCCTGTTGGCAGTATTATAGCTTCTTTATCTGCCTTGCACCCTTTGTGAACCAACAATTGCAATAATGCAATAGAGTCCCTCCTGCACTTCTGTTCATTTTCACTACATACTAGCAGATCAGCCACATACTGGGTGATTATGCTAAGCACCTGAATATTTCTTAAGTCGGCATGCAGCACTCTTTTGAAAATACTCAGACTTTCACAGTACCCTTGAGGCAATCTCGTGTGCTCAAAGCTCCGTTGACCATGCGTAAAGCCAGTGAGATACCATGAATCAGGGTGGAGTGGGATTGAGAAGAACACATTATTCAGATCCACCACTGTGAAGTACGTCCCTGTCTTGGGAATGGTACATATGATCGTCGCCGTATTTGGGACTATTGGAAACTCCTTCTGCAGCATGTCATTAAGAGGACGTAGATCCTGGATAATCCTCCAACTACCCCGTTGCCTGGGTATATGGGCGTATTACACAGGGGCGTGGATGGCACAATGATTCCTTGCTCTAATAGAGCCTCAATAGTGAATGTTATCCCTTCCTCTGCTTCCTTTGACAACGGGTACTGCCGCACCCTCGGGGGTACTGCTCCTGACTTCAACGTAATCTGTACTGGAGTCACATCTCTCAGTAACCCAACATTATGTGGATTAACAGTTCATAATTGTGCTGGCACATATCGCATGTCCTCCTAAAAAAATAAACACAGGGTCACCACTGCCATCAAGGGGCACCGTACCTTCCTATACTGCACCATGATATCACAGGAGATGCAGATTTCCAAAATGATCTCACCATTTTGTTCACTGTCCTCAAATAACTCCTTGTCAGTCATTTCCTTCAATTGTACTGCTGGGTCTACACTTAGTACCATGCGCCACTTGCACCCGTCCTGGTCTGTTCCAATCAGGACTACTCTTTTGTCTGACACTACTAGTCCTTGCAAATCTAATGACAACATTGTCCCCACCATCACCTCGGGTGGCACCATGGGTCGGGAAATAAAATCTGTGGGCACTCGCCAACATTTTGTCACAATTTGAGGCCCTGCTTTTGCTAGTACCTTGATGCCATAGACAAATATGTCCTGGACCACAGGAACTCCACAGACTACTGACTCCCTTTCCATTGCATTGATTATTACCATTGCTCGAGCTACACACATCCTTGGAGTGGAACACCCTACCCCTTGATCTGGAAATGATATAGTTACATTTAGTTTACTGAGCAGATCCCTACCCAACAAGTTAACAGGGGAACTCTCTGAATATAACAAGGGGGCTTGTACTACCTTCCCTCCCACTTTTATATTCAGCTCCTCAGTGTATTGAACCGTAGAAATTGCCTCAGAGAATCCTGCATGTTAAGAGTTTTACCTGATAATGGAAAGTTCCCTCCATAATGTATGATATTTTTGCACCTGAATCTACCATAAATATAAATTGCATGTTTCCTATTTCCGCCTCCACCAAGGGCTCCTCATCAGGCTGTGCGGTTGTCAATAGGAATGGACACGCAAGTGATCTCTGTGGGCTGTCCTAATCAAATATATTTGTCTCTGGGGAATGATAAAGGGCCGCACCCCACCATTGTAACTTCTTGAAATGGGGCGCCTGTTCCCTCTGCCATACTGTTAAACTGTGTTCCTTCACCCTGCTGTGATTGTTGTGCACATTTCCCTTGCCTCTCAGCCCCATAAGGGAACTGATGTTGACCCCCCTCGCCCAAATTGCGGGTGTCCCATTATTTGAGGCCCTTGGAATCCCTGCCCTGCAGGTGATGGCCCATAATTAAATCCTCATCCCATGCCTGTTCCTGCATTCCATTGCGAAATTCCCAGCAATACCAGCACTGTGATGTTACCAATCCTCCTCCTCGTGGCCCTATGCCTCCAAAGCCTCCTGCTCTTGCTCCTCGAAATCCTCCTCTTCCCCTTGGTGCTCCTTCATACTGACACTGTGGGTTGGGGTACTGTCCTCCCCACCCCACCCCATTGTTCCTGTCCTTCTTTGGCCCATAGTGTCGCAATTGTGGCATTTTCAATTTGTTGAGTATCTCCTGTCCTTTCCGCCTGAGCCAGTGCAGTCAGTGGTGCTTGGACGACAACCTTATTTAGTTTCTTTTCCACTAGTTTTGCCTCATCTGTCTGCCGCATCTGGGCCGTCTCCCTGTGCCTCTCCTTGACTCTTACAATGGTGGACTATTATACTTTGTAACTCAGCCCACCCTTTGGCTTCAACTCCCACAATGTTATCTAGTGCCTTCTGAACCTGTTTTGGTAATCCCCTCTTTACGATCAATTCTCCACATTTCCTGTAATTTAAGAATAAACCTAACTGGGTCCTCCTCATCATCACCCATTGTGAGTCCCAGTCTCTCAGCGCAAAAAAAGATGTACAAGATTGAGGAGTGATTTCCAAAGGATTTAATTGAAGCATGAAAAAAGCCTGGCACGTTGAGCCTAAGACAGCTCTTCATCTGAGGCTTAGCTTCAGCTAATGACTGCACAGTATAAAGAGGGACAGTGTCAGAAAGTAATTCTCAAATGACCTCGCAATTGCGGAAAGGCTTACTGACCGTACAATTGTGTCTACTGGGATTCCAGTGAGTCACTCACTGGAATCCCAGTAGACACAATTGTACATCTTCTTGGCGCAGAGAGACTGGGACCCACTTGTTTTTTCTTGGACTTACTCAGTGGTCTTATATTGGCAGTATAACCACACACCCCCAGATACCTGCTGCCTTGTTGCACTATCCCCTCATTTTGAGACACACAAGCGCTGTGGATTCGTGACTTTTTCTGCCAAATCTTGTTTCTGATCACCTATTGTGCACTGCATTAAAGAATGTAAGTCGGGTATCTGGGTACATTATTCATAGGGCATCCCATACCCTTGCCCTCACTTCATTACAGGCTGCTCCATCATGTTCGTTATTTGCAAAAATTATCCCAGTGTACCAAGTCCTTACCCATGTGTCTCCAGCCTGATCTCCAACTATGGAGACCAGTAAACTCTTAAGGTCTCCTAGTGCTAAGGCTACCACTGCTGTTTGTTTCTCAAATTCATAGATCCCTTTGCTGGCACTGGCTTTAAGCTGGGGGAGAGCTTTAATCAAATTATTTTTGTCCATTGAGGCCATGACACATACTGCGTCATCCCTAATCCTTTATGTATAAGAGGCATCTGCATGTTTATTTTGTTTTCAACACTTTTAGTATTTTTCTGATCTTTCTACTACCACCATTAAATCTGGTTGATTTCTTGGTCTACCGCTTCCCACTGCCTCTTGTGGTGAGGATGGATTTCTTGCCATCTCCTCTCCTCGAGTTCTTTCTTGCCCTGCCCCTTCATTATTTCTGTCACCTTGATCTTCCCATAAATGTTCCCTTTCTGGTTCGACTTCTTGTCCCAGAACCATCCATACACTTTCCCCATCATCTTTTTCGAAACAAACATTTCTTATTTCCCCAGGGTTGAACCTAACCAAAAAATCTTCTGACTTCCAATGCCCTATTTTCTTCACCGGTACCCTTATTTCTTGTGGTACTTCTTCAAGTTCTTGTAACCTGACCAACCTTTCCCGAAACGCTCTTTACTCGTTGTTTATATCTGCTTGTGAATCCCCCTGGGTACACTGATGCTGCGGGCACGCCAGTGCTTGTGGATGGGTTATGTAAGGTGGAGGTGCAAAAGCTCTTGATTTCCCGCCCCCTAGTTGCTGATCCTGATAATCCTGTTGTCTGCAATTTATTTATATCTGCTTGTGAACCCCCTAGGTACACTGATGCTGCGGACACGCCAGTGCTTGTGGATGGGTTATGTAAGGTGGAGGTGCAAAATCTCTTGATCCCCCCCCCCCTAGTTGCTGATCCTGATAATCCTGTTGTCGACAATTTTTTCTACCACTGGGGGCTTATAGACTGGATTTGTATACCCTACTGCAGGTTTAGGCATTACGGGGTGCACCCCCTTACATTGGATTACTTTTTTATCTTCCTGATCTTCCATATCATTGAATAATCGCCAGAGATCTAAAATCTCTTTCCTTTTTTGTAACTTCTTTCCCTTATATTTAGCTGCTAAAAAGTTGGACATTTTTTCTAGCGTGTTTCTGTTATGGGAGCCCTGCAGGTAACAGCAGGTAAAAGCAGGTAAAAGCAGGTAAAAGCAGGTAAATTAACAAAACCATGCCCACCATGTGGGAGTTTCTCCAAAGACGTGCAGCAATCGCGATTGACACACATACAGGGTGCTTACAAGGGGGAAGAAATTGACAAGGCGCATGACCATATTCGAACTGTGGCACGTTTCAGGAGGGAGAGGGGGACACCACGAGTTTCCAGTGCATGCTAAGCCAACAGGAGATGAAAGATGAAGGGACCTGACCCTCCGCGCCTCCTCCTGCTCCTCGAGTGTAGCATCTGATGATACAGACGATGAACAGGGGATGTATCCAATGAGAGAACTAAGGGCAGCAGAGGGGTACTCGATTCTGACATATAAACCACCACCATACACTAAAGAGGATACGCAGAAAGGTGCAGGACAGCCAGCTAATGGCACAGGGCTGAGCAATGAGGCGCAGCAGCGTGCGTAAGAGAAGTTCGAGGGTATAAGTAAAAACAAATGGATAGCAGTGCAGGTGCTCTTAAAACTTCAAGTGAAATCAGATGGGCAGGCAGAAGGGGCGGCTGAAGCAATACAAAGCCTGAAAAGGGACAGCAACACCACGGACTGGGCATAACTGATGGATGAGGAAGACAGAATGGAAAAGGACCGGGAAGTGAGATTAGAGCACGAGGACAGGGAAAGAAGGTCAGAGGAGAAACTGGAGAAAGAAGACATGAAGCAAAAAAGGGAGGAGTAAAGGGAACATTTGGTAAAGGAACGAGAAGAAAGGATAGAACGGGATCTGAAGGAAAGTAAGAGAGCGGAAAGAGAGATGAGGGAGAAAAGGGAGAGAGAAGTGGAGAAGGCAAAGAGATGGAGAGAGATAGCAGAGCAAGAGAAACGCAAGTTAGCAAAGAGGAAGCGGGAGGACGACTGACGAGCAATAAGGGCGGTAAGGAAACAAGCAGCGTTGGATAGGGAAAAGAACAGACGCAAGGTGGATAGACAAGCAGAGCCAGATAGCACAAATTCACGAGGCAGGAGTGCGACAGAAGGAAGTGGAGCAGGCCTAAGGGCCTGAGCTGGAAGCAGCAGGTACAATTTGGTGGACATAGATCTTAACATGAAACCTAACACAGACGTGACATTGAGGAGACTAAGTTTTACTGACGATTTCTGTAGTAACATGGACACCGGATCCGACAACGACGAGAAACATAGTGGTGACGTGAGGGGGGAGCAGAGCCGGTCACAGTCCACGGGAACAGACACATGGGCGTCATGGGAATGTGGGACCCACAGAAAATGAGAAGGGGGGGTTGATTCAGAAGAGCAAGCACAGAAGATGAACGACATGTGCACTGCACACAACACATATGTAAATAGACTAAGGGATCTCCAAGGACGTAGGAGGGGGGGGAAGACAACCATAATTTGTTTGAGGGGATTATTGTCTAGAGCTTATGATGATAACAAAAGAATACCCACACTGGAACCAGCAGATATATGCACAGACATTGAGGACGTGAGAGGGCCTCGACAAATTAGACTATACAGGAGAACACTGGAGGAGAGGGCAGCATATTCACAGATGCCTCTATTAGAGACACAGAGGGGCGAGACCTCAGTATGTGCCATGGAAGCACACAAATAAGGAGAATGTGAAGTGTAGGTTACCATAATTGAGTGAGGGAGCAAGGAAATGGATTTATGAGATGGAGAAGCTAACAGCTGGTCATAGATTAGCAGTGGGTGACATAAAGGGACTATTAGTATCGAAATTGGGAGACGCAGCTCGTGACGTATGGAAGAGGGTGGGGTTCCCAGGGGTGACGACACAGAACACATAGTACGATGGAGCGCCATTTGCAAACTGCACAGCAGCATTATGGTAAGCATTATGAACACAATACCCAGACACATCAGACATTGGGCCGATTACGTCACGCAAAATAAGGGATGACAAAGATCCTGTGCAGTACATTCAGGAGATTTGGCACCTCGAAACTCGAGAGCCTTGGGACAAAACCATAACAATATTTCATCATATTTTAGTGCAGGGACTACCAGATCCAGTACAGAAGACTTTGAAGAAATTAGTGGGGATGGAAGCGAAGAGATGGCCAGAAATACAGCTCACAATAGTACACCATTGTAGATTGCGGCAGGAGAAGGTTAAGCAAAAAGCGAAGAAAGAAAAGCAGATGAGGCCAAACTAGTACAGCGGAAGCTATGGAAGTACCTGATGGAAGGGGCGGTTATAACTAGCCCCAACCCACAGATGCATCAGGAGCCACAACAGTTCGGACCGCCCATTGGGTGAGGGTACATGGGGTGGGGCAGCCCACAGCAGGGATTCCGAGAAAGGGGAGGTTTTCAAAGGGGACGTGGCTTCGGGCCATAGATACATCACAATCAAGGGGGGTATCCAGGAGTATTTCGGGGATATAGACAGCAGATGCAGCAGAACCCACAGGACTTTTCTGGGGTTTTTTCAGGAGAAGGGAGGGAGCCACCACAGTGCTGGACCTGTGGGCAGCTAGGACACATTTCAAGAGTATGTCGATTTAGAGGGATACCCCATAATTGAGGAGGGCAGGGCCAGCAGCCTTATCAGGGGGGACAAGAAGATTATTATGCTCAGGATCAACAGCCACAAGGACAGATGCAGGGTACATATCAACAGATGCCACAAGTACAAACACACGCACAGCCAGTAGTACAACCACAGGCACAGGCGCAGATACCGCAGATGGCAGCACCGATACCACAGTATTTACAAACACCACAGATCAGGGGAAGCACACAACAGCTAGCACAAAAGCAAGACAATGACACACCAGCACCCATGGACATAGTGGTGACAGTACCAGTTCGGAAACTGGGAGGAGTTACCATGGTGGGGAACAATCCCTTTACCGGAAATGGATTATCTATCTACCCTCAATAGGACAGCCCATAGACAAACTTGATGTGTCCAATCATGTCGATCACACCCAAACCTGCAGAGGAACCTTGCATATGGGTGGCGATAGGTGACAAAACTTTTTCCTTTCTTGTGGACGCCCTAGCGACTAGGTCATGTATTAGGGATGGAACATTTCAGTTGTAAGGTGATGACATGAACACTCAAGGCTTCTCTGGGGCTTGAGAAGTGGTTCCTTTTACTGATAACATCTCACTATCTATAGGAGATTACGACTTATCACTACATTTACTTTATTTTCGACAGAGACCTGTAAACATACTGGGATGAGACATCATGAGCAGACTAAACATGACTATTTCATTCACAGACAAGGGCTTAGTGTGCTCAACACCAGGCATACACATGTTAAATGTAAAACAGATCGTCCAAGCATATTGTGGGTGCACAGTACAGAGGGGGATGCCAGTGGATGCAGAGATGTTTCAATATGGGACTGACATCCCCATTGCATGGATGCCATGCATTACAGGAAAGGTGTGGCGTATTCCAAACGAATACCTGTTCAGGCCGGAGACACCATTGGATGAGCCAGAAGGGACAATGGTGTCTATAGAGATAGAGGCAGTTTTGGCAAGAGAGGATTGGATTGCAGTACATGTAATGGGTGACGCAGGAAGGGCATGTAGAGAAAAATGTACAGTTGCAGAGGGGTGCAGGCTAACCACAGTGACAGACGAGGAGTTGTTCAAGGAGGAGAGACAGGAATTGGAACTGGTGTTTGAAATGAGTGTAACATTTTGGTTACTGATCTATTACAGAGAGGTGCCACAGACAATGGCAATGGCGCTGGAGGCGCTGCCCTCATTTTGGGAGGAGTACCTGGCCAAGGCACCAGACAGTTTATGGACTACAAGTCCTTATGGCATGGGTTGCACAAAGAGCATAGGGGGAGTGAAGATTAAACAAACCAGGAGCAATTTTTCCAAGATTAAAGCAGTATCCCCTACCAAGGGGGCATTTATGAGACAATTAACACCCTCATTGTGAGAGGCATTCTGGTACCATCAGAATCTCCATGCAACAAATTAGTGTACCCTGTGCGCAAGCCCAACGGGGGGTCATGGCCTTTTTTCAGGATTTAAGACCTCTTAACTACATTGTAGAAGCAGAGTATCCTGTAGCAGCAAACTGGCAACAATTGTGTGTGGCATTCCAGCGGAAGCCACATGTTTCACTGTCATTGATTTGAAGAATGTATTCTTTTCAGTGCCACTACACCCAGACTACTCAACAAACAAATTCAAAATGTAATTCTGTAGAGCCACACTCCTGCTAGAACGCGTGGCTATCATAAACTATATTTGAATAAATCTATTGAATGGCACTTGCTGAGATCTGAATCTTTATCCAGGTACATACTTCTGTGTTCCGCCTATGAAAATAGATCAGTTAAGTGTCTGGGTCCCTTGATGTTATTTACAGTAGTCTGGGTGATGAGTCCTTATATTGAAAGGAGTTAACATTTCCCTTCCTCCTACTTTCTTTATGTCCTACGTTTATTTTGTTGGAGTGCACGCTGGGCATGGCACTTCTAGTACTAAGCAGCTGTACACACCCTTAGTTTTTGCCACCTTTATATTTTCACATTGTCTATTCCTGTTATCTTGTTGTCCTTTGTTGTCCCCTCAGCATGTATAGTGCGGTTGGCCCTGTACCAGTCCTGGTACGGCGGTAACTAAAGAGATTGATTGTGCCTTCACATCTCAATTTAAACAAGACGCTCCACATGGTGAGTGTTTTGTTGTAATTGGACCCTGTACTATTTCTTTATCTGTATTAGCATTACATCAGTGTGACAGTGCTTCAGTTAGACTGCCTGCATTATATGCACATGTATCCCCTTGTCATGATCACTGCTTCCAAGGAGTCAGGACCAGCCCAACGTCCTTGGAAGCAGGCCCCTAACCCTGATCCTAGGCACCAGCCGGTCCCCACAGGGACCTTTTGGACCTTGTCCTGGCGCCGGTGGCACCAGGCTCATCAGAAGCATCGGTCCCGGCACTGAAAGCGCCGGGCTCATCATTGGTGTGAAGGTGCTTGGGTAGACTTACCTGTGGCAGACCATGCTGCTTACTTACCAGACTCTTAGAAGTCCTCGGTGAACTGGGACTACTTTCTTACCTGGGTGGGGCAGCTCCACTCCCTGGATACAGCACTGGAACTCTTCTGGAAGCAGGAACTCTTTTCTTACCTAGGCGGGGCCGTGGAAGAAGACGCCTCATCATTCCTAGGCTATTTAAACCACACCCGATTGATGAAATGTGCTTCGCGTTATTCTGCATCTGCAGCAGAACGCTCACCGAGTCTGTTCCAGCCTTTCTTCTTTGGATCCTGAACCTGCAAGAATTATACTTACCATTCCTGTACCCGATCAACATCAGCACCTGCAAAAGACCAGAAACAACAGGTTAGCAGAACAAACTTTAACACGCAGTGTTTACTTACCTGATCCATCGGCAGCGGCTGTGTCTCACGCTGCACCTTCGCCTGCAAAGATAAACAGCATTATCATACTTACTGGCACGCTGTGCATTCCGGCTTCTTCACGCTGCATCTTCACCTGCAAAGATAAACAGCATTATCATACTTACTGGCACGCTGTGCATTCCGGCTTCTTCACGCTGCATCTTCACCTGCAAAGATAAACAGCATTATTCTACTTACCGGCACACTGTGCATTCCGGATTCTTCACGCTGCATCTTCACCCGCAAAGATAAACAGCAGTGTTACACTTACCGGCACGCGGCGAATTCCGGATTTCTTCATTCTGCATCGTCGCCTGCAAAGACAAAGAAAGAGACAGTAAGAGCGCTTGCCATACTTACGCAATTCCAGGCGCTTCTCCGCCACGCATAAAAAGACTATAAAGAGTAAAGGTGTCCAGAAACTTACCGGTCGTGCAGACAACGACGGTACCCATCCTCTGAAGTCAAGAGGCCAACGTTTCACCAGTGAAGGAACTGGCAACGGCACCCTGCACTAGACGCAGATGGAGAGCCCAGCATTCACCTATCTAAGAAACCTCACCCTTCGAGTCCGGCACACAGTGCGGAGAGGTTCGACCCCAGAAGCCAACCGAATCCTGCACATCACGTTTCGTGTTACAGACACCTTCCTGCCAAGACCCGCGCCTCCGTGGGAATCAGGTGAGCGTTACACCCCTCTTTGCAATTCTTAGATCCGCGGGTCCCAATTTGACCTACTGACGGGACATTCATTTCCTCTGCTTGTGAAAATACAGACAGACTTATCAATCCTGATCTTCTACTCTACCCGACTGTGGGTAAGTAGGAAGCGATTCTCTGTGTAGGTCCCATTTTAGGAGCTATGTGCCCTTGTGGGTACCCATAAGTGGTTGTTTACTTAATTATTAATTTCATTCTATGTTCTGTGGTGTGATGTTTTTTATTCTGTATTCCTTTTCTCTTTAGTTTCACTCAGATACCCACACTAGGATATCTGTTTTTGCCTGTGAAGCGTCTTTTGGTCATCAATTGTCCAACTTCACTATAGATTCGCTCTGAAGTTCCACACATACCACCATTGTACAGTAAGTTTATATTGTTTGGTTGCACTTGAGTAGGAACTGGAAACTTGGGTGCTGGCTCTGACAGTCTGGACCGTATCTCACAATACACAAAGTGTATTTCTTTTACCTCCTCTCTTCGCTCTTTCTGGTTTTTCAAGGTGGACAAATCCCCTTTCACCTGTGGTTATCTGGTTAAGGGTTATGGCGCGCATAGAGGGTGATGCATTTTGATATAGAAAGAGTTCTCTCTCTCATTGCATTCTGCATCTTCCCTCTTCTCCTTTTTTCAATTTTGGTTTTATTCCTTCTATTTTAATGTTTTAGTAATATTTGGTATATCACATCTACAGAGCTCCAACTTCCCTTGGGGTCCTGAAGAAGGCAGTTAACTTCATTTTCTGCTGAAACGTTATGTCTTGACAACCCCGGCACTACATAGCTCTCCGGGATTTGTCAATGTACCTTGGACGTAGACCTGGGATGTGTATCTAGATCGAAATATATTTTATTAACTATTCATGCAACATTAGCATTCATAGACTATGCTAAATTTAGTTAGACAGGGCCAGCAGTATAGGATTGAGTTCCTCTAACTGTGTCAACAAGACTGACTCATAGTTATAGCCATTTCTGTGTTGCTATATTGTTTCGCCGACGTGTGATTTACCAAATGTGTGTTTTGCCTTAATATCTTCTAATTACATATAAGTGTCATAGCCTGTACAATAGGCCACTTAGTATGCATTATTAGTTTTCATTCACTGGTCCGAGATGTGGTTTTATTATTTTGTTATTAATTTACTGCATCTGTGTAATTTGAAGCAGATCTTATTACATTTTCAATATGTATTGTTGTAGGACCCATGGGCCTAAGGAATAAATCATTTGTTTTATATTCCTTTGTGTGCTATTCAATAGATTTATTCAAATATAGTTTATGATAGCCATGCGTTCTAGCAGGAGATTGTTCATTGAGGGGATTGTTCATTTTGTGTGATAGTTGTATAACTAATTTGTCCCCTCTGTGCTTTTGTGTTTCTCCATTTTGTTCAGCACTACACTCAGGCTCAGAGGGTCTAACCAGTTTTATGTACCGAAACCAGCAGTGGAAACACACTTGTTTGCCACAAGGGTAGTGCGAGTCACCATTCATCTTTAACAGAGTGATACAGATGGATCTAAGCAACATACAGACAGAATGTAGAGTTTTACTGTAGGTAGATGACATTTTGATTTGCAGCGAAACAGAGGATCAGTGCAGAGAGAACTCAGTGCACATGCTAACAGTGTTCGCTGACAAAGGGTACAAAGTGGACATGGCCAAATTACAGTACTGTCAGAGGGAGGTGCTGAGCATTGGACAGATGATATCTAGGGACGGCCACACATTACCCCAAAGAGAGCAGGGACAATACACAAAACACCCCAGCCCACGACAGTAAGGGAATTCAACAGTTCTTGGGGTTGTGCAATTACTGCAGGGCATGGGTCTTTGACTACAGCATATATACAAGGCCACTACTGTGAGCTCTGAAAGAGGCACAAAGGGGAACAAAGACACTGACCTGGAACACAGACATGACTGAGGCTTTTGAGAAACTGAAGGAAGCCAAAAGCACAGCTCCAGTGTTACGGACCCCAGACTACAAAAAGGAGTTTTTCTTCTTTTTACACACTGACGGTGTAGCGATGTAGGTGGTACTGACTTAGAAGACAAGCAAGGGCCATAAACCAATTGCTTACTACAGAGGACAACTTGATCCAGTGATGAGAGGACATTATCCAGGCAAACAATCATTAGCAGCTGCAGCGGAAAAATCATCAGCAGTGACCATGGGGTGCACCACCACTCTTTATGTAGAGCACGCCCTCTTTGCAATACTGCATAAGCCAAAAAGCACACTGACCACAGAGAGAGAGCATCAGGATATGAAGTGATACTATTGAATGTAGGACTGAAGATAGTAAGGGGCAAGACTGTAAACCCAGCACTATTTTTGGCAGATGTTCAAGGTAGGAGACTATGCACATGACTGCACAAAGAACAGAGATGTTCAGTGAGACGCCTAAAGTGGAGGAAGACGCACTTGAATGGGGAGACGTGCTGTACATTGACGGTTCGCCGACAATTGACCACACTGATGGGATCAGATGTACTGGGACTGCAGTGGTAAGACTGAAGGGGGATGGGACAAGCAAAGTGGTTGTAAGTGTGTCACTACCGGTATCAGGTAATATTATCTCCATATATATGGTTGCTGTACATAATATTGCTGGGAAAAGGTTGTGGCGATATTATATGGGTGACCATATATATGGGGACTGGGGCAGCCAAAAAAAAAAAAAAGAAATAAAAATAAAAAAATAAAAAAAGGGTTTGGGGGTCGCAGGGGTGTCCCCCGCATGTTCCATGCAATTATGTCCCCCACAAAAAACGGCAATTTTTCGGCGATATGTTTGCATGCCGATATTTTTGTGGGGACATTATTACATGGAACCTCACTACCATCCCATTATTCAGCACAGGCAGCAGAACTAGTGGCTCTTATATTGGCACTGGAACACAGTGTAGAGAAGTATGACACAATTTATTCTGACTCAGCATATGTGTCGTCAAAAGTACACTCAGGACTGGTGCAATGGCTCAGGATGGCATTACTGAAGACAGCATTAGCACAACATTATCAACACACACAGACAGGAGGTCATTGCTACACCCATTGCCAAAATTTGAACGAACATGCAACTGATTTTATTAGCAATTGTCTGACCTGCCAGCAGTTTACAGCAGGACACACCTTGAGAGTTGCGAGAGGAGCCATACCAAGACCCCGTAGGGCCATTTCTGCATCTCCACGTGGACTACCTGGACATGGTTCAAGTTTGCCAAGGTTATTGCTACATTATAGTGGTTGACTGCCCATTCTCCAGATGGATAGAAGCTGGGCCCTGTTCCCATGCCGATGCACTCAGAGCGGCTAGGTTTCTAGTCAGGGAAGTCTTTCCAAGATGGGACATGTGTGAGGGCCTGCGGTCTGACAACGGCCCTCACTTCGCCAATGAACTGTTTCAGCACATCACAGCCTTGCTAGGCATCAAGCACAAATTCGCCTGTGTGTACCACCCACAAGCAAATGGGTTGTGTCAACGCCTGAATGCACTCCTAAAAGAGTGCATTGCCAAAACTCAGCGTGGCACCAAGAAAAACTGGCTTCACTGCTTGCCATTGACCTTGTTTGAATTGTGCAATAAGCCAGGGTCCGACCACCATTTAACTTCCCACGAGGTGGTGACAGGACAGCGCATGCATCTTCCCCTGGCTCCTCCCACAAGAGCATTGAAGGATTGTGAGAACAGTGCAGATGTGTTAGGACAGGAAATGTTTGAATATATCACTTCTCTGGTTTCCAGTGCTTCTTTTATCTCTCGACAGATACAGCGGATCCTGGGGGGCCCGAAGACAACAAAGAGATTGACTGCAATGACACAGCACAAGACACTGAACTCAATAATTTAGTGAAAGCGGGAGACATTGTCCTCCTATGAATGGTTATCTGGCGCTGGAATGTGCCTCGATTCACAGGCCTTCATGTGATGAAGGCTGTAGCAGACAGAGCTGTTGAATTAACAGGAAAGTCTGTCTGGCACAATATTCAAGACGTCAAGCCCTACAAAGCAGTGGCCTCATCTGGCAACAGAGTTTCCGTGACCGACAGGGCCAATTCTCAGGACCTCGATGAAGTAAAAGTGTGAGCGGAACTCACTGAGTTAAGGAGACAAGGTCACCCCATGGTTCGATGATACCAAAGAGCAGAAGCAACAACTGAAACACGTGTACCGATTGATGAATGAAACACTATTTATTATTTTTCCATTTGCACATGCAGGTTGACCCAAATATTGTAAAGGTGGAGAAGGTTGTTATCCTCATGTTACCTCCCATCAATCACTCTGAAAGTTTCTCTAACCAGTGTGTGCATTATATAAGGAGACCCAGACGGTTTAGAGAACAATCCCCTGAAATATATTCCCTTGTTTTTGTAGAATACTGGGCCCAAGCCTACCCTCAACTTGAACACAGCGAATTCCCTGTCCGGCCCACATTGAGAGACCCCTCACTAAGAAAGGTCTGAGAGGAGGCCTTTGCCTTTGCTATCAGTGACTATTTAGTTTGCAGGGCTTTGAGGGCACTGACAAATACTAAAACAATTTCAGGTGGGCAACTTTATCATCACATCAAGCTGCAAAGACCAAGCAGCTTAAGTGGGTATGAAATAAACAATAAAGAACATTTTGATCATGGTGTGTCTATTAATTCCCAGTGGATTGATGGGATTCGTATTTTGGCAGTTGTATGTTGCTGTTAGTGCTACCGCTGTACCCTCTACTAACAACACCCCGGCCCAAGCAGGAGGGACAACCATGTCAGATGGATGAGAAGACACTGCTGTTAAGTTAAGTAGAGGTAAGCGCAGTGTTGACACAGACATGAAGGGAGATGACATGTATCTCACTAACACAGCACGAGTATCTAACATGTTGTACAAACATATGACCAAAGTAGGTAAGGAAACCACCGGGGAGGGCCGTTATGTCTGCTCTTTAATCCCCTGCGCCAGGAGTGCTTCTAGAACATTCATAGCAACAGAAATACCCGCAGCAACAGCACCATGCCTAATGTACCTCTCGATGGTACAAACGTGAGGAAGCTTCAAAGGGAAAACTGCAACATTGAGATGGATGTCTAAAGAAACCTTCCCATATGAAGACAATTACATAAAAACACTAGACATGATGAACAATTACTGGCAGCTGGACGAAGGACTGCAGTACATAACTGACAGACCCGAGAAAGGAGAGACAAAGGGCCTCATTCCGAGGTGGGCGGTAAGGGATATAGGGCACCGGTAAGGAGACTGGTGCCGGTAATCCCTTACTGCCCAATTCCGAGGTCCCATAACGGGAACCGTAAAGGACGTGTGGTCTCACCACACGTCCTTTACGGGTCCCGCTAAGGGACCAGGGTGCTAATAACGGGCCTGCTATTCGCGGGCCTGTTATTAGCGCCTTCCCCTTCCCCATTGAGCCCTATGGGGGCTCAAATGGGAATGGGGAAAGGTTTGGTGAATGGGGATTTACCGGGTCCTCCAAGGTCGGAATGACCCGGTAAGTCCCCATTCAACCAGACCGGTGCCGGACACAGTATTGGAGGCAGCCATGGCGCAATCTCGGAATGAGGCCCAAAGACTATTACGCTGAAGGAATTGCCATGACCCTGGACAAGGGTGAAGGAGATAGGAGGAGAGCCTGGATGCTGGATAAGGCCACAGATATTAGTGTATGGACGAGTGTACATTAACGAAGGGTGGCAAGATGGAGTGGTGGGAAGCAAGGGACTGACATTAGCCAAGTCGGCAGTGAACAAGTTGCAGGAAGAAAATTACAAGTGCCTGAAGGAGTGGGATGTGAGTGTAAAGTTGCTGACATAGGTGGAAAATGAAGCTGGACCGATGCCAATAATTCCCCTGAGGACACCTGCCCTGTGCTATCAGAACAATGGCAATATCGAAGTTGGTGAGAACGTAGTATGCAAGACGAATGAACAACTTCCAGCAATGAGAGCAGGAACGGCAGTACTGATGGATCACTACTGGGCATATGGCGTATGAGAAGCTGCCACCTGAGTGGTGAGGAGTATACTAATTGGTACACATCAACATGCCTTCGTTGGTGGTACCAAAAAAAGATGTGAAGCTGGATGAATTCCCAAAGATGGACAACAACAGACGAAGGAAGAGGTCGGTCACCAACAGCCCAGAAATAGAAGGCAGAGGAGAAGGGCAGATTGAGCAGAGTGAAAAGAGGGGGGAATTACTTCTCAGAAGCATCAGAAACAGCAATGAATGAGATCCCTGCAGAACCCAGACTGTTTAGCAGAACACAGATGTCCTTTGCATCAATAATACCAGGAATACAGACGTACACAATTGCCAAATGGTTACAGATCACTTGTTGGGAGCTGATGGTAACAATACATTCTGCAGTGAATGGGTTCAACGCAATAAAAGGAGAGCTCAGAGCAATAAGGTTGGTGGCGCTCCAGGATAGGTATGTTCAGGATCTTCTCAGCTATGGAAGGAGGAGTTCCTGTTGCTCATTCAAACCAGCTAACGACGAAGATAATGGAATTTTCTCAGACGCAGGATTGTGGGATGTTTTTACCCATGCATCCGAGCCCTACCACAAAAACTGTGCCTTACTGGCATTGAAAACATCATGATGGCCGGAACTTCCCAGAAAATGCACAGGGAAATGCATGAAGAATAGGCTGCCACCCATTTTTGCCTATGTTGTGGGCACAGAAGGGCACTGCCTAAAGCCACCATTGGGCTACACACAGTAGCCTGAAACCATTGCAAAAGGGGCAAAAGGGGCAATGCTGATTGCCAGAAGCAACCCATAACTATTGGGAATTCATTTTCTTCAGGTCAAATATGGCAAAATTATGGGCACAAACTTATTTTACTGCAGAACCACACCAGTGCCATGTGCTGAACCTGGATAATATACTTCCATATAAAATCTCGTTTGAAATGCATTAATTCAAGACTGATCCAAAAAGAAAAAAAAATGCAGTACCCGCTTTGGACGCAAGGCGGCGCTAGCGGTCTAAACTCTGACAGGAGAACTGCTACTTCAGAAGCTAATCAGCCTTCTGTGACAATTGGGACTTCAAAGCTTGTTAGTTAATTGAAAATCTAACCACCTGCTGTTCCCAGAGACAATCTGATTTGATTAACAGGCCAAAAGGCTGGGAAACCTTCTCACCTCAGAAAGCCCAGGATATCACATGGTCATGCTAACAAAATGCAAAGTGGCCCCCTGGTCTGTTGACCTCAGCTTGCTGGAGCCCACACAAAAGACCTTTTCCCTTGAATAGGATATGGTGATTTTGACTGTTTCCTGTCAACAAAGATCTGCCAGCCAGGAGAGACCTGTGATCACTGTCATCCCCAAACTTTGGGGGCGGACTCAAACACTGCAGTAATTTGAATTGAAAGCAAATATATATTTTACAGAAACACTGATAACTCTTGGTAACCAGATGACAGAAATGTGAAATTTGGGGATCCTTAAAATGAAAACTTTGCCCACAATTCAAGCCCAAACTCCAATTTGTGTGATGTTCTGGGGCAGAACCCTGCTATTTATTGATACTACAGACTCTGTGTTTAAGCTACAGACATGGGAATTTACTGGAGTATGTATGGACAGGCCGTGTATATGTGTATAATTTTTAATGAAAAACCAATGTTGCATAACCCACTAAAATCGAAAATAAGTTGCCATTTCTTTACCCAAGCTCCTAGAAACACCAGAGTCGGAACAGTGCCTACCTCATGTGATATATGATGTGTGTAGGTGATGTAAAAACAACTGTGTATTTGGGAAAATATGTATTTGGATCAGATATATTTTTGTGTGTAAAGATGACAGGGGAGGGCCCTCTGGCCATAAAATCTACCTCATCACGCTGACTCACAACTCAGTTCCCCCAATCAAGAGAGAGAGGAGGAATTGGCCAATGATAAGTGAGAGGGGCAGGTTTAGTTATGACCAACGCACACACCCACTTTCCAAAACACATAAAAAGAGACTGCTGGGACAGGTAGAGAGATTCAATTCCATTTGCTGCGGAGCATGCTGACCGACGACTTCACATCCAGAGATCCAACACTTAGACTTCCAAGCTAAACAGAGACTACAGAACCTTGAACCAAGAAGGCCCACTGCAAGCAAAAGTATTTGTCAGCAGGCCTCAAAATCATTTGCAAACTATTCCACACTATTCTTTTGCCAAGAACTCTTGCCAGTACCCAGAAAGCAGTGTTATATCCAGAATCCACTTGATCCGGACCGGAAAGCAGAGCAGTGTCCAGAACCAGAGGCCGCTGAATCCAGAGAGGCTAGACCAGCAGAGCAGAGCTAACCCTGATCGCTGTGAGCAGAACCGGTACCTGATTGACCCGCCGAGCAGACAGAACCGCAGCCGGACGTGTTGACCAGATCCGTGACGAGGCCTAGTTCAAATTTATATTGTGAGTACCTAGCAGAACTGTGCAGAACCAATCTCTTAGTTAAAATAATCTAATCCAAACTATTTTAACCTAAGTAGAACAGCCTCCTAGAAATCGTGTCATCTGTCATTTGTAAAGCTGCACAACTGTCACCTGTCAATTCTGAAGCTGCAAGCTGTCACCTGTCATTTTGAGTTTTACTTTAAATCCGAAAAAACTACCTTTATTTAATCGTCCGTATCTCTGGAACCGTTTGGGCTAGGAACGAGATTTAACTTTCCTCTGAAAGCTTAGAATCTAATCTTTCGAACAAGCCTAGAACCTTATACTTTTGCCGCATCACGATTCACGCACTCGCAAATTTACCGCGATTTGCGATTTTGGCTCAATTTCTCCACTTGTCAAAATAGCAGCTCCATTCTTTCCTTTGTTAAAATCCGTTTGCAACTTGGTAATAACTCAGAGCATTGCTAAAGTGAGCCTGAACTAATACCAACACGCATCTCCCACTCACCCTGAATCTCTAGAGGGAATTAAAATCATTGGCACATTTTCCCATCCATTGCCATCACATTTAAAAAGCATTTTGGGCCTGTGTTTCAAACTCCTACCTGTTTCCTCTAAGCTTGCTGGGGGGGAACTGAATTTCGTATTGTATTTGATTGCATTCCTGAGAACTGTGTGCTCCTCTTTCCATCTCCTTCCATTTCTTACATTGCATAGGGGAGGGGGGTGAATTGCCAGAGAAAAAGTGATTATCTTATCTTTTGCTAAAATCATATCAAGTATTTCTGTACTGCATTTTATTCCTCATTGCTTTTCCCTTGAGATCATAAAAGTATTTTTGCTACTTTATCCATCCTATACTAACTCCTCATTGATTGTAAAGAAGTGTGCTAGTGCCAGATTACCCATTGTTGATCAACATCATATGTCTAAGTGTACTATCAGATATTAATTTATTATAAAGTGTGATATATATATATTGTTTAAATTCTCAAATAAACCTTTTAATTTGCAAAACAAACCTACTTCTTGGCTCAGTGGGGTCAGGGGGGATTCTTAGAGGGGGGTGTTATACAAGGGTGGTCATCCAGAGTACTGAACTAGACATAAAAATACATTAATAAGGGTTTTCCTCAGCATCCCAGACTAGGCATTGACTTGGCTTTAGTGTTGATTGAATATCGCTTATAGAAGTGGGGGCTCGGAGCCGGGATATTCTGGGTTAGATTTACCATTTGTGCAGATTAATACAGTGTGCCAACTGACCAGATACACATATCCGGTTGGATCACCACGCTGTTTTACACTGTGAAAGCACCCCTCAAAGGAACGCTCTAAGGAAACGGTCTGTTTTGCAAAATAAAATACAAACTTCTGTAAGTCAGGAAGGAACTCAAATTCCAGAATGTTGACCTTGGTAGATATGAAAATAGCCAGCGAGCACTTCTTACATAAGCTATTTGTGAGAGGCGAGTGGACTCATCAGGACCAAACAGTCTGGCTGCAGGCAATCGCGCAACAGGTCACTGAAACATGGTCAGATATATGGAGAGATCAGGGTCCATTACATGTGGCCCTGAGTGAATTATACATGGCTCCTAAAGTTAAAGATGAACACGACAAGATGGTTAGGATAGCGGCATATTTGTATCTATATATGGGAGCCATGCAGGACAAATGTGCTGAAGGCCATGATCTGGCAAGTAGGCAACAGCTGGCGTTAGAAAAGGCCCAATCTGACCTGTTCTCTTCTAAGCAGAGGCTGCAGAGGAGCCAGGAGTCAGAAAATGATACTAGGCAGTATATCATTCAAATAAAAAAGAGGACATGGATAGACTGCAACAGGAGAAGGCTGACCAGGATACCAGATTTCTGGCCTTGCCGAAGGAGTACCAAGAAGGTTTGGACTCCCTTCTGCAGAGCCAGAAAAAGCTGGAGCAACAACTGGACTTCAACAGGGCATGCACAGAGCAGGTAGCCACCCTGCAAATTCGATTAGACAGAGAGAAAGAGGAAAGCAATAAATTGATTCTGAAAGACCTGGATACCCAGGCAGAGTTTGATCAGGAGCGCCAGAAAGATGGTGCCTTCCAAAGGCAAAGGGACGACCTGGCGGCACAGATGCAGGCTCTTAGTCAGGAAAGGGATACCTTAGGCCAGGAAGTCTGCCACTTAAAAAGGAAAATGGAAGAAAATCACCTGGCCCTCCAGGGACTGGGTGACCTCCAAAAAGAAAGCCAGAACTTGTTAGAGCACACCAGGAGGGTGGAGGATGCTCTGGCAAGAAAGGAGCAGGCCAATAGGGACACAGCTCAGGAGGTAACCCTCCTGCAGCAGAGACTGGCCCAGTACTCCAGGACCAATCAGGAGGCACAGAGAGAAAATGAGGCTCTCTGTCAGCACAATGATAGGCTCCAGCAACAGGTAGCGATGCAGGAGAGACTGGTAGAGTCTAGTAAGGCCTTAACTGAGGAACTGAAAGCGCAGGCTCTTGCTTTGCAACAGGAAGCAGGGTCGGATAGAGATGAGGTTCGCTGGGAAAGAGAAACTCCTGAGCATAACCTCAGGAGCCTTAGTACCAGAGGCCTTCATCTCTCCCAGTCCCTGGACTCTGCCACCCCCATGTCTCCTCGCGCACATGAGCCCAGGGCCACGGGAATGGCAGATTACTATACAGCTAGAAGTATGGGGCTCATAGGCCAGTACCTCCCAGGAATGGATGGGCGGGTATCCGGGTATGGGCACCCAAGCACAGTGCAATTTAGTGGGGAACCCCAGGAGAGTAGGCCCATTAAGGGCATCCTGAAAACCTCTGCCCAGTTAGGTCAGTGGGGGGGATACCCAGAAAATCCTGGTAGCAAGGAGGGATCTGAAGACTCCTCTGAGCGTCACAGGACACAGGAGACCAGGTCCCCACATTCTGCCAGCCATTCCCAGGCTCGCAGAATCCGGGAAAACCTGGAAGATCAGACGGGCACCTCTGGGAGCAGTGATTCTGAGTCAGAGGATGAATGGACCAGGGTTACCCGAACCAAAAAGGCCAATAAGGCAAAAAGGGCCTTGCTTAAGGACCCATTGAAACAAATAAAAGCAATCAGGAGTGTCATCACTCCTTATCATAAGAACGCCAAGTATTCCGTTTGGGAACACTTGGAGCTCTATGAGCAAATGATGGAGACTTTCCATTTGAAGGACAGCAGTAGCTGCATCCAGTACGTCAAATGGACATTCTCCCCAGAATACTCCAGTTTCTTTGCGGGGCTGGAGGACCAAAATCATTTAAGATGGTCCACCTATAAGGCGGCCATCTTGAAACATTTTTCTGTTCACAGAAATCCTCAAGAGGCTCGCAAGGTAGCCTACAATTTGCATTGTGGGGAGGATCAGGCCCCACAAGAGTTTGTGCAAGAATTAAAACGTGCTTTTGCGCAGACGACCAGAAGTGTGCGCACGGATAGCAGAGAATTTATCAATACATTTTTCCATGCCTTACCCAAATACATAATGACCCAGCTCGTGAGAGGTTTTCATGAGAAAAGATCTTTAGACTGGGTCATTGAACAGGCTACCCGGATCTATGAGGTGCAGAAGCCCATCGAAAATAAAAATAATGCGCCGAAAACCCCCAAAACCAACAGCACCCCTGCTGCTGCCAAGGTGGCAGAGGTAAAGGTTGCCCCCGTTTTAGATTTGGAGATGGGGGGGCCTAAAAACCTGCCTGCACCAAATAATTCACAGCCCAGAAGGCCCTCGGGCCAGTCACAGACAGGGAGTCAAGGAGGTAGTCCCACAAATGGGGTCCCCCGCTCCCCTGACTATGTAAATCCCCTGGTTCAAACCCATCCTGGGTTATGTGTGGACTCCTCCAGCCCAAGGGGGGGGATCCAGCCAAGCGCCTAACCCGGGGAACTTCCCTCCTAACTTCCCCCAGGAGGGCAGAAATTCACCAAATCCTGGGCAGAACTTTTTTCCCAGTTATCCACCCAATTTCCAACCCCAAAACCATCCATCCTTCTTTCCCCAATTCCCTGAGCCCAGACAACCTAATCCGGGAGAGGGGAGGCCAAGGGTGGAGGGGTACCCAAATCTTCCCAATCCGGGGTATTACCAGAGAAGGGATAGCTACCCTTCCCGGGATCAGCCCAGGGGAGAAAATAGAGTCCTGTATCAGCCTGAGCGGGTTTCGCAACTTGAGCGCCAGGTCCAAAATATGGCACGGGATCTGGGTCACATACTGAGGGCTCAACAGAACCCTCAGATGAGCATGCCACCGCAGAATGCCCCAAACTCTGGACCTGGTGCTCCAGAACAATGACGGGGGCAGCACCCCGATAACCCACCGGTTCCCAGGGAGGAGGCACAAGGGGAAGGGGTGTGTAAAGCCTTGGAGGAAGCTTCCTTCCCAACTTGTAAAAAGCCCCTGGAAAACCAGGAACCGGAAACAAAATCTCCTACCCCTGAAAGTCTGCCACCCAAGGAGCAGAGAGGAGGTAGGAGAAACAAAGTACCCAAACAGACCCAGTTTGTGGAGGAGGTACAGATCTTCCAATTTGAGGGAGAGGGATCCTCAGAGGATCCTGGGGAAAGGATCTTCTCCTTTAGAGATGGGGGAACTCCTCCCAAGGAAAAATGGGTCCCAAGGGACGCCAATTCAGACTGGGGAGATGTAGAGACTGAGCTACCGCCGCCCATCATCTCATCCCAGAACCCACAATACCGAAATCCCCTGGTTCAAACCCATCCTGGGGACTGCCTCCAAAAAGGGGGGTGGCCCAGAACCGGAACCAGGGGAACCCACAATGGCTCTGATCTCCAGTTGCCAACTTTTTTTTCTTTCAGATTCCCAAGACTCTCCACAGAATTCTGCCCAAATCTCTTCTCTCGCCATGTCCAAAACCAGAAAGTTAGCCCACCAGTTGTCCAAAAATGTGCATTATCTGTGCCCCCTTGAGGAGAAGGAGGGACGATACTATGCCCCGGTACAAGTACAGGGGCAGGGTACAATTTTGGCACTGGTGGACACTGGATCCCAAGCTACCCTTCTGTCCAAAAGGGCCTTTGAGGAACTAAATGCAGGAAGGGGGGATAATTACCGTATTCCTCTCTCCTCTCTTCCTGGACAACTGCAGAACTTTGACGGGAAGGAAATTCCTGTCGAGGGGACTGTAGATTTGGACATCAAAATTGGGCGACGCAAGGTCAAACACCCGGTCATAGTAGTGACTCCAGAGGGCACCCCTTGTTTCCTGAGAAGGTTGTCACCCCTGATAGATTGCGTAAACAAGGTCCTCTGGACCCAGACTAGCCAACCAATAAAATTAAAACAGAGTGTCAACCATGTTAGTTTAAACGGCACCTGCCACATGGTCGAACAAAAATCTGACCAAGTAGAATTTCACTTCCAGAACAACCAAATTCCAGACGTGACAGTAATAGCAGTAGGACAACAGACTGGTGATGGAGGGTCCTCTCTATTTCTGAAAATCAACCTTCCTTCCAGTTTAAGGTGGTATTCCACACTGGAAGGAAACACCCTGAAATTCTTTACTAATCCACAATCAGAAACTCCCACTCCTATAATCCAGAAAGATGTGAAATCAGCTCAGAGCCTGGCTGATATTCAGCAAATTGGAGAGCAGTTGTTCATCCCTGTTCAGTTAAATGATGGGAAGGACTCTGTTCTCGCTCGATGTGCGGTAAGAGCTTCATCAGCGAAGCCATGTTCCGCCAACTCCCAAAAGATCCAGCCATTCCCACATTCAAACTGATAGACAAATGGGAAATGGACCTGGAAGCACCTAATTCCAAACTTCTCCTGCCAAGCAGGTGTATGCTCAAAATCTCCATTGGCAACAAGAGCATAGTCCATAATTGTTGGGTCGTGCGAGACGTCACTGCCGCCTTTTACTTAGGCAGTGACATTCTCAATCGCTTCGCCATTAGTTTGGACCTAATAAACTTCAAAGCTTGGTCCCGATTAGCGGATAATCCCATGGGCTTTGATGATTCAGAAAAAGCATTAGGTCAGCTCAATTGCTACCTTATGCGGTTGAAATTCAGATTAAAGAGGACGTCACAATCCCAGAAAGGACCCGACAATTCTCCCTGGAAGTGAAAGTTAAAAGAGGACAAAAATTGAAAAACCCTGATGCTTATATTCATCTAAATGCTTCTCTCCAACAGCAAGGGTTAGGAGTAAACCCAACGCCATTAGTCAGCATAGAACATGACACCATTCCAATAGAGGTGGATAACAGCGACTTAAAGAGTATTACTCTAGCCGCAGGCACCATTATTGGAATGGCGGTTGATGACCGACATTTCTCCATTGACTTAGGAAATGAACTGTTAGGACCGATCCCCAAGAACTGTTTTGACAGTGACAGTGAGGACAATACAACATCAGACAGGATTTTCACCCGGCATGGGGGGAACTTCCTGGTGTACACTTCTTGCCTTTATGGTAAGGAAGATGTGACTTGTGACTTCAGGAGGGATGAGGTGATTTTCCAGGTCCATGAGGGCTGCCTTTCCCACCTGAAGCCCCCAGTCCAAATCAGCACTCTGACCAGGGACTTCTCCACCCAGCTGGAGGAGGCTGCTGAGATGCCAAACCAGAAGTCTTTCCAGGCTTCAGGCAGATGGTGGAAGAGAGGGTCAACCTAGCTGACGCCTGCGTGACTCTGGAACAGAAGCAAAAGTTGAAACAAGTTTTCTTGGATTTCCAAGATCTCTTTGCGGTAGACTCATATGACTGTGGTCGCACCGACATCCACACCACAACAATTCCCACGGACCCTGGAATGACTCCAGTGTTTGTGAAGCAATATCGCTTGCCTCTCGCATCCATGGAGTCCCTTACTGAAATAATTAAGAACCTTGAGTCCCGGGGAATAATCCGTCCAGTCCACAGCACTTTCAATAATCCGGTGCTGGGAATATTGAAGCCAAACGGCCAGTGGAGACTCTGTGCCGACCTTAGAGAGCTCAACAAACGGGTCCATACTTCCCGATGGCCTCTGCCCTACATTGACCAAGGGCTGGCCCAGATCCAGGGGTCACAGGTATTCACAGCAACAGACCTGACCAATGGATACTGGACCGTGCCTGTCAGTAGGGAGGACCAATACAAACTGGCTTTTACCTTTGGGGGCAAGCAGTACACATGGACCCGGACTCCCTTCGGATACCTCAACTCCGGCAATGAATTCAACATTTTCCTTCATAAGGCCATGCCCGACCTGGGTGTGAGGGGTAACCTGGCTTATGTAGATGATGTCCTCATCAAAAGTTCATCTGTGGAAGAACACATAGCGGAGATCCGTTATGTTCTGACGCAGTTGAGGGCCGCCGGAGCAAAACTTTCCTTTCGGAAAGCACAGTGGTGTAGAACCCGTGTTAATTTCTTGGGGCATGAGATTACTCCTCAGGGTCTCTGTCCCCAAGAAAAGAAAGTGGAAGCACTTCAGAAACTGAAGGATCCCACAACTCTGCAGGAACTAAGGAGCCTCCTTGGACTGACTAATTACAGCAGAAAGTTCATTGAAGGCTACGCAGAGATCACTAGACCCCTGATTCATCTCTTGAAGGGGGGGTCAAGTGGGAATGGGGTCCAGAACAATCCGAGGCAGTAAGACAACTCAAAAGAAGCCTCTCACAGGCGCCTTGCCTAGCTTACCCTGTCAGAAACAAGGAGTTCTTCCTGGAGACAGGGTTCTCTAATACGTGCTTGACGGCAGTATTATACCAAAAGCATGACAAGGTCAATAAAGTAATCTCCTATGTGAGCAAAACTTTATCCTCTGTGGAGGAAAAATTCAACGATTGTGAGAAGGCACTCCTGGCAACGGTGTGGGCATTGAAGAATTACCACCCGTTTATCCAGCGGGAACACATCATAGTGGAGACTCCACACCAGCCTCTGCAATATCTCCAAAGTGACAGAATCCGGGCCGGAAATGTGAGTAATTCCCGAATTACTTCCTGGATTCTGTCAATGCAAGGCTTTCCTGTGGAGATCAGGTATGGCCAAAACAAGAAGAGTCCCCTCGCGCAAGTTCTGGCTGACTTGCATGATTGTGCCAGAGAAAACTGTCTCGAGGACAAAAGTCTAAAAATCAAGGACAACATGGAGGCATACCTTAATCCCCCACACAAAGTCTTTGAAGAAGACAAGTGTGAGGGAATGCCCACCGTCTATATGGATGGATGCTCTTACCATGTTGACAACGACGGGGAGAAAGAACTGGTGGCCGGCGTAGGGAATGCATGGGTGAATGAGTCCCCAGAACCCTCCGCTGGATACAAAATTGGTCCCCGAAGTAGTCAGGTGGCAGAATTGATGGCTGTGCATCAAGCCATCCTCACTGCTGTCCAACATCAACTCCACGAACTGGTCATAATCACAGATTCGGATTATGTATGGAACGGGTTCGTGGAGCACCTGGTCAATTGGAAAACCAGAGGCATGTTATGTGCTAATAACAAACCCTTGAAACATGGGAAGTTAATTCAAAACATTGATGATCTGGTCACCTCGAATGGGATGACCATCTATTGGAAAAAGATAAAGGGTCATTCCAAAGTAGAGGGACCAGACAAAACTAGAAATGACTTAGCTGATCAGCTGGCCAAAACCGGGGCCATCCAAGGGGATCTAATTGATATTGAGTCTCTGTTGGGGGAAATCCAGGTCACTGCTATCACTAGGTCCCAGACAAATGCTCACAATGATCTTTCAACTGCCCAATGGAGCAAGGAGACCCCTGATGCTGATTTGATTACAGCTCAGAAAGGGGATCCAATCATTGGTAAGTTTTACCAACACCTTGACGACCCTGAGAACTTTCCCCTGACGGACACAGATTACATTGGGAAAGAGGACCTAAGAGTGTTGATGAAATGCCCAAAAATGTTCTGAATCCAAGACGGTTTGTTGGTAAGGAAATCCCAAACTGGCCATGTTCAGTGGGTGGTTCCTACCTCATTCCGAAGCCTGATGTTAAGTCACGTCCATGATGCGGCCACCGCCGGTCATAGGGGGTTTCACACAACACTGGAAATCTTGAGAGGTTGCATACTGGCCACACATGGGGCAGGACCTCGACTAATACTTAAAGGGGTGTCTTGTGTGTGCACAATTTCAGCCATCATCCCTCACGCACCGTGCACCTCTCCAAAAGAGGGGGATGACACTGCCATGGGCAGATTTGTAATTCGCTCGTCTAGAGGAAACAAGTACATGTTGACCGTTACATGCTTGTTTACCAAGTGGGTGGAATGTCTCCCAGCCCCAAACTGCAAGGCAGAAACAGCAGCTGGCCTGATGATTAACCACATCTTTTCTCGTTTTGGTCTACCTCAAAGGATTGAGTCAGACAGAGGTAGCCACTTCACCAGTGAAGTAATGACAAATATGTGGGAGATACTGGGGGTTAAAAGGAAGCTACACATTGCTTACAGGCCAGCTTCTTCTGGAGCAGTGGAGAGATATAACCGAACCATTGTGAGCATCTTAAAAAAGTTTGTGGCAGATTCTGGGCCAAGTTGGGATATCCGCTTACCTCTGGTCCTAATGGCCATCAGATCTACCCCTTCATCTGCAACCAAAATGTCACCATTTGAGTTGATGACTGGACGCAAGATGGTGCTTCCCCAGCATTTGCTCTACAGAACCCAAGAGCAAACGTTGATAAATGCCTCCACAACTCATGAGTATGTGAAGAATTTAAGGAAACACCTTCAGCATGCTTTTGCCTATGCTCAGCGGAATCTAGAAAGATCAGCCGAGAGCATGAAGACCCACTATGATTTAAAAACTACCCGAAAGGAATATAAGGTGGGTGATCGGGTCTATCTATACAATTTCCAAAGGAACCAGGCCAAACAGCGAAAATTCTTGCCTACATGGAAGGGAATGTTTGAAATTATAGACAAGATCTCCCCTGTTGCCTATAAGATCTGCATCCCCAAAGGCAGTCTGGCGGAAGGGGAAGACAAGTGGGTCCATATTAACCAGCTAAAGTGTTGCCATCCCAGGCACACTTTGCAGCAACTGGAGGAGTCCTCTGCAATACCAGAGGGGACCGCTCCAGATTAATTCAGCTCCAACCCTAAAATATCCCACATATAGTCTTGAAAATATTATACTCTTGTAAGCCACTGTCTTTGAATGATAACTTGTATCTCAAAAGTAACATGTTAGGTATGTTAAAGTATAAAATGTATATGTCTGCCACACCATTAGTAGTGATGGAAAAATGTCTACGAATAGGTATTGCCGCTTTTCCTTTGTCGTTCTAGGAGAAAGAAAACCTGGAGACTGGCCAAGGAGAACGATCCAAGGACCGGGAGAAAAGATCCGAGGGGCCCGGGGTACCGCCCAATATTCCCATCAGGACCGGCGAGGAGAACCGATCGATCTAACCGGATGGGGGAAAAGATGCTGAACTGTGCCATCTACC
Organism: Ambystoma mexicanum; assembly: GCF_040938575.1. Taxonomy (NCBI): domain Eukaryota; kingdom Metazoa; phylum Chordata; class Amphibia; order Caudata; family Ambystomatidae; genus Ambystoma; species Ambystoma mexicanum. The sequence goes on from NC_090935.1 coordinate 227,079,845, forward strand.
GGAAGAAGATAAGGAAAACATCCCAGATCTTGCGCGTTCCATCTGTGAAGGATCAGAATGGCCATCGCAAGAAGGGGGGGCTTGTGGGATGTTTTTACCCATGCATCCGAGCCCTACCACAAAAACTGTGCCTTACTGGCATTGAAAACATCATGATGGCCAGAACTTCCCAGAAAATGCACAGGGAAATGAATGAAGAATAGGCTGCCACCCATTTTTGCCTATGTTGTGGGCACAGAAGGGCACTGCCTAAAGCCACCATTGGGCTACACACAGTAGCCTGAAACCATTGCAAAAGGGGCAATGCTGATTGCCAGAAGCAACCCATAACTATTGGGAATTCATTTTCTTCAGGTCAAATATGGCAAAATTATGGGCACAAACTTATTTTACTGCAGAACCACACCAGTGCCATGTGCTGAACCTGGATAATATACTTCCATATAAAATCTCGTTTGAAATGCATTAATTCAAGACTGATCCAAAAAGAAAAAAAAATGCAGTACCCGCTTTGGACGCAAGGCGGCGCTAGCGGTCTAAACTCTGACAGGAGAACTGCTACTTCAGAAGCTAATCAGCCTTCTGTGACAATTGGGACTTCAAAGCTTGTTAGTTAATTGAAAATCTAACCACCTGCTGTTCCCAGAGACAATCTGATTTGATTAACGGGCCAAAAGGCTGGGAAACCTTCTCACCTCAGAAAGCCCAGGATATCACATGGTCATGCTAACAAAATGCAAAGTGGCCCCCTGGTCTGTTTACCTCAGCTTGCTGGAGCCCACACAAAAGACCTTTTCCCTTGAATAGGATATGGTGATTTTGACTGTTTCCTGTCAACAAAGATCTGCCAGCCAGGAGAGACCTGTGATCACTGTCATCCCCAAACTTTGGGGGCGGACTCAAACACTGCAGTAATTTGAATTGAAAGCAAATATATATTTTACAGAAACACTGATAACTCTTGGTAACCAGATGACAGAAATGTGAAATTTGGGGATCCTTAAAATGAAAACTTTGCCCACAATTCAAGCCCAAACTCCAATTTGTGTGATGTTCTGGGGCAGAACCCCGCTATTTATTGATACTACAGACTCTGTGTTTAAGCTACAGACATGGGAATTTACTGGAGTATGTATGGACAGGCCGTGTATATGTGTATAATTTTTAATGAAAAACCAATGTTGCATAACCCACTAAAATCGAAAATAAGTTGCCATTTCTTTACCCAAGCTCCTAGAAACACCAGAGTCGGAACAGTGCCTACCTCATGTGATATATGATGTGTGTAGGTGATGTAAAAACAACTGTGTATTTGGGAAAATATGTATTTGGATCAGATATATTTTTGTGTGTAAAGATGACAGGGGAGGGCCCTCTGGCCATAAAATCTACCTCATCACGCTGACTCACAACTCAGTTCCACCAATCAAGGGAGAGAGGAGGAATTGGCCAATGATAAGTGAGAGGAGCAGGTTTAGTTATGACCAACGCACACACCCACTTTCCAAAACACATAAAAAGAGACTGCTGAGACAGGTAGAGAGATTCAATTCCATTTGCTGCGGAGCATGCTGACCAACGACTTCACATCCAGAGATCCAACACTTAGACTTCCAAGCTAAACAGAGACTACAGAACCTTGAACCAAGAAGGCCCACTGCAAGCAAAAGTATTTGTCAGCAGGCCTCAAAATCATTTGCAAACTATTCCACAGCCGGGCGAGCTGTCTGAATTCTTTTGCCAAGAACTCTTGCCAGTACCCAGAAAGCAGTGTTACATCCAGAATCCACTTGATCCGGACCGGAAAGCAGAGCAGAATCCAGAACCAGAGGCCGCTGAATCCAGAGAGGCTAGACCAGCAGAGCAGAGCTGACCCAGATCGCTGTGAGCAGAACCGGTGCCTGATTGACCTGCCGAGCAGACAGAACCGCAGCCGGACGTGTTGACCAGATCCGTGACGAGGCCTAGTTCAAATTTATATTGTGAGTACCTAGCAGAACTGTGCAGAACCAATCTCTTAGTTAAAATAATCTAATCCAAACTATTTTAACCTAAGTAGAACAGCCTCCTAGAAATCGTGTCATCTGTCATTTGTAAAGCTGCACAACTGTCACCTGTCAATTCTGAAGCTGCAAGCTGTCACCTGTCATTTTGAGTTTTACTTTAAATCCGAAAAAATACCTTTATTTAATCGTCCGTATCTCTGGAACCGTTTGGGCTGGGAATCTAAGCTTTCCAACAAGCCTAGAACCGACTTGCTAATCCTTATACTTTTGCCGCAATCACGATTCACGCACTCGCGAATTTACTGCGATTTGCGATTTTGGCTCAATTTCTCCACTTGTCAAAATAGCAGCTCCATTCTTTCCTTTGTTAAAATCCGTTTGCAACTTGGTAATAACTCATAGAGCATTGCTAAAGTGAGCCTGAACTAATACCAAAACGCATCTCCCACTCACCCTGAATCTCTAGAGGGAATTAAAATCATTGGCACATTTTCCCATCCATTGCCATCACATTTAAAAAAAAAAGCATTTTGGGCCTGTGTTTCAAACTCCTACCTGTTTCCTCTAAGCTTGCTGGGGGGAACTGAATTTCGTATTGTATTTGATTGCATTCCTGAGAACTGTGTGCTCCTCTTTCCATCTCCTTCCATTTCTTACATTTCATAGGGAAGGGGGGTGAATTGCCAGAGAAAAAGTGATTATCTTATCTTTTGCTAAAATCATATCAAGTATTTCTGTACTGCATTTTATTCCTCATTGCTTTTCCCTTGAAATCATAAAAGTATTTTTGCTACTTTATCCATCCTATACTAACTCCTCATTGATTGTAAAGAAGTGTGCTAGTGCCAGATTACCCATTGTTGATCAACATCATATGTCTAAGTGTACTATCAGATATTAATTTATTATAAAGTGTGATATATATATATATTGTTTAAATTCTCAAATAAACCTTATAATTTGCAAAACAAACCTACTTCTTGGCTCAGTGCGGTCACGGGGAGCCTAAGAGGGGGGTGTTATACAAGGGTGTTCATCCAGAGTACTGAACTAGACATAAAAATACATTAATAAGGGTTATGGTCAGCATCCCAGACTAGGCATTGACTTGGCTGTAGTGTTGATTGAATATCGCTTACAGAATGAAGCATGAGGAACAGGGAAGGACAAGAGTTGGTTGGCGTATATATGGTCTTGGATGCCATCATGGCTGTCAGATGGACTGAAAGTGATAGCAGGAGCCCTCATGCTGGAAGCAGCATCAGTGTGTGGAATTAAGATCTGCATGGCAAGGTGCAAGAAAACAGCAGAAGAGGCTATTGGAATGCAGATCCTGATGGACTGAACATAGGAGGAACGAGAGACGAGATTGTTGCAGAACGAGACAAGCTAAGAGCAAAGATTGCGCAATGCAAACTATTTCTAGCAGGAACGATAAATCTGGACAACCCCCATGATCCAAAATTCTTTGAAGGGAAGTGGGTTTGGTGCAACCCCGAAGGAGTATGCTGTTACATGTACTGATCCTTTGATGACCATACAAACAACTACGGACACCTCGGAGGAATAACGAAGATATGGCAGCCCAGAGCAAAAGGACTGCCATATAAGGATGTGGTCTACAAGTCGACTAGAGGGGGGACTGAGGAGGGATGGGCAAATTCACCCCCTTCTCCCCCACCCATAAGGTACATGACACGGAAGAAGGGCAGGAGAAACCATGAACGCCCATACTATTTCGGACCAATTCCTAGTGCTTCAATGATTGACAAGTATGTTGAAAGGTATCCACTCAGCCAGCCTTACAGACCAGGTGTGGTACAAGCATTATCTAGAGTGGACAAAGAGCCTCAGGCTGCAACTAAGCAGACCTCAATTCACAATGTCGACTAAAGCGCTGAGAAGCCAGAGCCACTGACGTCGTTAGAGACACCACGACTTAGCAGCCTTAGAAAGGAAGCACACGTGCCATCAGGACATCAGGACACAAATACACACTCGAATACTTGACAAACACAAGCGTCCAGCTCTATAGTTAGAGGACATATACATACTGCTATTGCTTTTATTATTTTGTCATTAGCTTAACGCAGCAACGCAGAAACCGCAAGTAGCAAGAGATCCTGAACTGAGCTTGCAGATGCTTATTTGAAAGTAACCTTATGGAACTGCAGAAGCACCCATGGGACCTGAAAGAGCCATGTATGACTAACATATGGAGAATATAAAATAGCACGAAGATGTAGAAGCCACGTTATGGCTTAGGAAAATTACAGCAGGCCACAAGCCTCTCAGTAAGAGCTGATGTGAATTCAGGCTGGAATAGAGAGCAAATGTATAAGACAGGACCCGCTGTCAAGGCCACCAGATACGAACAACATTCCATTCCCTGAACGACTAACACCAGCTCCAATAAATGTGAATAATTCCTCATATTACAGAGCTGCAGAAGCTCCAAATCTTGGTCTCTGAATACGTGACCCAGCTGACCCCGATGATGAATCGAAACCAGAGCTTGGAAAGAGAGGCAATTTCACGCCGCCAGACAGAAGCTTGCAACAAAGATGTTACAATGTGAGACAAGTGTTGCACGAGATGAAAGATCACTCTCATAGTCTAAGGTGGTGAACACAAGTTACAATGCAGACACATAGGCATTCTTATTACCTTGAGAAGGTACACCAAGAGCTGAGAACCACTGCGGATCCCAGGCCTGGGAGATCAGAGATAGTAATTTTGGTATGGACCAGGCCAGCCACCTGACATGCGAGAGTTAGTAGACTAACATGTACAGTGTTCACTTTAGGTAGACTATTACTCAATACCCAATCCTGTAGTATGATAGGTTTTCTGGAGAGGGGCCCTGGTTGTAGCATCACTCTGACATCATTTGGGTACAAAACTGGCCTGCGAGCCAGGGAACGTTGAGACGTCCACGGATTTCCTCTGTCCTTGTACAGATCCCTGTTGGTTTTGGCTGTAATAAACCACAGATTGAACTTGCTGTCTGGCTGTGTCTACGTTCCTTTTGGGGGAAGGTCGTGGGCCTTCCATGAGTCTTGCGAACTCCTAGTAGCCCTCGAACCTACCTGGGAGTTTGTGCACAACAACTGCAAATCACTAGGGGTACTATCTAGCAGGACCAGAACGTTGGCGTATCCTAGCCATGAGAGCTTATGGATACACACACAAGGTGGATTCCCTTTAGGGCTCCCCAGTTCTTCTGGTAGGTCTGCAAGAAACTGGTTGAAAAACATAGTGCCAATATACAAACTTGTTTGAGACCTACCCATGTCTAGTGTCCAATAGTTGTGGCACCTAAATTAGAAATTCTAATCCTAATCCTGATTTTAGTAGACAAGTATAAAGATATAACTGTCTTCAAGAGGCCTAGCGGAATGCCCCACATATACAATTTCTGCCATAGCCTCTTGGCAAATGGAGTCGATGTATACAGTGTATGTAACCTCATGTCTTATCATCCAAGAATATTCAATTAGATCAACTAAAGTCAGAATGTTGGTTAACATGCCATTGCCCTTAGCAAATCTTGTCTTGTATTTGGGTATAAGATTACGCTCAGTTGCCCAGGTACTGAGTTCTAATTGACTAATAGAAGTCAAATACTAATTGGCAGAGAATAAATTAGGAGGAGTCCACAACAAATTAGTTTTACCAGGATTGATGTCAGTTGATCCATGCTTGCCCATTGATAATTCAGGGATTTCAAAATCAAGAGAAACCAACAATGGGCAGCGGTCACTTGTTCCCTCGGCATTACAAACAAATCTGTGTTGGCATTAAACAGCGTAATGGAGCAAAAGACATAGTCAATGGTAGTAGCAGAGATGCGTGTGACTCTAGTGAAACTACCTGGAGAATCACTTGGGCATCTGCCGTTCATCATGCATAGATCAACGGAACCCAAGGATTTGGCCCGCCTTAGCTGATTGACTTTAGTTTGTAACAAATGTGACTGCAGTTAAAAAACAGGGACGATAATCATTTGAAGGGATACACGCATTTAAATCACCCATCAATAACATGTTTGTCTCACCACTGTATGCAATGGTTAAATCAGATGGGATGTGTTTTATATTGTGGACTTGTTCTCGAGGGTCATACAATTTAATAATGAGGAACTTAAAGTTGTGCCCCTCAATAGTTTTACCTTTAAGAGAGCAGGCAAATACAAAATCAAAACCAATGTGTAGATGAATCAAACGGAACGCAGAACTGCAACTAATAAGAGGCCCTCCTTTAGGCTGACCCAGTCGTCCTCTGGTTGCGACTCACTGAATAGTATCCCTGCCATCAAAAGTAACCTCCTCCATCAGCCAAGTTTCCTGGAGTACAACAATAGAAAATAGGGACAAGTTATTAAATAACCCATCTCCCTCATACAAATGAGTGAATCCCCAGGTGTTCCAAGAAAGGATTTTGAAACAGTGGTCAGGTACGAGCCATGTAGTTATTAGGCAAAAATCCAGATAGCCAAAACCTGTCAACAACTTTGTGCGCACATTGCTGAACAGGGTCATCCAAGAGTTTCTCAGCTCTGGAGCAATCCGGCTCAGTGTCAACCCTGATATGCGAGGAATGGTGAAGAAAGTGAGGCAGGGACCTTGGTCTATATATGATTGGACTGGGCCCTTCAATAAATAGAGTGATTGGGTGCTGCAAACGGATCAGGTAGCGATATCGTTGTGCATTCGTACCCCATCCTAGAAACATGTACCTCACTAAAATGAAATGAATAGTGGAATTTTGATAGCAATGAACAAAGATAGTGGCTGTTTCACACTGATCAAATATAGGGGATGATTATCAATCAACAAAGATAGTGGCTGATTCGCAATCAACAAATATAGTGGCTGATTCTCAATTACCAAAGATAGTGGCTGATTCTTAATGGTCAAGAATTTTGACCAGCTTAAGATCTCTAGAGGTAATAACTCGTAGCTGGGATATAAAATGGCAAAGATTCAGAAAAAGCTGAAAGGGTTAAAGTGTAAACATTAGCGGATCTTAATAGCACGCTTGTAATTTCATCCCAAAGTTACATGCATTATGAAATCTAAGATCATGTTCATGATTTTGATGTTGATGAGAATAACACATATGTTTTGCTCTATACTCGGTATCAAAATTATAATGTTGAGGAAAATCAAGTACAGGCTTATTTGTAGCATGTCCCAACTTACCAGAATCACATAAATAGTGTATGCCCTTCAGGTAGCAGCATTCATTATGATCTCACATGGCGATAGATATAGGCTTAACCAGTTTCAGCATAGTACTAGTGCTCGCCGTGTAAACAGCCCCAAATGCGGTGCGAATGTCTTCATGCCTCTTTGTTTTAGCAGTATCAGGCATGTTTCTAACTTCTTGTTTTTTGTGAGTTTATTTTTGCTCCTTGATGTTGCCAGAGACAAGCTTACTGCTATTAGCTCTAGGTCTTTTTGAAGTATCAGACAACTTTTGCAGAGTTTAAGTGCAGACTCTAGGCTTGTCGGGTGTGGTATCATCCGTTTTCATGGTAATCCCAGAAGAAATGGGCAGGATTGTAGCCGGATGGAACCACAGTCCTATCATGTTGTCTCTCTTTCTTTGATTGTTTGCTTCGTGCACGCCTCCTCCGAGATAAACCAGCATTGTAAGAGGCCAAAGGATGAGTGGGCTCATCAGTAGTAGAAATACATTTTAACCCAATAGCAACCTGATCTATAGACTCAATAGCATTCAAAGGTGCAGCAGTAGTAGCTGGCGAGCTGATGAGGGAAGAAGCTCAATGGGTAAGTCCTGAAGGCATGCCATATTTGTCTGAAGTCTGGGAGATTGCAGCAATGCAGTTAACTGGGTAAGCATAGTGGTATGGTTAGCAGTAGTGGCAGTAATCTTATTGCATTTTAGGCTAATGTCTTTCAAAAAAGAGACAAGAGCAAGGTATTGGGCACACAATGAATTAGAAGCTGAAGGCTCCAAAGGGCCATTAGTTCTGCAATCAGACCCAAGTGCTAGGATCCGTTTCCTCTAAAGTAGAGGTCAGTATGGCTAAATCAGGGCTGCACAACAAGCCGCAATGTAATCCAACATTGTGACCATGATGAATTTGCACTTCTTGACCCAACATAAATTCCCTGGTGGAGCTATGACCGGTAAGTATAGGGGCACCCAAACTAGGAACGGAGTTAAGAGTGGGAGTCACTGCGGCAGCAAAAACTTGAGTATCCATAAGGTCATCGCATGCGCGTGGAGTCAAGATTGTATTCACATGTTCTATCATCTTAGAGCCTAAACAGCTCAACAAGGACGAAAGCTGATTGGATGTACACAGTATCATATTGGATTCACATTGAGTGCGTGTAGGGAACAAACTTGTGATTTTAGAAGTAGTGGCACTACACGAAACTATAGGGGCTTTATTAGTCTTAGGTAGACACATTTTAGGCCGCCGCAAAGAATATGGATGAATATGCCTGATGCAACCGTCGAGGCTGCAGGTCTTACCGTACATTCGACGCGATTCCGCTCCGCTGGCTCTGACGTCGTGGATGCCACTGATGTGTGCTCCAAACCCATGGTCAGGTGACCCAATGATCCGTACGGCGGAATGACGGCGTGACGGCGACGCGCTTCGCGAGCCTACAGGCAGCCCTAAGGCACTGGCCCCACAGTCACCGGCTCAGGATGCCTAGTTAATGGCGTCGAAGTGTTAGATCGCAATACGTTCAGTGCAGCAATACGATTCAAAATGAGAAAAGCCAATGATAGCCTAGCCAATTGTTTGGGGATAATTGAGAAGGGGCGGCAGTATGATTTATACCCACCCACTAACTCAGCTCTAATCACAGACAGGCACATTTTAGCACTTTAAAGAAATTAAAACAAAAGTGCCCATAACTTACGTTTTTTTATATACCACAGCAAACTCCTTTAGCAATAAGCTAGTTTATCTTCATGTCATTTTATAAGGTTCATATAGCACTGCCATGAGATTTGACAGAACAACCAAAAAGCCAATAAAGCTTGATTCTATTTTTAAACGAAACCATATTCTGCTGTGGCATGTTCTGGGGCCTAGTGGTCATTTGGATTAACATCATGCTTTCTCTGACTAATACCATTGGTGCTCATGAGGTCAGGTTTGCCAAGTAAAATCTATGCAATATTCATTTGCTCTTCCAGTAAAAGTATATGGTCAAGAGTTCCACGTACACATTTCGCTTCTGTAAGGACACTTATTCCTGAAAGGCCACAGTAGTTCCTAATAGCTGCTGGGGTGTCATCAGACTGTGCATGGAAGAATGTGTACACATTTGCCTAAACATAGATATCAGTGATCCAGTTACATAGCCTATGGGCTTCCAGGCCATCCTGGGAAGAAACCACTAACATTCGTTTTTAAGTCACAAAGTGGTTTAGGAAAGTCAGGCTGTTTAGCAGACACAACTTTATTTCAGAAGCTACTCACTAAAGCTTTTATAATTCAGGTAAAACCCAGGAGGTATACTCCAGAAAATGGAAACTTTTGACATATATGGATACCAACCCGAAAAGATACCTTCATCAATGACATACACTGGAGGGATGCCTTTAAGACTAATGCCTTATTCTTTGAATTACCTGATTTAACCGAATTAGAAATGTTCGAGGGAGAAAAAACCTAAAGTCATTTGAATGAAAATGACTTTTGGTTTTCACTCCCCCGAATATTTCTAATAACCTGCACCCCCACCCCCTTTATTTACTGTTTGGCGGACACTTCACTGTGTGCTGCCGTCTCCTGCATCCCTCTGCGATTCCCATTCCCTTCACATACGTGCATGGGAACCAGCGCTGGAAGGTCCTCTAGTTTTTTTTTCAACTTTATTTAGTCAGCAGCGGGGGAATCCCTCACAGCCCCCGAGGGCATTACTTGAACAAGGGTGTGGGCACACCACCGCAACCCTTGCTCCCCTTGTTCACTACAATGACACCGAATGGGGGATTTATTCAAAGTTTTTGGCTGTATGTAATTTTCGTACAGCCGATTTTCGAACACAGATTCCTTATTCTCTAGCTTAAAGATAGGACAGGGCAGACAATATTGAGTCATATGGGCTTAACTCCCCAGCCAGTACAATTGTTGTAATATATTCTGCTGGGATTCCTCAGCTAATTGGTGTCTGCTCATTAAAGGACCTTGGCCTTTAATGCTGCTGGTACCATTGGCCTCTGGAGTATTTTGGATTTCAACCATATGGGATATGATTCTACAATGGAGACTCTTTTAAGACGGCAACACTCGACTGCTGTTGATGCTTTCTGTTGATCAGCCTGTTGGCAAGAATTTTGTAGTCTAGGATCTTTTGAGCGGAGCACAAACTGGTATTTTTGTAGTCCCCAAAGCCAGCTCGCCGGTGTGCGCTCCCAATGGTTTTACACTAGATTCCTTTGGTTTAAAGTTTTGCTCATCTGGTTTTGCGAGTGCATGAGCTTTGGGGTGCATTTCTTTTCATGAAAGAGAGCATCCTGCCACAATTCATCATCTATGGTCCAAAGGATGGAGGAAAACCTTCGAACATTGAAGCCTACTTCCACAGAATCAGGCAAGGTTGCGAGGATTCTTGCTCTGATCCCAAGGATTCTATTCTTCACTTGTGTGGTTATCTGGCAGGTAGCATACCCATGAATGAACATTATCCAAATTGGGGGCTCATCATCACCACTGTGCTTTCCAAGTGATGCAAACATCACCACTGGTAGGCTTCCAATGTGCTGGTGGCTGGATTGTTGTGTTATATCACAATTATAGGGGTGGCTTCCCCTCGACTGGTTCACTTGGTATTACCTGAGGGCCACCAGAATATCATAGTTCGAAACTCTTTATCCCCAGGTATTCAGCTTTTGGCTGCTACAGGCTCAGGTGGTCTATGTAATCCCACTCGCCACCGGCAAAACACTGAGAACCATGAGAGGGAGTGGTGGGACTGCCCCCCTTCCCCATTGTTGGGGTACTTTCCTCTCCTTATTTGTCTCAGAGGTGTTCCTCATCAAGATCTCTTCTGCTTCCAGTCATGACATTTACATGACATTTACATGACATTGACATGACATTTACAGTGGGTCGAGTGAGGTCACCACTGGTTCTTCCAGGTTTTTAAGACTGACCCTCACAGTCATCAGTCTGTGCAGGCTGGCATTTTGGTAGGCTGTGCCGATGTTGATGGCTTCATTCAGGCTGGGTTTGTGATGCTGCCTTACCCAGGGTTTGATTTGCCTTGGAATTGCTTCAGGTCTTGTATTCAGTAGTACATTTGTTGGGTGGTGTGAGACCACACTCCTTTGTAATTTTGTAAAACTTGCAGTTTCACCCTAAGTAAATAAGGGTAATCCAGACGTGGACCCCTTGCTCACCATGCCTAAGAGAGGCTTAGCTTCACCTCTCTGAGGAAGTCCAACAAGGCCAAAACACATGTCTGGGGCTGGTGCTGGACTCCCCTTGTGGGTGGGACAAAGACTGCTATGCAAATGGATATTTCTCCTCTGTGAAGGGTGCAGTGAGCTAAAACGTGGCTGTAGACCCTCCAGAGTGGAAGAAATTCCATAGGACAGGTTATTTGACCCATGTTGTTCTGACTAGAAGGAGATCCCACACTCCATTGTAATATAGATCATTGTTACCCTTTTACCTGTGTGTAGGAATATGCGTTTGGGGAGTTTCTCCATACGTCTTTAAGCTCCTCCCCAAAATACTCACTGCACTGTAGTTTTTATCGGGACCTTTTTCTTTGCTCTTTCGCCCTGGGCCTCCGTCATGAGGAGAGAGGAACAGCATGCAGGCTCACAGTACAACAAGTATAATGAGTTTTAGCCTGATACAATCACAGGGTAAGGGCAGTGGGAACATCACAAAGGGTAGGCTTGATTATCCAAAACAACAAAACGAATTGCTCTTAAAGAAACAAAGAGGTGAACCTATATGTCAGTGATGGGTAGCCAACCTTTTACCTCTTAGGGAAAGTACATCCCCACTTCCCATCTCCTGTTCGTGGAGCATTAATTACTCCTAGCGTATTGCTTCTGCAGCTCCTCAAAGAAGGGGTAGTCTCACAGCATGGTAAACAAACTCCTACAAGAGATGTGGGAAGGGCTAGCCAACAGAAACAGTATCATTTCTCTCGGCAAAAGCATCAGGATGGGAGACTTAACTTACATCCAGTAAAAGCCTATTCTATGAGGACCCAGTGGCCCGGGTACAACATGCAATCCCTATGCTAAATCACAAACTCCTGCACCCAGGAACATTTCATCCAGATCCCAAATAGTCTCAGGGTGGTTTCAAGTGCCCTAGAACACTTCTTTGCCTTGTCTAAAGTTTCCATCAACCTGTAGTACCCTGGGCTGCTGCAGCCAGGAATCTCCTACCAGGTCCAGCTCTGTATAACTATGCCTTTTGTCAAGGGGTATTTTGATGCTTGACTGTGGAAAGATCTGTGGCTTTCCCTCTTGCCTAGGGGTTCTCTGATGCGTTACAGAGGCAAGACTTGTAGGCTTTCTTGTATCTAGGTATTTGTCAGGCTGTAGTAAATATGCACCCGTCTCAACCACGGGTTTCTGGAAGGATGCAAACTCCTTTAATTGGTGCTGATGCAATGCTAGCTACCACTGGGATCTGGGCTAGAGCCCCCAGAAGGCAATTTTCAGATACATTTCTCAAGACTTGGCTCCTGTCATCCTTTGGGCCCAAGCTCCAACAAGCTCTCTAGCCTACCCTTCCTTCTAAATGCTGTTCTTCAGTATGGCTGACTTGTCTTAGCAAACTTCCATTCTGTATCCTCCCAGCTATGTGGACTAATTGGTTTGACCAACTCACTTTAGTTTAGTTTAGTTTATTATTTGTAACACACACCTAACCCTGAGGTAACTGGGCGCTTGAACTTGTGACATAGTTACAGATGCATAAATATGGAGTATATTGGACACCAGTGCTAGTCGACCATAGGTTACAGGTTAGTCGGCTAGCATATTAATACAGGAAAGTGCATGTAAATGTCGCGGGTGGTTACAGTTTGGTCGACAGTGCACAAAAAAAGTGAATACAGTGTGAAATGTGTTAAAGTACATACAATTAGCAGAGGGGGATCTGGTCCATCGTGGATGAACCTGGGGCTAGTTAGTGTTTCTTATCTGAGAGCCATCTCTTCACTTTGGCTCTAAAGGACCAGAAGGAAGGTTCAGCTCTGATCGTGAGAGGGAGCGAGTTCCAGTATCTGGTGGCCAGAACAGGGAAGCTGGCTCCTCCTGCTGTTTATAGATTGTACCTTGGGATATTGTGGCAGTGCGAGTAGAAAGATCTAGTAGATCTGACTGGTTGGTTTCTAGAGAATTTGTCTGACAAGTATTTAGGGGCGGTGTTTGACAGACATTTATGCGTGATAACTAGTATGCAGAGCAATATTCTATTGCGCACCGGGAGCCAGTGGGCATCCCGTCTGAAGCTTGATATATGGTTGGACCTAGGGATGTTTAGCACTCATTTCAAGGCGTTATTCTGTAGGACCTGTAGTCCATTGAGATTCCGTTATGAGGAGCCTAAGAAAAGAGTCTTACAATAGTCCAACTTTGATAAGACTAGAACACTGGGTGATGCAGCTGTTAGGGGACAAGTAAGGTTTGCAAGCATTGATCATCTTATTGGTATAAGCAGTTGTTGAGGCAGTGGCGCTCACTTGTTTCTTGAATGAGAGAGTAGAGTCCAGATATACTCCCAAATTCTTGACCTCCTTTGCAACTTTGATGGTGTTCCCGTCAATGTTGAAAGACGTGTACTGAGGGTCAAGTTTGTTTAGACGTGCTTGGGAGCCAATGATCAGAAGCTCCGTCTTCTCATCATTGAGACACAAGCTATGAGCCGCCATCCAAGCTTGAATTTCCAGGTAGATTTCATTGAACAGTTTGCAGTCATTTTCATAGCAACCAGTCAGCGCAATGAGAATCTGGGTGTCATTTGCGTAATTCGTATAAGTGACACCCATAGTGTCAAGATAATCAAAGAGGAGCTTTGTGAAGATGTTATAGAGCATCGGGGAGACGCAAGAGCCCTGTGGTACTCTGCAGTAGATGGGGACTGGATCAGCTGAGGCTGCAATGACCTTGGTAATTCAGTCAGAGATGAAAGATTGGATCCAGTTCGAAGCGTTTGTGGAGAAGGCAACGGCTGTAAAAAGGTGTTCTGTGAGGATCTGGTGATCGACAAGATCAAATGCTGCAGAAAGGTCCAACAGCAGAAGGATGGCCAGGTTGCCTTTATCTTTGGCTTCATCCATTTGTATCTTTAAGTCTAGGAGGGCTGTTTCTGTACCATGTCTCGGTCTGAAGCCAGATTGGCGGAGACGTAGCAGGTTGTTGTCCTCCAGATGTTTTGGGATTTGGAGATAGGCCACTCTATCCACTATTTTTAAGAGGAATGGGACAATAGTAATAGGCCTATAATTGGTCGGAATGCTGGGGCCTAAGTTTGGTTTTTTAAGGAGGGGCATAACCCATGCCTCCATGAGGTTGTTGGGGACCGAACTGGCGTTGAAAGAAGAGTTGATCACAGCGGCAATGAACGGGGCCAGGTCTTTGACACCTTCCTTAATAATAATAAATAAATAATTTCGCATTTATATAGCGCTACGAACCCTCAGGTATCTGAGCGCTGCTTATTATTACCCACGGTGTGCGGTGCTCATTATCGACCTCGGAAGGATGAAAGACTGAGTTTGGCCCTGCTGGGATTCAAACCTGCGTGAGCAAGCTCTGCACGGATGTCAAAGCGAGCGCTCTACTCGCTGTGCCACTTGACCGGCACAGGACATGACTTGGCAGGACAGTTATCTCCCTGGCACCTTGATGGTTTTAGGCCTAGGTTATTATTTTCCACTTCCTTCGTTGTGACTGAAGAGAAGAAGAAGGGAGGGCAAGCGGTGGGCTGGGGGTCCAGCGGGATATTCATTTTTGAACTATTAGCCAGGTTGTTTTTTTTCTTCTCTATTTTAGTTTGTAACATTGTAATTTTGGCACACCGAGCCGCATCCTTGACGCAAGCTTCTGTTGGTGGAGCTGGAGACTCCAGTTCCCTCCGAATGCTGAAAAGCTTCTTGGTACCAGATTTGGCATTTAGGATTCTGTTGTTATATGTCTCTTTTTTGGTGTTGATGATGGCCAATTTATAGGAGGCAGCAGTAGAGGCGAACACTGCCTTGTTAGGAGTAGTGGGCGTTATTCTCCACAAGGCTTCGGCAGCTCTTTTGGTGTTATGGAGGGTTTTTAGTTTAGTCGTAAACCATTTATTGAGGTGGGCTGCTGGTTTAGCTTTTTTTAGTTTGATGGGGCATGATGTTTATGGCTAGTTCTAGGGTGTTGTTGTGTAGGTCAACCAATGTATCTGAATCTAGGTTGTTGTAGTTAGGAGGATCCAGGATAGCATGGAGCAGAGGACGCAGGTTTTGTTCCAGTTATTTCTGGCTAGAGTTTGAGGGGCAATGATGGAACTAGAATTGGTGGGTGCATTCTCCTGAATGGAGAAAGAGATACAATTCTATCTATTTAGCTCCTCTACCTTCTCTCTCACAGAACACTCTGAAAAACTGTCCTAATACCCTCAAAGTCAGGTGGTTTCTGCCTCTTTTTATATCAGATTCTTGGCAGTAATTGTCCCAATGAGTGCTATGATTGGCGGGTTCATTTCCCAATTAGTGTGATTGCTCACGATTGCTGTTATTGACCCCACCTCCTCCCATGTGTCATCCCTTTAGTTTTACTTTATACTAATAATATATGTTGAACATGTTTTATTGCTGGGGTTTGACCTGCATCCTGACACAGATGGTACAAGCTTGTCAGCCATGTTGGGATCAGGCCGCAATATTATCCTGGCCGTCTGTTTCCGTATTTTGGCTGCCCCTCCTGCAAGTAGGTATGTTCATTTACTATCTACGCCCTCCCGAGTGTGAACGCTTGTTCTGCATGCTTTCCCTTGCACTCTCTGGTTCATGTTCGATGCCGGGGCTCGCACACTCGTGTTGCACTGTTTACCAGGTCCTACTTCATACACAGAACCACAAAGAGGGCCTACACTGCTTGGCGAATCACCCACTTGTGTTAGATGAATGTCCAACCTTTCTGGGGGCAGATTTTCTCTGCGATTCTATCCCTAAGGAGTCATTTTGAAATCTGGACATAATTCTCAATCCTCGCCCTGCTTACGTTTCAGACTTATTTCCCTGCTGTGTAGTATGCAGGATTTTTCCTGACAGTGTTGGCAGCTGCACCTTTGGCAGTGCATCTGCGGGTGTACTGCGGATGGTCTGTTAAATCCACCATATACCCTCTCCAATGGTCACATCGAAAACCTGGTGGCTTCACCTGACCTCCAGTCTTCCCCAGCTGGCTGCTTCACCTGACCCCCAGTCTTCCTCAGCTGGCTGCTTCACCTGACCCCCAGTCTTCCCCAGCTGTCTGCTTCATCTGACCCCCAGTCTTTCCGAGCTGGTGGCTTCACCTGAGCCCCAGTCCTCCCTAGCTGGCTGCTTCACCTGACCCCCAGTCTTTCTGAGCTGGCTGCTTCCCCTGACCCGCAGTCTTCCCCAGCTGGCTGCTTCACCTGACCCCCAGTCTTCCCCAGCTGTCTGCTTCATCTGACCCCCCATTCTTTCCGAGCTGGCGGCTTCACCTGAACCCCGGTCTTCCCCAGCTGGCTGCTTCATCTGACCCCCCATTCTTTCTGAGCTGGCGGCTTCACCTGAGCCCCAGTCTTCCCCAGCATGTCTCAATAAACGATGAACAGATAACTTCATCCCACCCATAGAGTAGATGATTGGTGCCACTTTGGCACTCACTAGGTTCCTTAAAAAAGCGCTTGCATGCACCACTCGCACTAGTAATACTAGGAAAGGACATGGGTCTTCCTCAATTCCCCATGCTTCATTTACATTTAGCTCAGGTTTTGTGGCCCTGACCTACTGGCTTGGACATCTCCACTAAGCCAGGGGGGCATTACCTATGCAACCCATTCCAGGCCTGCTGCGGAGAGAACATTTGTGCCAGGAATCCTGCCACAATGTAGGTAACATTTACGCCATGAGATGTGCTATGCCCAGAGTTCTTACTTATGGCCTCAACAATACAATACTGGAGCCAGTTATGGATTTGCCCCAATGTGGGATCACCATTTAAAAGCAATAACCCGACACTTGTTGGCACCTTAATTAGACCCTGGATCGCAGCCAGACTCCCTTTTGCATCTCTTCAGTCTGTGGTGCCCTGCCCAGCCAGCCCACCATGCTCCCAAGGAAGTCAATAAAATGACTACCTGAGGTGAGCGGCCAGAGGAACGCACCTACCCTTCATATTGGCGATAATTGCATTTGCACCCTCACCTATGAGCTACGTGTGGGGACTCCCATCCCTCTTATAAGAAGCCACTTCCCATACCTCACTACCACTCTAGCGCCTTTCAACTTTCTGAAGGGCTTTCTAGATTGTCACTTGCATCTGCACCTGCAGCTGAGGCAACGATACCAAAGAAAACAAATGCACAGCACATTAACAACAAGGACCCTCACACATGGGAAGAATAAAAGAACAGAAGACAGCAAATAATGCCAGAACCTGATATCAAAGTCTTCCAATGCCAATAGAAAAGGAATGACACCCGCACAAATGGGAAGCACACAGCACACCATACTGTACCCCCAACTCAAAGACAGTGGATATCAAATGTAGTATGTCATACTGTGCAGCACGGTCGATTATCCTCTACTATGAAGAGGTGCATGTTATTCCTCCTGGCCTTGGCCATTGGGTGGGCAGTCCCCTCGTGTTCTGTTTGCTCTCTATTCAGTAACTGCTGCTATTAGCAGGCCGGTTATGGGCAAATACTGACAGTAATGGTGGCACATGGAATCTCTCCCTCAGTGTCAAGCAGTACTGTCATTTCAGCAGAAGTTCTATCATGCCATTCGTTCTTTTCTATTTTAAGCTCCTCCATGCTGTGGGAGAGGGTCGCGCAATGCGGCACAAAACACTCTGGATGGATGGCCCGAATACTCTAGCTCTCAGAAGTCACACTGGTGAGAACCAGAGGGTGAGGGGAGCTAAAAGTGAACAGCAATTTTTAAAGCCGCAGCTGTCTCCTGACCAGCTGTGGTGGAGGAGGGTTAACAGAGAAGGTCAGCCTTCCATGGGTAAGGCTTCTGATTGTTCCTGAAACCTGACTAAGTATGCATCAAATACATGCATGGGGGTATATGGGAATGTACTGTATGCAGAATGATAGTCACTTTAGGACTATTAGGAGCACTGACTGACACTGCAAACCCTATACGATTTGTACTGCATCTCTTATCACGCTCTTTGCAACTGGTGATTCGGTAACTTAGGGATCAGCCAATTACTCTTGACATCCAATGCCCTGCCTGACTCAGGAGGTTGGGATTTTTAATATCTACTGCATACATATTCAATGGAATATATCTGTATTAAAAAAGGTATTTAAAATGTAAAAAATGTCGACTATGATTTTATGCTAAAACCATAAAGTCACTGCTGGATGTTAGCAGTGAATGAAACAAGCAGAGCCTTGCCTCAGTTGATTGTTTGTTTCTTAGGCATATGGCCTATCTTTGAGCCTACCACTATGCTGGTAATGACAGGTGCAGGAACGTCTATGTGTTTGAAAGGACTATTACATAACACTGTGTTCAGTACAATACATGTTATGTTAAGTTAGGTGATGTTTCTGGATTTGTTCCCCGCACCCCTGCCATGTTCATGGTCGACATGAGGCAAACACTTTTGCTGCATTGGTAAATATCTCAACTGCTTCATGTTTATATCCTGTTAGGTTGTAGGAGTGGTATGCATACTGTCCGTACCATCGCTCTGTCTTCAAGTCTCAATGAATGGCGCTCAGTTTAGCGAATCTTCATGGGAAGGTTTTCATTTCATTATAGAGATGGAAGGATTTCATCCAGAACATCTTAAGCCCTTTTGCCAACTTGAACAATAGATAGCTTAGTTGAGCAGTGTTTGTGATTCCTGGGCAAAATAATTATATTGAAATTACTTAATTCTAATAGTTTTTATTTGTTTAATTTAGTGAGGTGGGTAAAAAAATAACCTTTCACACAAACATAAATACAAGCGATCCAAATACAAACGTGAATTTACATATACAAATATAGCCAATAAAACTATTAAACACAACATATTTGCATGATTTTGAAATATTCTTGCCACTGTGGATTCGCAACCAAAAGTGGGGAGAAGAAAGGATGACACAATTATATACACAACTAGAAACAACAGTCATCGTAAACATTTGGACTGTAGATAAAAATGTGCTCAAGTGTCTCAACAACGGAAAGCTCCTGACAAAATCTACAAACTCTAAGGTGTCTTTGAATATTATCTGGAGCAACCATCACCTCATTAGTAGGTAATACATTAAGGCGTAGACTCAGGAATTGGCACCTCCTCAGCCTATTTGGAAATTTAGATAAATAAAGTAAGACAGTATCCAAAGATTTTTGAATACTCATACAAGTCACATAAAGTATGTTACTTTTAGCTTTCTCTAAGGTAACAATCCAATCCTTTAGCCATAACTTTCATTTCACCTTAGTAGAACAAAAGAAAATATATTTAGTAGTCATATCTTATTTTGATAAAATTACCATACATTTAAGTGCCCAATTACTTAAAATAGGACTAACCTTATTGCCTAAAACCTTTTTAAGGATACTTACAAGAGAGCACGCAGAAGGACTCATTATTTTATTGAATCGCTACAGAGATTGCAAATCAACAAGAACTTGAAGGGATCCCAAACCAAGTTGGTATCTAAGACCCACGTAGGTATACCAGGTGGAAGAATGAGGTCCCGTTCAAAATGTTGCCCTCTATTTTTGACCAATCAACGTTGGCATAGGGGGACTCTGCACCAAAAGTAATCTGGGGTACGATTTTACCCGTGAATAGCCTTTAGCAGGGGGATGATGGAACATTGCCCCTATCTTAGATCAACCTTTTTTAGCTGGGAAGAAAAGGATACTAAAGAAGGTTGTAAATCGTTCATAATGTTTTGGAAGGGTACAGCTCTAAGTCAAGGCTCAGTATTTGGCAAAAGAATGTAACAATCTCTGGAGACCTTCCGGAGTACGGTACTTCAGGACAATATTATCTGCATAAGCCAATTAGTTGATATGGAACTGCCCCAATTTCGGTGGAAAACCTAAATCATTAGGGAGAAATGTACATAAATTATGAAATATAGAAGTTTAACAAAAACAGGCACCAGGAAACAGCCCTGGCGGAGACCACGGAAGGTGGGGACAGGAGAAGACATAGAACATTTGTCATCAAGGCATATCCTTGCAAAGGTATCCATGTTTTATAATATTAATCAAGGAAACAGGGCATCAAGCCATGGGCAGTTTAGTTCATAATATAACTCTATTTACTTTATCAAATGGCTGGGTATTCATGCGAAGGCTAGGCACAAAGGTGTTTTACGAGCCGATGCTTGCTGTTGGAAAGTATTTAACAGAAAGCAATTAAGTGCAGGGCCTATGCCTGTCATGATGCCTACCCCCGGAGCACCAGGCCAGGCCCAGCACCCCCGGGAGCAGGCATCACGCCCCCGGGTAAAAGCCCAGCGGCCCTTTATAGGGGCTTTTTGGACTCTGTCCTGGCACCGTTGGCGCCAGGCTCATGTTGGACATCAGTCCTGGCGCAATAGGTGCCAGGCTCATAAGGGGAAGTGTTTGGTGCACTTACCTGAAGCAGACCATGCTGCACACTCACCTGATGCAGACCATGCTGCATGAAGAACCAAGCCAAATGAGGCTTAGGAGGGACTATTTTTCTGAAGGAACTATTTTGTTACTTGGGTGGGGCTGTGGAAGAATACTCGCCTGGAACTTCCTCCAAAGCTATTTAAGCCACGCTCGGACAGCCACACGTGCTTCGCGTTGTTCTGCATCCCAGCAGCTGAACGCTCACCGTGTCTGCTCCTGCACCTGGACTCCAGCCACGCCCGCCTTGAACCTGGAACACCTGTAAGAGAATAAGAGAAGAGAAAGGTGAAAACCAAGAACTTATTCAACCTTCTTACCTGCATCCGGAATCTTCACGCCAGCATTCCTGAAGGAAGACTTCCATTTAAAAGCGCTGCGTTGCTCGCTGCAGCGCCGCGCTTCACTCACCTGTTCCCGAGACGCCGCCCGGCTCCATCGCGGCTCTCAGCACCGGTCCCCACATCTCTGAACCTAGGGGAGAGAAGAAGAGACAAAAGGTGAGCAAGGGAACACAAGAGGAAAGCCCAATTTTCAGCCATATTACTTACCGGCTTTTCTTGGTGAACCATTCCACATCTCGGGTCGGCGCCGCATCTTTGGCAGGCATCGCACGCCGGCCCCTATGGGGAAAGGACAAAAGACATTACTGGGGAACTATAAAGACATTTAGAGGGGTCGCCCTCATCACTAACTCACCTGATTTTACCACCGGCAATTTAACCCCTCAACGCATCGCCTTTGTTCTGCACCTGAAATAAAGGACAGAAAAAACATAAAAGGAGGCTCACACTTGAACTTTTGCATCTTCATACTTACGGTGTATCGCTCAGAAAAGTCAAGTGGATGTGCCAGCGCCATTCTGAAAACCAGTGAAGTAACTGGATGAACGCGCGCCCCTGCACCAGAAGCAGGATGGAGAGTTCATCCTTCCAAACCATAAGGTGAGCTTAAACCGGGGGTTTTGGAGGAAGTCAGAGAAGAACGAAGGGGGAAAATGGGGAGCAAGCACACTATTCAGCAGACAGTTAATCCCCTTTCTCATCTGCAGAAGGATATTCCTACGGGCCAGACAAGCAAGATTTGGGGGTCCTGTTCAATCGGTGGTCCGAATTCTGCGCATCACGCTTGAAGAGGCCACAGCAACCCAGACCAGCGCCTCCATGGGAGCCAGGTGAGCGTTACAATGCCCTTATAAAAGCCAGCTTGTTTAGGATCTCTTAAATTAGATAAAATCAACCAGTTTCACACCTTTCCAAAATCAATGATGCAACTACATTTTTTTGAGGCATTCATAAGTGCAATAGGTCTGTAATACTGCGGGTCCTCCCTTTCCCATTTTTTAAAAATAGAGACCAAATGTGAAAACATTCAAGATGTGGGTGTGGTTTGCTTATAAATATTGGAATTAAAAAGTGTAAATAAAACAGAAAACCACAAAGAAGGATTATCCTGCAAATGTACCATGTGTACACCATCCAGTCCAGGAGCTCTAGAGGATTTGGCCTACATAATAAAATGAAAAATAACACCATAATCAAAACTG
Organism: Ambystoma mexicanum; assembly: GCF_040938575.1. Lineage (NCBI taxonomy): Eukaryota > Metazoa > Chordata > Amphibia > Caudata > Ambystomatidae > Ambystoma > Ambystoma mexicanum. The sequence continues at coordinate 227,102,221 of NC_090935.1, forward strand.
AACTCCCAATGTGAATCCATGGAGCAGAAGACAGATTGCTCTGGGTTATCATACAACCTGGTTAAAAATGAAATTCAATTGGATTCAGCTATGGGGTCCAGTTGAGAACAAATATGAGGATTATTTACATTATTTATTATCGACCAAAAAATTCCATGGTTGTTAGGTATTAAGGTCTCCATTACAGCTTTCAGCATCCTGTTTTAGCATCAGGCCTTATGAGCCTTTAGGCAATCCTTGTATCTTTGTTTTAAAAGTTTGTGGTTGGTGATCCAATTGGGATTATTCTGTGCACCCACCTGTAAGGAACTCATGGTGGCAACAAGTAAGAGAAACACAAGTGATTATAGTTCAATGATGTTTATTGAACAATGAATGCTGTATGCAGGTTGTATAAACGCCTAATCTAAGCCTAAATCTAAGATGGGAGCATGTGTCGACCATCAAATGAAAAATAAGGCAGTCCTAGTGGTGTCGTGTCAAATAACAGGGCCCATACTAAGAAACCTATTGCCAAACCTAACAACTAATACAAAACAAAGGGTGGAAGCCTGAGTCTTCCTTCCCCAAGTTTTGGGCACAGGGCAAGGTGGGATCCTCGAGCACAGCACAGTCTCGGACAGTTCCAATGGCAGCTCTCAGGACCATCGATGGCCAAGTCTCGTTTCCTTTGAAAGACTCTTGCCTTCTCGGGCCTGGCGTGTTCACTTGAACAAAAGTTCCTTTAACCAAATGACAGTTTGTTAGGGTGATAATGGTTCACCCCTGGGTCTCCCTCTTCTGGGTGCTGACCCTTCTCAATCCTCAGCCACAGTTCATGTAGGGTGATAGCTTCACCCTTCGGTCCCCCTCTTATGGGCGCTAACCCTCCTCAAGTCTTAGCCGCAGTTTACGTACGTGATGGCTTCCCCTTGGATCCCCCTCATCCGGGGGTGCTGACCCTTCTCAATTCTTTTCCACACATTATATAACAGTCATTTCTTAATGAACTCTGGGTGATAGCTTTCTCCCTTGGATCTCCCTCGGTGGGGCTCAGACCGCTCTTGACTGTTAGTCCCTAATGTCGGGTTGACTATGGCTTTCTCTTCTTTTCCCTTGCTTTCTCAATGTCTTTTCAAACAGTTCATAGTGGGCATCCCTTGGCCAGGTTCATGTTTGTCAACACACTGTTTCTTGGGACTTTAAACTTTTCCCCTTCTCACTGGCATCCCTTCGTCGGGTTCACTCTTACCATCTCTTTTAGCCAGTTCAATGTTGGTGGGATTCGCTTTCCTTACTTCCTCTCACTGCAGGATTCATTTCTCTTTCTTTCACACAGTTTGTAGATCAAAGTCTTTCGATTGTTCAGGGGTTTTGCTTGCAGAGTAGTTTCTCTCAGATGGGAATCGATCAGAGTCTCTTGAGTTAGCACCCACGTGGTGCTGGTTTCCTCCAGCAGCTGGTCTCCCCTTAACATTTTTACAGTTCTTTCATAGTTCATTGAACTTGGTTCAAACGTGCCACTTTGCGATTCTCAATTAACACAGCCCATATCTTATCGGTTCTCCCACGACTCACTGGCTGTGATGAACCACTTGGCTTTCCTCTTCATTGGTGTCAAGGCCAGTACCACGGGCACAGGAGCTTCCCCTGCTCCTGCTTATTGGCGCAGGCTTGCCCCGTGTACCGTTGACATCTGATGCAAGACACTTGTGCTATTGTTTGCAGTCTTCGGCTCTCTTCCACGAAGGTTCCAGGGGGCCTGGAACGAAAAGGGCAAGGTCACTTCTCTCCTCGCCACCCTCTCAATTCCTGCCACCTTTCTCCTTCTCTTGAACTGCCGCACCTGGTTTCATCGTGCCGTCTGCCATGCTCGTATTGTGCTCACGGGCTCCACCTTTTATCCCTGTGGGGAAGGGAAAGGGTCGTCAGGTGTGTGTGATTCTGGTCAATTGCCTGACTTTGCCTGACCCTTGTATTGGGACATGTCAGGTAAACGGCTCTGGTGTTAGTCAGCTCTCCTGTGTGTCGTGCAAAAGAGTTTAAGTCGGAAAGGGGGGGGCAGTGTTTTTGAATGGCCCCCAGAAGAGGGTGGAGAAAAGGTGTTGAAGGAAGGGGGATACCGCATCTCACCCATCGGTTTCCCACTCTCACTCCTCAAGTACCCCCCATCCAGGTGATCCTCCCTCACTGGTCCACCCCCAGGAACTGGATCGAATAGCGATGGCCGTGTCCTGGCTACCTGGCTGACGGATCTCTGAGGTTTAGACAGTGAGACATCTTCAGGTTTCTCACACCACCAAGCACAAGATACAGGTTTAATTTTTTTTTTGTGCTAACTAAATCATTGTAAAGATGATTGTGATTTTGGGGGAGAAAGTCTAATCTCACGTTGATTGAGTTTCAAAAATTGATCTGTAACTAAAAATAAGGCTTCCACAGAATTGGAACCAGTTAAATGGTCTTCATTTAAATGAGGAAACTCCTCAAAATGTATATTGAATTTATCAATCATTTGTGGGGACCATCTTAACCTTGTTCCCTGAGCGTTAATAGAAACCATAGGGCAAAACACTGGTGAGGAATGAGTTATATTTAAATATAAATGCAGTTGTAGAGTAAAATGGTCACTGTTCTTCCAATCGAATACATGAAACACACAGAATCTCTTCAATAAAAAAATCAGTCCAATAAATGTAATCAAGGGTCTAACAGGATGTACCTCTAGACCACGTTGGCCTAGGAGGAATATCAGAATGCCAGTTTACATATAACATATTTAGGTCCCATAAGTTTATAAAATCCCAAACCTGAATACCTCTGTGCCTAGATGCAGTTTGGTATGAACCTGTGTTCAGACAAAGCATTATTAAAATAATCGGTGTTAAAAACGCCACCATAGGGGGCGTGGCTTGGACCGCCAGCGATGTGGCGGCTTCCTTAATGGCCTCTGTACGAGACCCGCGGCATTTGACAAGTATTTAATCCTTTCCCGATCGGATCAACGCAAATGTGCCATTTATGGGAATCGGAAGATCTGGGGCACCAAATGCAGCCCAGTACGGCTCCACTAATCCTGCATTTCGCACTGAAATAGCCTGAACCCCAAGGCAAGCCCCGCCGTAACCAGTGCCCTCAAAATGGCGGCCAGGACTTCTTGGGCTCTCAGACAAGGAGTGCAATGAGGAGCGTCCCTGCTCAAATTGAGACGTGGAGGCAGAGCCGGGAGAGAGCTGACGGTGCCCGCAGGGAGAGGAGGGAGAGCGGCCAGCTTTTCGGCTGACTTATGCAGGAGCGTTAAGATCAGGTGGCAGCCAGCCTCCCCGTGCCCCTACCTTCTACCCCGCCCGTTCACCTGAAGCGGATGCGGCGGCCTCATACAGCAGCGGCAAGACGGGGGAGACCCCGTTCATGTGAGGCGGCGATCCTGCAGGAGGAAAGGCAAGATCCAATCCTGTGGTGACGGTGGAGCGGGAGCTCCCGAGCCAGAGCCCAGCGCCGCACCTGGCGGATCGACGTGGGAGCGGCTGGCGAACAGCGAACAGCTTCTTTCCGGCTCCCTGGGTTTATCCGGCGGTGGTGTCCGGGATCCTTCTGGCCCCTGAAAGGTGAGAGCGCGACTGGGGCCTGAGGAGGTGCTAGCCAGCCGCTACTGCCCAGGGGACCTGATGGCTCACCCGCCGTCCAGGCGGCGCACATCTGGTGCTCCTCCTGGGCCCACCCCGGCATCCTAGGGTGCCCCGCCCCACCCTCCCTACTCGGATCATAGTCTGATGCCCTTCTCCAGAAGCCCGCTGGAATCCCCCGGCTGCCTAGCACCACCCGACCTCCCTCCTTCAGGGCACTACGCTGGTGACACCTCTTCTCCGTCTCAATCCTAACGCTGTGGAGGTCCAGGCTGGGGATCCCCACCATGTCTGGCTATCTGGCTGTTCCTGGGGCGCCCCTGCCCATAATCCGCTTCCACCCCCCTGGTGACCCAGACCCCCATTCTTCTGGCTGGGGAGATCCCACTTGCCATCACTGGTCTCTGACTGTCTCAATCAGGGGTTGATCTCCCTCCTCCCCTCCATCGCGCTGGAAACCTAGTGAGTGGTGCTACGGACTCTCCTGGGGACCCCCCCAATCTGCTCCCACCGGACAGCCTGGGAGCTTCGGAATCGAGCTATAACTCCCTTCACACTGGAGGATCTCCCCCCCTCTCACCATACTAAATAAAGGGATCTCAGGAGTCCGACAGTCCTTCTCAACCTAAGCATAGCAGACGCAGAAAGCCTGAGGCCCTAACCCCTGCAGAATGTCGAAGCTAGCTAAAGCAACCAAATCTTCGGACATCTCTGCCATGCTGCTAGCAGCGGACAGGACGAAGAAACCGCCCCCCACCCACTAAAGTAACCCCACAGAAAACTCCTTAGTGGCAAAATTTGCCACTAAGGAAGACATTCAGGCTTTCATGCGGGACATCAAAGCGGAGTTCCGGTCTTGCATGACAGAGCTCTCCACGCGGATGGAACAGACAGATCAGCGACTCACTGAAGCGGAACAGAGGCGGGCAAGGTGGAGGACCTAACCCAGAGTCATGACGCCACAATCCTAGACATGAGACGCGAGATCCAGGCGTTGCAGAACAGGAATGAAGTGCTGGAGTTTAAGCAGGAGGACCTAGAAAATAGGGTTGACGAAATAAATTGTGCATTCGGGGGGTCCCGTCGATGATCCAAGACAAAGAGCTGCCAGAATACTTCGGCAATTTCTTCGAAGCGCTCCTCCCAAACATGGATAAAGCCCAACTTATCCTGGACCGCACTCATAGGTTGCGCTCGAGACGAGGAACGGACTCGGAAGCCCCCCCAGATGTAATTACCAGAGTTAATTTCTATGCCACTAAAGAGGCCATCTCGACTGTAAGCCGCACCAAGGACGAGCTCTCCTTTATGAGTACCCAGCTCCATATATTCCAAGACCTCTCATTGATAACCCTGCAGAAAAGAAGAGCCCTTAAACCTCTGACTCTATTCCTGCAGAACCAACAGATACGCTACAGATGGCCGTTCCCCTCCACTCTTCAATTCACGTTCCAGGGAGCCTAGCGCAAAATTAGCCACCTAGAGGACGCAGAGTCCATTATACACCCTCACTTGCCGGAGGCCTCACCCGCCCATAGCCCACGGCGTTCACCAGGGGAGTCGGAGCAGCTACCCCAGAGACAGCAGCAGCAGCCCTAGTCTAAAGCACAGAGACGCTGAAAGATAAAATAATCTTGCCATGGCTGATGGTCGTACGTTGACCGATCCTATGACTGAAGAAGAAACAGTAATGCCGCGTGTCCCGAGCGGCCATACCCCGCTCCAAGGAGTATGTCACCAACCCACCCTTGGAGACTAACCCAATTATGTGGTTTGATCCTAGCCCCGTTGGCTGGGAGAACAGTTAAGGCCCAGTTGGCCATGGGAAGGCCCGCATTAGAAATGCCGGCCCCACACTCATCTATAAGTTTACCCTCCCGTTGGAGGAAACATAAAACCCAGCCGCAGGAAAACCACGCTGAATTTAAGTCACTAGATGAAGACCGAGAACCCCCATCCTCCCCGCTCTGAGCAGCACCCCACATCAGAGGACGCCCAGGAAACTCCCCCGCCACATCAGAAACTGAAATTCTTGACAATGAATGTCTGGGGCCTCAACGCCCTGCAGAAATGGAAAGCGATTCTAAGACGCGTACAGAACGACAAGGCCTCCATTGTCTTCCTCCAGGAGACACATCTGACTCCGGACAATTTGCACTACAATTTCTGCCGTTGAATGGAACAAAGAGGGGTGGCACAGCAATCTTGATCGCAAGTGCCTCAATCCGCGAATCCTGGACTCCTTGCTTTGCCCAGATGGCCGCTTTGTAGCGGTAAAATGGCGAATCTTCGGCCAACTTTACACGTTGATCTCGGTATACGCTCCTAACGAGGAGCAAGAGGAATTCTACTCTGCCCTAGAAAGTGCTCTCCCACCATTTGCTGAGGGCCAGACCATCATAGGGGGATATTTTAACGGAGTTCCTGATCCATTGGCAGACAGATCACATCCTCCTCCCCGTAGAGACTTCAGCTTGGCGACAGCGCTACTTAAACTATTTCGGACTTTGGACATTGTGGATACCTGTAGAGTCCTCCACCCTGAGGTTCGGGACTACTCGTTCTACTCTGATGTACATAGAACATACTCACATATCGACCTCCTTCTGGCATCCCCGCAGGTCCTAGCATTCACAGATGAAGTCCTCATTGGGCCTAGAATCCTCTCAGACCATGCGCCAGTAACCTTAACGCTTAGAGGCCATGATCCTGACCCAGCCCCGCGACGCAGATGGTCTCTTTATGACCCGATCCTAGAAGCTATGTCTATAAGAGACGTGGTAGCTAAAGCAATAAAGCAGTTCTTTGAAGAAAATCAAAATGAAGATACCTCCCCAGCAAACACGTGGGACGCAATGAAGGCGGTGGTGAGAGGGGTGTTAATCTCCCAAGGGGCAGCTTACCACAAACAAAAACAACCGACCCGCCGCAACCTAGAGGACAAGGTGCAGGAGGCAGAGACAGTGTGTAAAGCCAGAAACTGGTCCCCGAGAACCTATCGAGCCTTGCAGATGGCCCGTAAGAAATTGGAGGCCCTCTATGCAGAGGATACAGCCCAGATTCTAGCCGAAACAAAACAAAGCTACTACGCCAGAGGTAATAAAGCAAATAAATTCCTAGTGGAAAAATTAGAGAGTCAAGAGGAGGAATACAATTTTAGGCCTACGGGACCCTCAGGGTGCAGGGCAGTTCGCTGATTGTGATAAACTAAGGGTCGCAGAGGCCCACCTGACCGATACAATGTCGGCAACCCCGAGATCCAGCGAAGAACAGCATTCCTACCTGCAGGAGGCCGCCTTACCCAACATCACAACCACAAGAAGGGAAGAGCTGGAGGCCCCGATCACCAGTGAGGAGGTCGACGCAGCCATTAAAAGCCTGAAATCAAGAGCTCTGGGACCAGATGGATTCTCGCCTCGATTTTTCAAACTCTTTCGACCTCAGTTGCTGGCCCCTATGACGACTCTCTTTAATTCCTTCGCCACCTCAGGATCGATTACCCCATCGATGCAAGAATCAATCACAGTTCTAGCTCTTAAACCAGGAAAGGACCCCAGAGATATTGCGGCATACTGACCCATCTCTCTGTTAAACTTAGATGCGAACATTTATTCAAGGGTCTTGGCAAACCGCTTAGCGAAGGTACTCCCGGACGTTATAGATCCGGACCAGACAGGATTTATAATAATAGTGCAACCACAGACAATGCACGTAGGGTCCTCAATCTAATCGAGATTGCTAAGCGAGACTCACGAAAGCTAGCCTTGCTGGCCTTGGATGCGACCAATGCCTTTGATAAAGTAGACTGGTTGTTCCTTCGTCTTACCCTGGAATCCTTCCATTTCGGACCCTCCTTCTTGAAGCTCGTCCTAGCGAATTACCAAGCTCCGAATAACCTCCTCCGGGTGAACAGCCTACTATCCAGCCCGATCTCCCTAACATGCGGCACTAGGCAGGGGTGTCCTCTCTCCCCCCTCCTCTTTGCCCTGGTAATGGAACCTCTAGCCCAACGGATCCGCCTCAGTGCCAGAATTAAAGGCCTCCAAGTAGGCCCTGCCCAACATAAGATCGCGCTATTAGCGGACGATGAGATGTTGACCATAACAGACACCTCCCAGTCACTGAGAGCCGCCCTAGCAGAAATCCATAGATTCAGAAAGGTCTCGGGATTTGCCATCAATTTTGCGAAATCTACAGCCTTGAGAATAGGCTTAGAACAGAGAGACAAAGAATCCTTTAGATCTCATTGCGCGATCCTACTAAGCGAAAAGTCTATCCCCTACCTCGGGGTCCAGATCACCGCTTGTCTCGAAGACACCTACCAGATAAACTTCCCGAACTTATTCAAGACCTTGGAAAAGGACCTGGATCGCTGGCTCTCACAGGAAATATCGCTAATAGGTCACATTATGGCCTGTAACATGAACCTCCTACCACGATTCCTTTATGCCTGCTCCGCCCTCCCCACCATAGTCCCCCGCCCTCCGCTTCAGCGGCTTCAGAGGAAGATATTCAGCTTCATATGGAAGGGGAAGAAGTCACGAATTCCACGGAAAACCATGCTGTGTGCCCCGAACCAGGGAGGCCTTAGGGTCCCTGACCTCCAAAGAAATCAGATGGCGGTGCAGATAGCCCACACTCGAGCCTGGACCATCGCATCAGGGCGCCCCAAGTGGATGGACATAGAAAAATCCTGATTACCTCTCCCCCTCCGCTTTCTCCTACACCTACCTGCCTCACTGTGGCGGACATGGCCATCCATCTTATCATCGACCAAACAGACACTAAAGGCATGGGACTGGGCACGCAAATCCAGAGGTATCCCGCGAGACCTAAGCCCATCCGCCCCAGTGTTCCACAACCCGGCCTTCTCACCTGGGACCTGCCCCTCAAACTTTAAAAACTTGATCGCCGGGGGCCTCAGCTCCCTAAATCAGCTATTTGAAGGAACTCAGCCGTTGACGTTCGCCCAATGTAAAAGCGTCTTTAGCCTTTCGGAGACTGACAGGTTCTCGTATATTCAAATCAGACATTGGTGCTCACATCCCCAGACCGACATGACAGCCACATGAGATCTAGATGCCCTTGAACTAACAGCCGCAGATCCACCGAGCCGAGGGCGTATTTCAATGCTATACAGACTATTCCAGATGAACCTACTGGCAGCTAAAGCAACGTACATGTCACAGTGGGAAAGAGAACTAGGACATCCGATTTAAGACCAATCTTGGGCCGACATCTGGTCACGTACCCACTCGTCCTCTTTCTGCATTACCAACCGGGAATGTGCACATAAACTCCTCTTAAAATGGCATTACCCGCCGCTTCGACTGCACCACATCAATCAGTCTTTGGACCCGCAATGCTGGCGCCATTGCGGCTTGCTGGGCTCTTACCTACATATGTGGTGGACTTGCCCGATAGTGGCGAACTTCTGGTCCCAGTGTATTGCCACCATAGCAGACATCACCCAGATCACGTTACCACTGGAACCAAAACCACTCCTACTGGGGACCCCAATCCCAGGCACATATCCGAGATCGGGCAAGCTAGCGGCCCTCATTACGCAACTGCTTCTGGCTGCGAAAATCACAATAGCCAAACTTGGAAATCCCCAGAGGGCCCCCTAATGATTCTGTGGTGGTTGAAGCTTTGGGACATCTTCACTGCAGAAAAGATCGTGGCGGCAAAGAGAGGCCGCCTTCACCGCTTCACAAACATTTGGTCGCCTGTGATAGACTATGACCAGCGCTTCCTGGCCCTAACGCATAAACCACGTTTGGTGGTGAATACCCAACGAGCAGCAGACTGGGGCCTGGCTCAATCAGCAGAGGAGCAAGTTCCCGGATGCAGCCAGGATTAAAAAGTGGGGGTGGAAATTCAGGGGATGGTAATTATGACTTAAGAATGTAACGTATGCTGAATTGTTGTAATGCAATGTTTTCCTGTGCGCTAACCAAAAATAAACAAGTAAAAAAAAAAAAAACGCCACCATAATAATTTCTCCATTACATCCACATTACCAACGTTCCTGAACGTTACTCATAAAAGCAAAAAAATGGCTTTGGCTAAGTTTGGCGAGGTTGCAGTAAAGATTAAGAAGCAAGCAATTGACATTACTGCACAAAAGACAGTCCCACCATACAAGCTTAATTACAAGAAAGTGGTGCGAATTAAATGCAAATAACTCCTCTTGAAGAAAATGTGAAGAACGTAGGGCTGTAATCAGGCCGTCATAAGGGCGACCCTTTAGAACTCTTGCAGCGGGACAAAAAAAAAACATTAAAACCATCAATAACTGTCTGTCCATAAGCCAAGTTTATTGAAATAAATCAAAATTATGCAAATCTGTATTCCATTCAAAAAGGTGTGAATGCCCACTTGTATTCCAGAACAATATAGAAGTGAACACATCCTGAGAGAATCAGGGGGCATCGGAATTAGGTTGGCCAGCATAGCGGAGTGTAGAAACAACAGAAAACCATTTGTCCAAGTCCTAATTAGATGATGCCCAGTCGTGATAAGTCAAAACCAACCTCTTACTTCCCTGATTAATGCAAATTTGAACGGTTAAACTGTCCGATGGTCTTGGTGTCAGTTCTCTTTGTAAGCAGGAAGGATGGTTAGACAACTCATCGAGATTAGGGTCAGAGAAGGTATAGACATCGTAACCATTGGATAAAAGAGCAGGAGCCTTCTCGAAAATAATTGCTGCAATCAGTTTAGAAGATAGATGCAAGACTACTTGATCTTATTGAGAAGTAAAAGAAAACTCAACCTGGTCAATATCCTTGGAGGCAATCATGTGTAAGGGTGTAATGTCATGGAACAAGCAAAAGATGATGTGACAATTTACAGTAATCTGTGATTCAGAGCTAAAAAGGTTTTCCAAGCAAAGCTGATACGTGTTGGGCTTTATGATAACCATTAATTTCCTGGAAGCACGCCAAAAGATAGACGATCCATAGGTTGGATCAGTACTCTTCACACGGGCTCTTTTTTTGTTCCGATGTTAGAAAGGTTTCTTTTTTACTCTGCTGCACTTTGAGTAGCATGTTGGAGGATGGAAGTCCCAATTCCAAATTCAACATTCAAGCTCTTTTTGCTCCATTGTCAAAAAATATTGTTTCGACATAAGAGTTTGCACAGTTTCTGAAGTAGATGGTAGCAGCGAAGGATGGGACACCACCACCCGTGAGGTGTATTAGAACAGGCCTTTTTGCGGATTTATGTTTATAAATAGGGTCCGATTCCACAGATTATGCAGAAAATTGACTCATGTGACTCAGTCTCCTGAAGTGGTAATTTAATAATTGGTTTGAGGAGCTGCTTAATTGAACCCTTAGCAGGAGAGCGGTTAATACAAGATCCGGTTAACTTCCAAGTCTTGATCTTTGGCTCTTGCATTACGCTTTACAGATCTGTGTCTCTATCGTGAGATCAGGTTCAATAGTTGGATCCTCCTTGGAAGCCTCTAGAAGAGAAACGTTTAACTTTCGAAGATGTTTTCGAGAGCCATTGTTCTTTCATGTAACAGAATGTATTACATTATTTGTTTTTCCTCCTAGAAGGTTTTGTTTTCGGGAGACCAAATGGAGGTTATCAAATTCGAATTTCTGATAACATTGCCATTAGAAAGTGACAATACCACATTGAGAGCGGGATTGCCCATCACGCTCTGATTCGTTTTAGCCAGTTGAGAGGAATGGATTGAAGACAAGACGGGTTCCAAGCTCTTCCCAAATGGCTCTGATTTGGCACATATAAAATCCCCCCAAAACACAACTTTAGCATTAATTCTGTTTAGCACTGCTCTTTGTTCTTTGAATTCCGCACTAATATTTTCATATAGCATAACTAGGCAATTCAGAACAAAGTTGGGGGCTATTAAAGAAGACTGGACCCCCAGCTTTGCCGAGGCCATATGTTCAATAAGTTGAGGCGAAAAAAGTGAGGCGTTGGGGAAAGAAAATATAAGAATATGCAGCATGTTGGAATTGTTTGATTGACAAAAAGAGGATATACCACTTAGAAAATGCACAGTTTGCTTCTGAGACTCATTGTTCTGTACAGATACCTCTATAGAGTGAGGGACAGCTGAGGGGAAAATCCCATCCTTTGAAGAGTCAGGTATGTAAAGAGTGTCATGATTTGACTGTAAAATTGAAGGCGTGACAATGATGTAACTTTATTCAGGCAGGACCGGTAAATTGCCAATCAGGCCGTTAATGCAAATTAAATATTCCCGGTAATATCCACTGTACAGTGGGTAAAATAACATTTCACTAATGGTGAGGCTCAACCCTTAGTTCCTAGGAGTTTGAGGCATTTTCACAGTTGCTTGAGGTATTCACCAGGATTGAATCCTGTTTCCCAGTCAGTTGAGGGGTTCACCCGGCAAGCGATCTGATGCTGTGTCCACCGATGCTACAGTGTGTGAGGTGTGCTTGAATGCCTATGTGCTTGAAAACAGTGTGCCAGTGTGTATTGTGGCCAGGAGCTTCACCTGCTGACCAGCAGGTACCGAGTCGAGAAATAGTTTAATATGTGCTGAGATGGCCGGTTCGACTGATAAAAAAGAGAAACATGTATAGCCACACAGACAAAGTTTGCACATGTTACCTTAATGAGGCAGTGCCTGAACCCATGCTTTTGTGGCATGACAAAAAGGGAGCCCAACAGGAGTAGCAAATGGTATAGCTTGGAATTATGCATTTGCAACATTGTGTCCTCTGTGTGAGAAATGATGAGCCTCAGACAGTGTAGAGGTTGCATGCAGAGTGAATCAGACACACTCTCCTCTGAGGCCACGGGAGTGGGGGAACATCAATCGAAAGCCCCTGCAATCAGTTTGCAAGCACAGTTTATGCCACGTAGGGATCAAGAACGCATCAAAGTCTGGATGAAAAGTCAAGTGGCCTTAAAGCTCAAGGGAGCATTAGAAATGACTAAAATCAGCAAGCAAAATTACATTTAAAGCGATCCTGTGGGATTCAATCCCCAAGGATACACACCGGGGAGAAATTATCGCTTTTTCAGATATGAGAAAACGCCTGAAAAGGCAGACTATGAGCCAGAAATTTCATTAGATTGAAAATAATGTCACATTGGTGTAAAAGCATCTTAGAAGAGTATACCTTTAGTAAAAAATGCAATCATGCTGCTGCCTCCTAAAATTGTGTTCGTGAATTAAGGGATTCATGCAGCTGTCTAAAATATGGTAGGTACCACCCGGGAGGGACCACACAGACCGGAAACGGTCACTATTCATCCTGGATATGTCAGGGGCAGAGGTTTGGAATCTCCAATCGGTCTGTACTCACAGGATGTTAAAGGTTTTTAACTTCCTGAGTAGTGAGACGCCGCGTGGGGAACACATGGAATCTGTATATTCGAATCAGTGAGCTGTCAGTAGCGTTCAGTAGCTTCCTCTCTCTTCCATCTACCAATCTTTTTACAACAGAGAGACAACAGCATTAATTGAGAACTTGTGCACATTTTCAACTTGATGATGCGATAACAATGTTTTGCAGTCTGACTGCAATTATTTTCTGTACCACAATAGGATTTGGGTATTCTTTATTTAATGCTTTACTAGGAAGAGAGCATTTTTTAGAAACATTTTTAGTGCGTGTCATAAAAAGGGGACTGTCCTCTAGGTGAAACAATTTGTGACTTTATTTGGTTTCCGTAGGGGACAGAAGTGCTTTTAAAAAGACCCACAGTTCCCTAGTTTTTGGTTGTAGCACTTTGACCACTGTGACCGTCATGCTCGGGGGTGGGTATAGTTAGTGCGAAAGGACCATGGGTCCTCGTGTTGGTTTCTTTTTTGTTCTTTTTCATTTTTCACTTAGTATCTCAATCCCTGTATCATTCATACACAGTAAAAGTCCTTGTCCAGTCCTATTATTCATTTTCTGGAGAGATCAAACTGTAGTCTGGCATATTTCATTCAATTTGACTGCACAGGTATAGTGTTATGATGATCAGACCTGTTTCAGTGGTAAGGACCACTTTCATCAGGGCTAGAACAGCTGACGGGTAGTAATGCTGTTGTAGTTGAAGGCGAAGCTGGATCTAGCTTGTGTCTTTGTAGGACCTGCCTGTATAGGATACAGAGCGGGGAGGGAATGGGGAGAGGGGAGAAACCGGGGGGTAGAGAAGAGGTACATACATGAGAGACAGTGGGGATACAGGATTTCTCTAGTAAACCTATGGGGAGAAATCTTACCCTAGACAATCTTCTCTTGTCAAGTTGGCCCTTGTGTGAGACTGTAGAACTTCAGCCCCACTGCAGGTGCTGACAGTGTTCAGCCATGTGCAAAGCCACCTAGACATAAACCATAAACCATGTATGGATTTAGTAAATATAGGTGTTTATTTTTATGGCAATAACTTTATAAACACTAATTTCTTATGTTTATGAAATGTTCACAAAGAACTTGTATCTACACATGCATGCGTGGCTAGATTCATACATCGTGTACATGTACCAAGCCAGATGGTTGTACAACACAGGGGTGCTGTACCCAAAATGTAAACACTTGGAAAAGGACAACACTGGCATTGATGTAGCTCAGTGTGCGTCTGGAGAGCTCAGCCAGAGGGGTTAAAACGTAATTCTACAGGAAAGATGTTTGTTAAGATAAGAAAGACATGGGCGAAATGACGGGAGCGGGACACTGACCTGTTGTGCCACGTTCCTTGTTAAAGCGGGGCGCCCAGGTGAGCAGCAAATTCAACCGCACTGAAAAATGTACAGGAGAAGGAATAAAATGCCTGTTCTGAAGATCAGGGCAAGTCGAGTGAAAAAGGTAATGAGAGGATGCCGCAGCCATTACCTGTGTAGTTTTGTGTTGGTGGTCCCTGCGCGTCCCGGTATGTGAAATGCCGGTTCCGGATGTGTGGGGCACAGGGAGGAGCGTGTGATATAGAGGCTGCAGAACGTGTCACGTGATGAAAGTGACGTGCGTCTCGTAAGTTCACCCCTATGGTGATGGATAAGGAGAGGCCAACTTCTCATATTAACGTGAAGTGGCCAAATCTAAAGATGTGTACAATATGAATGATCAAGGTAACTCAATGGGGTGTGCCAGTGTAGGATTAACGCCAGACCGATTAGTGCAATTATGGCAAATGTATAGGCGGCGCATCCTTTTTGTTAATGGGCCATATAGTGCCCAAATAAGGGGTAGTGCCTGGACACTATGTCAGGCCAGAGGTGCTCATATCGGTTAGCAGATAAACAAGTATGAGCATAGAAAGTAAAATAGAGAAAAGTACAATAAAGTCAAACACCATACAATAGGTCGAGCTGGCAGTTATAATGATGTAGTATACTGCAATGAAGAAACGTAGGTGGTGGCGTTCAAAAACAAATCATATGCACTCCAAATATGTCATCCTATATATACAATATGTTCAAGGAGTTCTAAGAAAATTGGCACCATGTAGGTCACATATTAAGCAGACATTGCACATCGTCGTCTAGTAGGACAGCAGGTATATAAACATGAGCATTAAAGTTAGCAATTTAGGATACAGTTAATACATGTGCACATATAGTCCTTGTAGGGTTGCCAGAAGTGATTTTGATCTTATAAGATCACCAGTGTTTGCCAAGATGTTGGTTCATTCAGACAACTGGTATCTGTTTTCAGTCTGAAAATCCATTGTTGTTCACGCCGGTACAGTAAATCATGGAGATTCCCTCCTCTAGTTGGAATGTTTACTTTTTCGATGATGGACCAAGTTAGGTCCTCTGGGGCATGGTTCTTGCTAATGAAATGTTCAACCATCGGTGCTGTTAGTTTTTTTGTCCGAATGCACGACCAGTTTTCTGCCAACCTAGTTCTGATCGGGCGGGTTGTCATTCCTATGTAGCAGAGGTCACATGGGCAGGTTATTGTATAAATTACATTCTTTCTATTGCAGTTGGTTAAGTCCCTTTGAGTCCAGGGATATTTCAGGCCAATGTCAATTCCTTTTTTTCTTGTAGTGCTTGCACATGAGCTACAAGTACCACAGGGGCTGTGCCTTCTTGGTTTTGCTTGTGTCATGATTCCTGCCCCTCATGTCCCCAGCCCTCCAAGATGTCAGGCTGGAGCCAGGCCACGATCACCTACATGGCCCTCAAGGGCCATCCCTCCAAAGACCCACTTGGAGTCAGACTTGGCGCCTGTGGCACCAGACTCACTCACTCCCATAGGATAACATTGGGGATTGGACTTGTACTGCATTGATGGGGACAAGATGGATGCCCACACATAGTTTGGTTCCCAGAACTGCATGTGCAGTCTAGTCTTTTGCCCAGAGACACCTGGGATACCCAGAGACTATTTAAGCCACGCCCAGGCTGAGAAACATGCTTTGCGTTTTCTGCACCTGCAGCGTGACACTCACTGTGTTTGGATCGGTCTCCAGTAGGCCTGCATCTTTCTTCTGCGCTCATCTCCTGCAAGAACAAGAACACCGTTAGGAACAGCCTTACCTTGCGGCGTGAAAGAATATAGGCGGCACAGGAAATAAAGAGAGTTCTTTATTTAAAAGGAGCTCCCCGGAGCCCTCAGTACTTTACGGCCTCACTATTCAAAACTCTGCAGCAACTGCCTCCTGTGGTCACGCGGCTCGCATCCTAAACAATGCCCACGAGTGCGCGTGACTGCAGCGAGGCGAAAACATAAGTCTCTACATATCTTTCCCCTTTACAGGAAAACGAATAAACAATTTATGTGAATAAGAAATATTGGAGAAACTACCATAACCAATGTAACCAAACCCAGTTACAAAAAAAACATAGAAAAGCATAAGAAAACAATAGTTAAAGTTTGTGCATCATATACGTCATACAATTCATATATTAATTTCAAGATTGATAATCTCTCATCCACACAGGTTTTGATCTAGACCTATGCAAACTTCTTTCACCGGTTCTCACATCTTCGCCGGTTCTCACACAAGTTTTATCGTCGTTCCCATCTACTGCCTTTCCTTCCATTTCCTCTCCCAATTTCTTATCATTGTTTACATTCACCTCTCTTCCTTCCGGCTGTTCATTCAACTTATTCTCTCTCCCATTTCCCACTCTTGCTAACCTTCCTTTAGACCAGACCTCTCCTCCTTCCAATATGACAACATTACTCTTTATTGCACAAATCCTCTTTGGTCCTAGGAACTTACTTTCTACACATTTGTTTACTAGTCTAGGGTTTTTAACATACACCAACTGTCCAGTCTTCCATTCTTGTTCCTTCACCCTCATCCTGTCATCAAACAGTTCTTTATTCTTTTCTTGACTCAATTTAATGAGTTTCATTATGTGATCATGATCCACATTAACCACTTTGGCCATACCTAGCCATCCTGGACAAAGCCTTGTTCCAGGTTCTCTGCCGTTCATAGACACAAATGGAGATACAGCCGTCACCGAGTGCAGCGTAGTGACATAATTCCATGCTAGTATCCTCAACACCTCTTTCCATTGCTGTCCCGATTTCATGGCCATTTGCAGGCCCCCTTTTATGTACCTGTTGACTCTTTCAACAAGAACATTCGCCTTGGGATTATACAACGCTGTTCTCGTATGTTTTATGCTATATTCTTCCAGAAATTTTCTCATTGCCCCAGATACAAACTGTACCCCGTTATCTGACACAATTTCAACGGGTACACCTTCCTTAAGAAAAACTCTTTCCAAGAAATTAATCAATTCCTTAGCTGTGACTTCCTTCACTGCTTCCCATTCAAACCATTTGGAATGAAAATCTACCACCACAAATAGAAATTTCAGACCTTCTCCCAACCCTGCTACAGGACCCATGATGTCCACTGCCAACTTGCTCCAAGGCTGGTCTGGTATCACATTAGGTATTAATGGGGCTTCTCCCACCACTTTACATTTGTCACTAGTTTGGAAAATCATGCAATCTTTGACATACCCTTCAGCACATTTATCAATCCCCGGCCACCAATAATTCTGCCTCAACTTCCTTTTCATGGCAGCTTCTCCAGGATGTCCCTGATGTGCCAACTTCACCAACACAGATCTAAGTGACTGTGGAGGAACAATGCACCTTCCCCTCCTCAGCCTGCCTTCACACAAATTCAGCTCGTCCCTTATCTCCCACCAGGTATTGAAATTATTATCTATGTCTCTTTTGGCTGGCCACCCTCTCACTGTCCAACACTTTATAAGCTTAAGATCCTCATCTACATCTTCTTCTTGTATCCACTCTTCCTTCTTTACAGCATTCTGAATTTCTGCCACTACCAACTCTTCCTCTTCCTCCATTTCTTCCACAACATTACTGTTTACTGGCAGTCTTGACAGGCAGTCTGCCACCACATTTTTCTTTCCAGGCAAATAGCTTACCTCAAAGTTAAAATTCTGGAGTCCCAAACCCCACCTGCTAATCCTTGGGGAACTCAACGCCCATCTTCCACTCTCAAAAAGCTGAACCATGGGCTTATGGTCTGACCTGACCACGAATCTTCTTCCCCACAAGAAATACTTGAAACGGCTCACAGCCCAGAACATGGCCAAGGTTTCTCTTTCTATAACGGAATATTTGCACTCCGCACCTCTCAGCGTCCTAGACGCAAACGCAATAACTCTCTCTGTATTGTCCCTGTCATACTGCACCAATGTCGCTCCCAGCCCAAGCATACTCGCATCAACCACCAAAACACTCTTGTCCTTGGGATCGCACCTACTTATGGATGGTGCTTCACTCACCGCTTTCTTGACACACTCAAAAGCCACATCACATCCTGCTCACCATTCAAATTTCGCCCCCTTCTTGAGCAACATTCTGAGAGGGGTGGACACTTTGGCAAAATCTTTCACGAACTTATGATAATATTCGGCCAATCGTAAAAATGTTTTCACTTGTTCCTTATTCTCTGGCACAGGTGCAACTTTCACTGCCTGCACCAGATTCCTCTTGGGCCTCACCCCTTGTTCATCTATCTCATGTCCAAGATATTCCACCCTATGCACCGAAATCTTACACTTACTCCTTTTTACCGTTAACCCTGCCTCACCCAATCTATTTAACACCTGTCTCAACACTCCATCATGTTCTTCAGTGGAACTAGCATATATCAGAACATCATCTTGAAACACAATAATGTTCTTTACTCCGCTCAACACTGTCTCCATCACTCTTTGGAATACAGCTGCCGCTGAGGCGAGTCCAAACGACATCCTGCAATACTTAAATGTTCCAAACACTGTAATGAATGCCCTAAGGTGTTGACAATCCTCCTTCAGTGGAACCTGATGGTATGCCTGAGAAAGATCGATGACTGAAAATACTTTGGCATTGTTCAACACCGACAATTTGTCACCTATTATCGGCAGGGGATGTCTATCTACTAAGATATTCCTGTTCAGATCTCGCAGGTCTACACATAGTCTAATGTCTCCATTAGTCTTTGCTGCCACCACCACCGGCGACAGCCATTCAGAGCTTTCACTCTTCTCAATTATTCCTCTTTGGAGTAGCGACTCCACTTCTACCTTCAGCTTTTCACTTAGTTCATGAGGCACCGGCCTCACCTTGTGCACTTTAGGACTGGCTCCTGCCTTCAGCTGAATTTGATGTTCAAATCCCTTTAACATTCCCAATTCCTCTTGAAACACTTTGGGGTATTCCTTCTCCCACTTATCTTTCAGCTCGGCCACATCAATAGGCCTTTCCGCATTCGCTTGGATCCTGATACCCAACTTCCACTATTCACCCATCCCAGGAGTGACGAACCTTCTTGAGTAACATATATCTCAGATTCACAGCTTCTCCCTTTATACTTAATGGAAGCCTGGAACATCCCTACAATTTCAATTCTTACATTCCCATATGCATAGGGTTCAATATTGTGTTCCTTCAACTGCTTTACATCGCCCTGCATGCAACCCAAGAATGTTGCCTTTGACATCAAAGTCCACGGTGAACAACTGTCCACTTTCATAGTCACTATTCTCCCGTTGATCATGAATACATCTGTTGGTGCACCTCCCTTGTTAGAAACTTCAGATACTTCTAGTTCATGCTTTGCTTGATTGCTCATTCCCATAGCATGATCCTCTTCTTGTTCAGGTACTCTTCCTGCTGCTTCAATGTTTTGCACCATCCCCGATTCCCGGCAGACTCTTGCGAAATGACCCTTTTTCTTGCATTTCAAACACAATATATTCCTGGCTGGACAGAACATGCTTGTTGAAATTCTGGGAGTTACTGCCACACTTGTAACATCTTATTTCCTTGTTAGGAATGCCTTTGCAGAATCCCCTCACTGCGGCCACTTCTCCTTCCGACTTGTCTCCTTTCATGGTATTCATTTATTTATGGGTCTGTTCCATGCTTCTTGCCGTGTCTATGGCTAACTCCAGTGATGCATCTTTTGACAGTAGCCTCTCTTGTATTTTTACATTATTCGTGCATCTAACTAATTGGTCTCTTATAAGAGAGTCTGTGAGCAGCCCAAACTCACACGTATGACTAAGGGACCTTAACTCTGCAATAAAATTTTCCACTGGTTCTTGCGAATCTTGTACCCTCTGAAAGAACTTGTGCCTTTCAAACGTTATGTTTTTCTTAGCTTCGAAATGGACTTCTAACTTCCTCTCCGCCATGGAATACTGATCCACGTCTCCTTGGCCTTGCTGTGGCAGATCAGGCAAACCATTGTAAACACTTCTGCCTTCAGTTCCCAAATTGTGGAGTAATATTGCTTCTTTTCTCACTGACGCAAACTTATCACCACCTATGGCAATCAGATAGGTGTCAAATAACTTGTTCCACCTATCCCACCTTATTGGTGGAGCACCAGGTTCTGGTAGAAACGGTGGTGGTGGTGCCATACTTGCTGCAGCCATCTCTATATAGTTTGTGATGTGCACTCGCACCAAATTGCACCAATTCACAATTGCCTTCCTTATGTTCTGTATAGCGTTCTCCACAACTGTACAAACGTCTTCTATGTCTCTCTCTTTATTTTTTTTTTAAACTTTCTCCTCCTCACAGTCTTCTCCTTTGCAAGTCTTGCAAATCCGACTTTCCTTTACTTGCCCCTTATCCACAACTCCACTGGTGCCCAGCTCCTCCTCAATATTTCTTTATATTATTTCTGGGCCTGTTGACCTCAGTTAGCCACTCCTTTCCCTTCTGGTTGTGCCCTGCCCCACACCCCTGCTCCTCACCTTATTGTCCAATGGAGAGCCGGGTGGGCGGCACCAACCAGGAACAGGACCAGCTGCGCAGGCTTCTTCAAGCTTCTTCAGGTGCGAGCGGAGGTGGGGAGAGCGTCCTCCTGCAGCGCCACACTCCCTGGGCGCCGCAGAGACAACCCCTCGTTTCAAAGGTTCGACAAATCTCCTCTGGCAGCGCCGTGCTTCCAGGGCGCTGCGGAGACAGTCCCCTTGCGGCCCCTCTCCTCACCGCTCACAATGTGGCCTGCGCTGCTGTCGGTCATCCCTGGGCCTCAGCAAACTTCCGGAGGAATCTCGGCTCTGTGGTGAGCTCCTAGTGCCTCTCCTAATCCTCGTCGCCAATTGAAAGAATATAGGCGGCACAGGAAATAAAGAGAGTTCTTTATTTAAAAGGAGCTCCCCGGAGCCCTCAGTACTTTACGGCCTCACTATTCAAAACTCTGCAGCAACTGCCTCCTGTGGTCACGCGGCTCGCATTCTAAACAATGCCCACGAGTGCGCGTGACTGCAGCGAGGCGAAAACATAAGTCTCTACACGGCGCTTCTGCTCATCATTCATCGCTTCTTCTGTTCTTCGGCGGTGTCATTCCCATCCCGGCACGCCGCTTCCTAAAGAAAATGGAAAAGAACAGAAAAAAGGCATTAGTAAGCATTCAGCAAATCTTCGCTCATTTTTAAAGACTGTAAGAGCTTCAAACACTTACCTGAATCCCAGCCGCTCTGGGGGAACTCTGTCTCCGGAAATTCTCATCCATCTGCAAGAGGGAAAAGACACTCCAGGTTAGCGTGGAAACATCTAGAGGCGCTGCCTACCGCCCTTACTCACCTCATTTCTTCTTCATAACCGGCATCCACGTTGAAAACGTTGCGGCACCTAAAAGACACAGAAAAAGAACTCAGTTCAATACAAATACGAAAGGGCCGCATCGCGCATCGCGCTCTCATTCACCGTCAGCACTACTCATCTCAGCAGCACGTCGCCATCCCCGGACGCTGGACATCATCTAAGGAAGGAAAGGAATGAAGTTAGAGAACTGTTGAAAAGACTCATTATACTTACCTGTCGGATCCTTGCGAGTGAAGTAACTAGGCAGCAATGAGCCCACATCAATCAACGCACCCCTGCGCTGAAAGCAGGACAGAGAGCACACTTTCCAAGAAAACAAGGCCCAGTCTCCAGTCGAGTAGACTCCAGGGAAGGGTTCGAGGTCGTAAGAGGTCAGAACAGGCTGAGTGACGTTCCCGTGGATACCAGACGTTACAGCTTGGTTCCATAGTGTATCTTGCATCTGGTTCACAGGTTTGTTATACGTGTGAATTAAAGAATCTTTCAAGTTTTTTCCTCTCTTGATTGCAAACCTTGATGTTTCTAGTTGGGATTCACCTACATTCAAAATAGGCCAGTGTTTTAGAACTTCTTTTTTGATTTTGTTTGTTAGAGGGGAGTAGGTAAGGACGGCTGTGATGTTGTTATTGGAGGGGTTTTTTGATTTCATGTGTTGTTCCAAGGTGACATCCCGTGGGATGTTTCTCGCCCTCTTCCTTGCTTGTTCGATAACCCGTCTATGGTGCCCTCTTTTCTTTAGTTTCTGGCTTAGTTGATCAGCTTGCGTTTCATAGTCTGTTACATGTGCACAGTTTTTGTGAAATCTTAAGAATTGTCCAAAGGGAAGGTTATTTCTTAGGCTAGCTTGATGGAAACTTGAGAATTGTAGCAAGGAGTTTCTATCCGTGGGTTTATTAAACACAACGGTAGGGATGACAGTATTCCGTATTTCCAATCCGAGGTCTAAAAAATGTAGAGCTGTATGGCTGTGTGTCTCAGTAAAGGTCAAGTATGGGTTCTGTTGATTCAGCCATGTGAGGAAAGGTGTAAGGTCTTCATCTGTACCTTTAAAGATCATTATAATGTCATCAATATACCTTTTCCATAGGTCTATTTTGCCTAGCCATGGGTTTGTTGGTGGATAAATGTTTTGTTCCTCAAAGTCTGCTTCATACAGATTCGCCAAACTCGGGGTGAAGGTAGCCCCCATTGCAGTACCAGAAATCTGTTCATAGAATGTTTTTTCAAAGAGAAAAAAGTTTTTCGTGAGTGCTATCTCCGCTAGTTGCATAATTAAAGTGACAGGGGTTTCGTTTGGTGGTTGAGCATTTCTCAGTACTTTTTCTACAACTTGTAATGTTGCCATCTGAGGAATTCTTGTATACAGAGCCTCAATATCCATTGACACTAGTATGTTTTGTTCGGCATCAAATGGGTGCTCTTTCAGTAATTTTAAGACGGCGGTAGTGTCTTTTAAATGTGATCTCATTTCGCCTACCATGGGTCTTAGGAAGAAGTCAACAAATTCTGATAAGGGCTCTAAAATAGATCTTATACCGGATACAATTGCTCTTCCAGGTACTGGTGTAATACCTTTCTGCACTTTTGGGAGTGCATAAAATGCTGGTTTCCTAGGTGTTTTGGGGTTGAGGTACTCATATTCTTTTAGGGTAATGTGGCCTTCTACCATGGCTTCCTCTAAGATGGGTAGGATAAGTTTGCGCATATCCTCTGTAGGTTTTTTCCAAGTTGTCTATAGCTAGTGTGGTTGTTCAGAAGTGTCAAGACCATCTTGTTATAGTCCACTGTGTTCTGGATCACTATTTCACCTCCCTTATCGGCAGATTTTATTGTAATGTCGTTGTTTTCCATAAGGGTCTTGAGGGCTCGGCTAGTTATTAAATGTATCTATTTCTTCCTTCTCAAACTCCTCAATTATTCTTATGAGGGCTTTTTCAAAAGTGATGGATTCTGGAGAAATCTCATTTGGAGGAGGATAGAAGGTTAGGTTGATTTTTTTCGTAAGTTTGTTGCAGATTTTTCTTCCTCCCTTTGTGTTTTTGTACTGAAGTACTGTTTTAAGCATATTTTTCTGACCCATTGTGCCACTTCTATACGTGTTTTTAAAGGATCGTGGCATGTTGTAGGTATGAAAGTGAGGCCCTTCTCTAGTAGTGCATATTGGTCCGTGCTTAGTGCATTTTGGGAGAGATTCATTACTAGGGAAGTTTCCAACTGGTTCATCATTCTTTGCCCAAGATCAACTGGTCACGCAATTATTTTCTACCAGCTTCAGAATGTTCTTCTAATAAGTCCAGTGTATATGCATTTCTTGAGTGCCCATATTTACTATGCAAACATTAATTTTGTATACTTTTCTCTATTCAAGCATCCAGAGGATAAACACTTAGTATAAGTCATTTGCCAAATGTGTCCTAGCGCCTCTACTGAAAATGCCTCTCCTCACTCACTTTGGCCCTTGTACACAAGCTTTCACACTAATTTAGAATAAATATGCAAGGCTATTTACGGTGGCAATCAGCCCCTGCTGTGATATTTTAATCAGGTTTCCCAAAGGTCGCAAATATAACACGGAAACCGGGTGGACCCAGGTTACTGTCATGTTGACAGTTGTGTTCCGGGGCAGGAGGGCGGGATGGGAGGTGGCGAGGGAAGTGAGGGTGGGAGGGAAGAACCAGGGTTAGTACGTGCCGGGAGTTGAGGAATAAAGACGTGTTTAATGAGCACTCCGGCTCCGTCTTATTATTACTGTGCAGCATGGCGTGCATTGTGAATCCAGGCTGTCCTTCACTTGGGGGCCGCCTCTACACTGATGACGAAGGCACCCCAGGTGCGCGCACAGACCCAGCTGCAGTGGTGAGCCGCATTACTGTGGGAACCGACGGCTGACACTTCACCCGGACCGCAGCAGTGAATGCGGTGCCCCTCCCCTGAAAGGAAAAAGAAAACCCAACAGAGATTGGGAAGGACCGGGCTTTGGTGGCGGTGAACACGTGCAAGACAGTGAGTGGGAGAAGGAGAGAAGAGAAAGTGCGATGGTGCTCGTGCCTCACGGCAGCCATCCCCAGCCACACCTCTCCCCTGGGA
This sequence comes from Ambystoma mexicanum, assembly GCF_040938575.1. Classification (NCBI taxonomy): domain Eukaryota; kingdom Metazoa; phylum Chordata; class Amphibia; order Caudata; family Ambystomatidae; genus Ambystoma; species Ambystoma mexicanum. The sequence goes on from NC_090935.1 coordinate 227,126,969, forward strand.
GCCCTCTAGCAGCCAACAAACTATGATGAAGAAAGGCACATTTGTTTGCTCAAACTGGCAGTGGGAAATGCAACAAGAGATATCATCGACGGAATACTGGCAACCTCCATTGATTCTATTCAAGTCTTAAAAGGTGCGCTGTCAGACTATTTCACACTGCATACTGAAATCTTTCAGGCAGAGATCCATAATGTCATTAAACACATACCCAACTGTATGAACTACAGCGATGACATTCTAGTGCTTGCGAGCAATGTCAGAAAGCATGACAAGACTCTGTCCAGGGTGTGTATGGCACTGGAGGCAGCCTATCTAACCCGTAACCAGGAAAGCATGCAAATTCCGGAAGGGCACGCTAAAATTCTTCGGCCACATCTTCTCAGAGGAAGGCATGACTCCAGATCCGGACAAGGTTACAGCACTCAATGAGATGCCGCCGCCAACCAACATTTCTGAGTTGAGGTCCTTCCAGAGCCTTGCCAGTTACTGTACGCGGTACATCAAGGACTTTGCCACAGTCCGTGAACCACTTTGGGTGTTACCAAACTAAACGCTGTCTACAGCTGGTCAGAAGAGTGTCAAAAGGCCTTTACAACGTTCAGAGATATGGTGGCTCGAAGCTGAGAACATGTCCTACTTTGATGCTAGTCGAAAGTCAGAATTGACAGTAGATGCTAGCCCAGTCAGGCTGGGAGCAATCCTAGATCAAATCAACCCAGATGATCCTGGTCGCACCCACATTGTTGCCTACGCCATCCGAAGCCTCTCGACTACAGGGCAGTCCTACTCTCACGTGGAGAAGGAACGTCTCGCAGTAGTGGGGGCGTGCAAACACTTCCATCTTTTGCTCTATGGAAAATCGTTTAAAGTCATGACGGACCATCAGGTTCTACTGTTCCTTTATGTGCAACCTCCAAGCCAAAATGCCACCTCGAATAACCAGGTGGAGACTCAGACTACAGGACTACTCATTTGAGATAGTGCACTGACGTGGAAAGGAAGAGAACCCAGCAGACTTCCTGTCCCGGCATCCAAGAAGTGGTAGTCCCCCTGAGCCATCAATAGCAGACCGATATCTCTGATACCTCATACAGCAAGCAACACCCAAGGGCATTGAGCTGGCTCACCTCGCCCAGGAATTGGAGGCGGACACAGTGTGCTGAATAGTGTGCAAGGGACTACGATTGGGACAATGGAGAAGGGCCAAAGAGAGGGGTCGCCTTGAGTCAGAGGACGTACAGAGGGAGGTGGACAGGCACCTACAGGTGAAGGAGGAACTAGCCCTTTCCGAGGACAACATATTGTTGAAAGGACACTAAAGAGGAGGGTAGTGGAACTCGCGCATGAAGGGCACTGAGGAGTCATCTCCACAAAGTGAATGCTGCGCCAAAAGGTGTGGTTTCCCCAGTTGAACTCCCTGGCAGAGGAGATCCTGAGGGAGTGTTACACCTGCTGTGTTATCACACTGAATCATCATCCCGAACCACTACGCATGTCAGAACTTCCATAGGGAGTATGGGAAGCAGTAGCTGCCGACTTCTTTGGACCGATCGAAGGGGGCAAATACATGTTGGCCATGATGGGCGAATACTCCCGGTACCCGAAAGCTCAACTTGTGTCATTAAAAGCGGCTCATCACGTCATCCCAGTAATGGACTGCATCTTCACCACATTTGGTATTCCCCGAAAGGTGAAAACAGACAATGGGCCCCCATTCACAGCCAAGACTTTGCACGGTTCAGTGAGTATATTGCATTCCATCACCAGAGGATCACGCTACTCTGGCCACAGGCGAATCTCATGATTGACTGATTCATGGCAAATCTCAAATGGGCACTGCAGGTGGCCCGCCTTACGGGTCAACCCTATGAACAAGTACTCCACCAATTGTTGAGAGATTACAGGAGCACCCCTGATAGCTACACAGGGAAAAGCCCAGCCAAAATAATGTTCCGGAGGGACATGCATACCATGCTACCTCAACATGGACCCCAAGATGGTGAGCGACCGGCTGATACAGACCTGAGAGAACAAGACCGGTCCGCCAAACACTGGATGAAGGAGTACATCGACCTGCAAAGGAAAGCTTGAGAGTCCAAGCTGGAGGTAGGAGAAGTAGTGACCATGAAGCAACCACAGACACACAAACACACCTCTGTGTTCAAAGATGGACCACTAATCATCACAGAAAAGAAGAGGTCGATGATTACGGCCCAACGTGACCATGGACCCACCACCTGAAACTCCTCGCATTTCAAAAGGTTCGCTCTAACCAGCCCCTAGAGGTTAAGCGGAAGAGTGGAGATATTGGATGAATATTTTTCGAACAAACCATGCCAAGTAGATTAAGAGGACTTGGACACTTCTGGTATGGAAGACAGAGGAAAGGTGTTTACCAGGGACTGCTAACTCCAGACCTCAAAGAGTGAGGAATAAGCCTTAACGCCTCATTGAAGAAATAGGCTGATCAGTCTCGTCTCACATTCATGTTGGACCCCTGTTGGGTAACTGTTTAATTTGGGGGGGATGTCATGTTGACAGTTGTGTTCTGTGGCAGGAGGGCGGGACGGGAGGCGGGGAAGGAAGTGACGGTGTGAGGGGTTAGTACGCGCCAGGACTTTAGGAATAAAGACATGTTTAAAGAGTGATCCGGCTCTGTCTTATTGTAACTGCGCAGCGTGGCACGCAGAGTGAATCCAGGCTGTCCCTCACTTGGGGGCAGCCTCTACAGTTACCATGTTACATTTACACCATGAACCAAACAAATCGTAAATGCCATCTAATATGTCTGTGCGTGGCGGATGGCATTTATATGGGTTCCTTTGCAATCCGCCTACTTTTTGAATGTGCAAATAACACGTGGATTCCACAACATCACGATCTGTACCAAAAGCTCATGCCAGCGTAGATACCCCAGAATTTGTGAAGTGGTGCAGGTGAGGGTGGGCAATTCATTAATTATGATCCGTGCCCTGCTCCAGCTCACAAATGAAGAAAACGTTTAACACCCGGTTTTTACTCACCATGTACAAATCACTCAAGGATGAAAGTGAGCCTAAAAGTGTAGGGGGCCACACACATCTTGGAAAGTAGCTCTTGTATATTTGTGCACTCATTACTTGGGCATTGTGAATGGGCAATGTTTGCATAGCTAAAATGTGGCAAGCATAGGAAGTCATTAGCGCATAACATTTTTTCTAAATGCTGTCCTGTTCCACTGGTGCAAACTCACAGGAGAATGTTATAATAGGCCATCTTCTCTGCCTCCCAGGCAGAACTGTAAGAAAGAGTGGGATAAGTGTTCATATATGAACCAATCTCTACTAGCTAGAATCCCATGTTCTATAACGAAAACAATTGAATTATTATTTTTTTGATATTGTGGGACCTTTTTCGACTCTCAAAATTGTAGTGGAGTTGAAACATAGCTATTGTTTTACAGCATTTTGTATTGTTGGACATTAATCAATTTTTTTGGTGCTATTTAGTGAAATTTCATGCTTACTGGAAAGTTTCTCCTTTTTTATTTTTCTTTCCTTTTCTGCTTTGCTTGTCGATATTCATTCAGTATTGACATTTCTGTTTTTTTTTAATCCAGATGATTTTTTCTTATTTACATTTTGTAATATGTTTTAAAATTGAGTTTGTTTTAAAACAATATTGTCACATGTTGTGTAACATGTTTGTGAGTCTTTGTATAAAGAATTAACAGATGTTTTGTAATAAATGATGAAAAGTACTATTGAGTTTTTTGTTAGATCTTATGTTCAGTGAAGAGATAAAACTGACCTAAAAGGACTCAGATAATTGCATACATTTGGGCCTCTATATATATATGTGATGTTAGCTTGAACATATAAGGTATATTGGGACACTTTCTGGTAATATTGATTAGCACTTCCAAAGAGAACTGATCCTTGATTTTCCATTTCTGGGGTTTTTATGTTCAGACACCGCATCACCCTTTTATGATCACCTGTGGGGACAAGTCTTGTTGGTTTTTGTTGCTGGGGTGGGGGGCTGAAGGGGCTATAGCCCCAGGACTTTTGGTTGTAATCCTGGATAGAAGCTCATGGGCTACAACCGAAAAGGCTAGCTAGCCCTGACTCCCGACAGTTCTGACATTAGCATAGCCCCATATCTTTTCCAGACCTAGCAACACCCCTGCCTCCCCAGGTCTCTGGTGGTATGGTGAGGTAAGTATAGTATAGGAAGGTGGGTGATCTTGGCCATTGGCTTGTTCAGACTCTTTTAACTGGGGTGGCTCAAGTGGGAAACTGATTTATGCAGGGGTGGCATGAAGTATGAGCGCACAAACACGTAATGATCATAGTTTAGGATAATGCAGTGGCACCTGGGGTGGCCAATCAGATTCCAGGGGTAGCACGTGCCACCCCCGGTCACTCCCTGGACATGCTCCTGTTCCTGACAGGTCCCCAGGTACTTTTATCTGGCCCAGGTGGATTGTGGGTCACACATGCCTCCCTCATCAACCCCCTGCACTGTTGGCCCATGCTCTGGAAAAGGGACACCCAAGGATATTGAAGGGGGCAATACACAACATAAAACTGTACATGAGTACCTATCAACAGTGGTGTATATTACTCCTCAGCCTTGCTCTTGTTGTCTATTGATGTTACACTGACCTCTTAGTGGAATAATTCTAAATGCTTTCTCCAGCCCCCTATGGATTGCCACGTGGGTTAATTAGCATTGGTTTAGGTCCCCAAAGTTCCTTTTGGATAGGATCACACGTCACTCCATGGCCATTTTCTTCTTGCAACCCTATGTCTTTAGCATACTGTATACACACATATGTTTTTCCTGCATCCTTACACACCATGTGCGGTCCCGGTCTAGTGTCACCATTGCTTAATTCCAAGCAGAGCAAATGAACACTGTGGAGAAAGAGATCTTGAAAGAAACACCTGCCTATGTGTATGACAGAATTGCATTCAAGCCAAAATGCATCCAACATTCCAACACAGGACTATATATCTGATTAACCAGTTCATCGTTTGCATGAAAGTAGCATATATTTTCATATAAGAGCTTCGTCAGATAGGGAAGATGTTTTGGAGGGCAATAATAGCCAGTGGGTTTTGAATTACTTAATTTATACATGATGTACCATTACATTATCCTCTCATTACAATGAATGGCTTTATATTAAGGGTAGAAAATTCACAGACGGTTAGTACTTAATATAGACTCCAGTAAAAGACAAGGGGTCTCATTAGGATTTGGGCAGTATTCCGGCGGTAAATACACCGTATTGCACCAAGCTGAATTACCATTACCACCACTTGATCCAGCCGAATTACCGCCGGATTACAAGTGGCGGTGGTGGTGTAATTCCACATTTATTTTGAGTCTGTTGGCCCCAATGGGGCTTTTTCTGGCAGAATTACTGCGGCAGAATTTCTGCCGCAGTAATTCCACCTATTCTGCCGATTTTTCAGCAGTGAGTGGCAGGATTTACTTCCAGGATTTTCCTGGAGGTACATTTTCTACTTCAAGGCCCGAATTTATAATTTGGCATAGTGGTAAAATTGGCGGTTTTACCGCCATTCTCGGAATGAGGCCCAAGATAACTTTGCACTTTTTGCCTTTGCTGTTTTTTTTAACTTGTTACCTTTAGTTCATTCGGCCTAGGAATGGTCAACAACGTGTGCATAAAAGCTCACATGCCTGTAAAATAACCCAACGCATTATTAGTTTTGGCTATTAGGTGGCTCCGTAAGTGCTGCCTGTAAACTGAAGCTACTGGCATAGGAAATGAAGATACGAGAGAAATGGGATGTGAGGCAGGTCATAGAGGCTGTGGGTGCTGTTTGGCATTTCATTCACCCATTGTCCAGGCATGTCCAAGCAGGTGCCTGTGGCCATTTTCACCCACTAGCAGCCTGCAGGCCCAGAACAGATCCTTGGGATCTCTGTGAGCTAGGTCTATGCTTTTAATGGCGTGCCAGTCATATTTCTAAGTAGTCTTTTGAAAAGTAGTAGGTCAATTGCAATTGCAATCCAGCTTGTGGTGTTATAATAATGACTAAACCAAGTATGCTTTCAGATACTTGTTTCATAAGGAATATGTGCAACCTTATATATGTTCCTTGCACTAAATTCCTGTCCCTTCCGAATTACTTCTCAAGGAAGTGGGAGGGGCTGGACTTCCAGACTTGAAGGGCTACTATAGGGCGACCCAGTTGAGGGTCTTAGTGGCACATTTAAGAATAGAGAAACAAAATAAGCAGGTGTATCTTGATAATCGGTTGATGACTCTGGTTGCAATGGGCGAGTGGCTATGCGTCCCTGAACATAGACTAACAGGCAGGATTAGAAAACACAGTATTCTAGACCTTATAGTGGAACTCTGGAGGAAAGGTACACACACAGAAAATCTCTACATGGCCATAACACCTTATCGGAACCCCCATTAGGGATGACATAATAGACCCATGCAGATTTCAGGGTTGGTTTGAAGGTGGATTGGAACGGGTGGGGCAATTGTGCAGGGGTGACCATTTTATTTCAGTACCGGCACTAGAGGAAGATCTAAAAATCCGAAAGTTATTCACTATCATGTACCTCCTGCTACAGGGGGGTCCTTATGACCCAAAATGGGCGGCAACACGGTGAGAGGGCTCATCCCCTTATCCCATTATGGAACCTCAAGGACTCTCAAAAGGTCTTATCACTGTTATACCGAGCTCTGGTCACGGTAAAAACAAGGGATGAAATAGAAGCAAGAAAAAGATGGGAGGTCGCGCTTGGGATTGATTTTGGGGGGGAATTGGGGCTCTACGTTATGTGTGAATGCTTATAAGTAGTCAATATCGTGCCAGTATACGATGCATAGCTGGAAGCTCCTACACAGAAGGCAATATGCTCAGTGTTACTTGAAGAGCACTCACTAAGCTCCGCCCTTTACTTTGCAGATCAAGCATAGTACACAGTGTGACCTTTTGAACAACTTTAACAGCACATATGCAAGTCACACAACAATAAAGAGTAAAAATAAGGAATCCCAAAGGGAGAAGCCTGTAAATATTACCAGATCTTCTTTTACGTTTCAGAAGGGAGATAAACCTAGTTTGATTCTTACACTTAATAATATGAAATTTACGTCGTGCCCTGGAGATGTCTTTTCTGTTAAGGTCATTCTGGACAAGGCTTAGATTTTTGCGCCTTTCCTACTGCACTTTGCTAATGCATCTTTTGAACACAAGGCAGTTCCCGACTGCTGTAAAACGGTAGTGGTAACTGCGCCACCAAAAAAGAAACAGGTCAAGACTGCAGAACATATAACAACCTGAGACCTATTCCCAACGTACCTTTCTTGCTCAAACTTATTGATCAAATGGCAGCCATACAGTTGCAAGAATACCTGGAGTCTAACAAGATACTGCACCAAAAGCAGTCGGGCTCTAGAGCCCATCATGGTACCAAAAGGGCCTTGATAGATCTCCAGACAGGAATACTGGCTATCGTGGACAAGAGTAAATCGGGACTGCTGATGCTTTTGGACTTATCAGCAGTCTTTGATTTGGTGAACCATGATCTATTAATAAAAAGGATTGTAGAAGTAGGGCACTGGTCAGAAGCGATAATTAAATGGTTAGGCTCTTTCCTCAGGAATAGGATGTCTAACATCCACTGGGGGGAAGAAAGCTCAGAGCCAGAATGTATTGGCTGTGGAGTGCCGCATGGGCCTGTCTCTCTACGACCTTCAATGTGTTTTATCACCCTCTGTGTGATCTACTGAACGAGCTGGGCATCCGCTTTACCAACTCTGCGGATGATACCTAGCTCGTCACGGAACTAACTGGGGATTACAGAAAAGATTCAGAGGAGGCTTCCTTGATCTAAGAATCAATCAAGGCATGGATGACGGAGAACGGATTGTGTATCAATGGATCCATGACTGAGTTTCTCATATTTGGGTCCACACAATCACGCGTGCAACTGAATACAGAATATGTAAGATTCAAGATTGAACAACATTTGATCCGTACCTCCATAGAAGTAGGTATTATGCTTGAACCTTCCTTAAGTTCAGAAGTTCACATCAGTAGTGTTGTGAATAAAGCACAATATCATCTAAGGCTGCTCTGGTCAATGAAACCATATCTTTCTCAGGCTAATTGCATTACCTTGACAAGAGCAGTTTTCATGCCGAGACTAGATTATTGTAATGATATCTTGGCAGGAGCAAACAAGAGATGCATTCAAAGGATGCAGCTACTGCAAAACGATGCGGTACACATCGTAGAAAGCATCCCTAGAGGTGATGCAATCACTAAACACAGAAAAGACTTACATTGGTTGGCTATTGAGGAGAGGATTAGATTCCAAATCAGTATCATTATTCATAAGTGCCTATATGGCTCAGCCCCGGTATATTTCCAAGATAGTGTACAACTGCAGCAGGCTGCTAGACTACAAGGTCCAGTGATACTATGCTCCTTCGCTGCCCTCGTATAAGACGAGGGAGGGGTGTCGGTCATTCCTTCCCGGGGCAAGCAGATGCTACATGGAATAAGCTGACCATGGAGCTGAGGATGACCCCAGATTTCCATCTATTCAGAAAACGTCTGAAAACAATTGTGTTTAAATAAATTGTATAAACCTTTCCTCCAGATCTGTTTGCTTCCAGCAATTCTTTTGCACCCTGATGCCTGCGGGGGTCCGGCACATTATAAGAAGATAAATACAATAAAACAAAATGTGTCTGGTGACTGGGCCAATAGTGCAATAGCATGATGCAGTACTGGTTACGATGTATTGAAGAACAAGGCTGTGATGTCAAACAGAGGTCACTTGCAAATTAGAGATTGACAGAGAGTGGGTGAGGTGCCTAAGCTAAAAAGCACTGTTAGATTGAATGAGGCCACACAGCTAAGGAAGGAGCAAGAAGTGGAACATAGACCAGTGACATGGGCAGTAGGATGTAGCACCACTATTGTTTAGCATTGAGAGCTTGAGGACATAGAGTACTTCTGAGAGTCCAATGCAAGAGAGCTACACTGGGTGGTTGGTTTGGCTATGAGGTCGGGGGAGGTGAAGGGTTACTACCTCCGCTAGGATATGGATTTTGAACTTCGTTTTGAAGAGTTCCACCAAAAGGATGTGTTTGGTAGCCTAGGAGAGAGGATTCCAGTGGAGAAGGACAAGGAGGCAAAATAGAGAGGAAAGCGGAAGGGGGGCAAGGTTGGAGGATAGGTTGAGGAGAGGAATTTAAAGAGGGAGACATTTTGCATGGGGGAGCCTTCCTGGATGGTGACAGTGGTTAGAGGTGGGGGATCATCTGGACAGGCTGAAAAGGGGAGGTGTTGCAAAGTTCAGAACTTTACTGAGGGGGAGTACAAGAGCAGAGCCGTAGACCAAGACGTACACTTGCGCAGTGCCCAGTTTCCGTAGCACAAGGGAAGTGATAAGGGCTTTGGTTGAGATGCTGCCATTCATACTGCATGTGTTCATAACAACACCAGAGCTCACTTGTGCTATACACGCACTTACCGGCAACTATGGGTGGGACTGCCCTGAAAGTCTGGCGCACAACGCTTTCCAGGCCACCCATGTCAAGGATTGTTGCCACCTTCTCAACCCATGCCCTCAATATGAAATTCCTGTGACTACGGTCGGCCAGTGATGGTAAGGCACGTGACTGCTCATTTGCCTTTCTGGCCATTCCGGAATTTTGTGACCTCGAAATGCTCTTGCGGCGGGCGAAGGACTGCATTGATATTGTTGTAGGTTGTGTGCCCCTAGGCCAGCCTCTTCTTAAGAGCTACTTTGCCCATGTGGCGTCCAGTCTTGCATTCCCTTTTCACTGCCTCCTCTGCCAGCACAATAAACTCCTGGCAGTAGAACCCAATCTCCCCCTTCCGTACTCTTCGACCGGCAGCCGCCATTTTGGATGGCAAGGCAGTTTCTACTTTTCTGCTATTGCGTACACGCAGTGCTCAAATACTGCATGCAGCAATTGCCATGCATCACCTCCTTTAGTACCACCCCTGTGAGGGCCATCTTTTCATTCTATCACCCACAGAGGGCAAATGCAGTATGAGGAGTACCGCGCGCTTGCTATTTTAAGATTTTGCCACATGTAATGAGACCTCCAGGGAGGTTTCTATTTCAAACCAGGAAACGAGCTCCATTTTTGTTTTCCGCTTCATCAATATGTTGCGCCTACATAAAAATGATATCATACCAAAATGTCGAATCGCCATCACCGCGAGACCAAACATTTTAGTCACAAATATAGATGGGTTGTGGGGTAGGCATATTAGTTAGAAATAGTTGTTATGGGGAGGCTGCGGGGACTCCCCCCTCATTTATTTGCGAAAAAAGTGTACAAAATCGGAAAACAAAATTCGACATTTTCTGCATTCGCTGTGTTTTTTTTTCCGCAGTAATCATACAGATCCCATAAAACCACATACCAAAATAAATCATTCACATTGCTTAAATAGATTGTCCAATCAAAGCTGAAAGATAACTGTAAAAAAAAGACGACACTGCCACATATGTTTTCTTGAAAGGTGGGGAGATGCTCGAATGTAGGTTAAGTTCTTGAAAAGCAAAAACATCACAGCCAGGGGGAAGCACATCAAACAGTTATGGATTTCCCCGGCTTCCATGACAAGCAGAGTGAGTCAATGTGCAAATGAGGCTGCTTGGGGAGATAATTAGACAGCAAGAGCTGAAATCTCATCAGTAACCCACATCCCCTTGACTGCTATGCTAGACTTGGCAGATATGTGAAGGCTGGCTGATGATAACCCCCGAAGAAAGCAGAGTTATTGATTCTGGACCAATTCCAGGTGGAACAGAGCAGTGTGATTGCAGCATCCATTACTGTGGGTAGCAAGGCGGGAGGGCAGGAGGTGTGCACTGTGGAGCAGGGAACTCTCCACTTGCCGCATTCCATTCCCATATGCAATACTCACAACCCCTTTCATTATTATAGTATTTAATGAGCGCGGACCTAGCTTCGAGAAGCAACGGAGCGCTTTACAGAGGTATACAACAATACAAATACACAACGGAGCGCTTTACAGAGGTATACAACCGTACAGATGCATAAAGGAGTCATTTTCAGAGATTACAACAGAAAAGATATACAGCAAGGGGTAGGATACAGAGGGGCACAGAGGAGGGGTACATATGTACGGGGTGACGGGGAGGAGAGGGGCAGACGACGTTTAGCGAGTCCGGTGATGCGAGGGGCGGCGTGATGGCATAGGTGTTGGGGAGGAGAGACTACTTGAAGTGTTGGGTCTTGAGTTTTTTCTGACTTGTAGGAGCATGGGGGTGAGTCTGATGCTGACGGGGTGGGGAGGAGTTTCCATTGTCTTGGGACGTAGGCAGAGAAGGCTTGTTTTCTGGTCCTTTCCTTTTTGGAGCGGCGGATTTCAAGTCTGCACCTGTCCAGTCTTCTTGCGGTGTGCTGTCTGCTGGAGAGGCTGAGTTTCCCCCGAGGTAGCTGGGTGACTTGAGGGCGACTGCCTTATAGAAGATGCAGCAAGACTTGAAGGTGATTTGTGCATGCATGATTTGTGGGAGCCAGTGAAGGTCAGTGAGGGCCGGGGTGATGTGATTGTATCTGTGTAGTCCCTTGGTGAGGTGTGCGACAGCAGGTAAGACACTTCTGAGGGGCACAAGGGAGGACGACGGGAGGCCTTCAAAGATGCCTCACCGCTTGCATGAGCTGCCGTCCAGAACACATTCAGGCATGTTATAGATTTAGGACAGCGCATGGGAAATCTCTTTCTTCAGAGCTCCCAGCAAATTCAAACTAAAGACTGCATCTCTTGGAAAATTAATGACATTATTTCTTTTTGTTTTGTTTAGCACTGACTATAGAGCAGGTATGAGTAATTCACAGAGCATGCAAACTGTATTCACTCTATGGACCTCATTATGAGGTTGGCATTAATACCGCCAACCTCTACAGCCGTTATCACAGATGGTAAATACTGATTACCGCCCGATTTACAGTTAGGCATTTCAGGAGTCCTGCTCGACTGCATTGTGGATAGGCCATTGACGACCGCCGTTGCCGACCACCATTACTGCCACAATTACCGCCTGTTTCACCTCCCCACGCAAGCAGGTGATTTGACTGAGTTTGAGTTCCCAAATGCTAAATTAGGCTGAGTGGTTAAACAGGGGGTCATTCTAAATACTGCCTTTTTTACGACAACCACAAGAGTTTTGAAGAGACCCTATGTGCAAGCCTTATTTCAGTCTTCTGAAATGGTCAGGCCTCCATTGGGGGGCCCCTTGTGACCTTACATTCGTCTGCAAAAATAGAAATGTTGTTCACATTTCTGCAGGAATAAAAAGGGAAACATGCTGGGAAAAACTGATGTGATGCAGAGCTGCTGTGGAAAATGTACGTTTATATTTCTGAGTTTATTTACAAAAAATGACAAATACATCTACAAATGACATTAAGCAGCACTCGCTCCTCGGTGAGCATTTTTCAACATTCCTGATTGCTTCGAACGCAAACAATATGACTACCCTCCATGCACTGCCACACCTGCTACACACAGTCATACCAATGGCATACCAGGGCATGCTCACTCATTAGGCAATGTGCAAGAGCATTATTTGTAGTTGTGTTTATTTGACAACAGGCTGTCAATTTCCTCAGAAATTACTGTCAACACATTTACAGCATTCCCACGAAGGGTGCCTGTAGGATAGCAGAAAGATGAGTACTACTACTACAAGTAGTGAGCGAGATTTTGAGGGTGTAAACAATTAGAATATATACCAGGGACAAAACAAACAGTAACGAAATGTGTATCAGAAAACTAGATTGTTAATTACTGGTGATGATTCTGCTCTTATTCCCATTTCCGGGGGCCATTGGAGTGAAATCTGCAGATCCTTGTTGTTGTGTGAGGTGATCAATGTTTTAGTTTCTTTTGGGTTCAGTTTTAGGTTGCTGTTGGTGATCCAAAGTTTATCTTGTTGAGGTACTTGGTGAGGGAGTTGTTTATGTCAGTGCTGATAGTGATCTTGAAAATGAGTTGAGTGCCGTCGGTATAGGTGTAACATGTTATTCAATCATTTTCGAGCGTTTCATGAGAGGCGCCATGCATATAATGAAGAGAGGTAGTGAGAGTGTTGATCCTTGTGGGATGCTGCAGTTGGTGGTTCTCGTTGCTGAGGTGATAGGAGGTAAATACAGTGTTTCGGTTCTGTCTGTGAGGAAGGGTTTTAGCCATTGCAGTGAAGAGCTATGAAGGCTGTATTGTTGGAATGTACGTGATTATTTTGAATACGAACATTTCGAAGATGCAAATGTCCAAATCTAAATGTTCGTATTCGAAATAAGCACCCCACAGCTAAATGCCCTTTGTAGACCCCGCTCCCACCGCCCCCTTACCTTTTAGTGGCACACTTTGCTGCGTGCTGCAGAGTCCCTGCAGTGCAGGTTCCCTTCACTTCCGTGGATGGGAACCGGCAGGGTCGGACTGGGACAAAATATAGGCCCGGTCACCCAAGAAAAAGTGGGCCACCCCTCGCCTCAAAAAAGTGGGCCACCCCTCGCCTCACGACCCTTGACCTCTGATGACATCACCAGAAAGGATGTCATTTGACCCCACCCCAAAGCGACATCTGGGAAGCGATGAAACACGACCTTTCACCCCTTGACAAAACAGGAAGTGGCATAGAATAGCATTGGTCCTAAGTACACTAAATTACTGTGAAACCAAGCAGACGTCCAAGGCCAAATGATAATATGTTATAGTATAGCACTTACGCTTAAGCTCTTTTTTATAGAACAAATATGCATACAATATCACCCAATGTGAGTTGGTACTCATGTATTGACTTAAGAAGGATGAAAGGCTTTTTGAAAAAAGAAAAAAAAGAAGAAAATAAATATATGTTTTTTCCTTTTTTTTTTCTTCCAAAAAGGCCCAGGCATGGCCAGAAACTGGCCCCGACTCCCCAGGGACGATTTCGGCCTGGCCACGGCAGAAAGGCCGAGGGGCCAATCCAACCCTGGGAACCGGCGCTGCAGAGTCCTTTTCTGTTTTTTTTGTTTCCATTTTTATTTTGGATGCGGGGGACACCCCTGCCACCCCGATTCCATTATAACAAACAGGGGTGCGGGGGACACCCACGCAACCCCTGCTTCCTTTGTTCATTATAATGTAAAACGAATGGTTGTAATGTTTGGGATTTGCAGCTGTATGTAATTTTGGTACAGCCGAAATCCGATCATTTCAACCATTCGTTTTTTAAATTAGGATGTTTTCGTACGATACCGTATTCTTATAGTCTTATGATTAAGGTAGTGTGGCTGATGGTGTGGAAGGCAGCTGATATATTCAGTTAAAGGACATATAGTATTTTGCTGTAAGCACTCATCGTTAAGAAATCCCATATGGAAAGGAGTGCTGATTCTGTTAATCTCATCAGTGGTATACCTACTGTGGGTTTGGTCCAGTAGGTTGGATATGGGCCTGTAGTTAGTTGGAATGTCTGCTTTCACTGCCTCATTCTTTAAAAGCGGTTTAATGAAGGCAGCTTTGTAAGTATTTAACACGATTCCTATTTCTAGTGAAAGATCCATCGATTTTTAGAACTAGATGGTTGGGTTTCTTTAGTGAGAATATTTTTGTATATGTTTGGTGGGCAAGGGTAATTGCTTGATTTAGCGTTTTCTACTGCCTGTTACCAGTTATTTGAAGGTTTTATCTGAAATTGGTCTGGAGTAGTTGAGTTCTGTTGTTGTTATCAGGTTTCCTGTGTCTGGTAAAGCTGTTGGCTGTGTTGGAGGTAATGGCATCAATGGCTTGTAAGTTTATTTTGATTCTGAAGTAGTCTGTTATGATGTTGCATAGATTTTGGGATGGTATGGGCTGCATGACATTGAGTTTTTCGTTCAATGTATGGTTTTGTTTATTGCCTTCAGTGGGTTTGTAGGTGATTGAATTCTTTGAGTGTAATCGAATTTCTTGGCCTTTTTACATGGCTGCTTTATATAGACGTATCTGCTGTGAGTATTTGACTTTATTTGACTTTACCGGGGTTGATTGTAGTGTTGTGTAGAGGAGCACCCGAATGCCTCTGCAGGGAGACCCGCCCCTGTTCTGCCTATATGTTGGAAACCGAAATTGTGACATGCGCAACAGCATTAATGGTACCTATAGCGCAAAAATCCTTTGTGATAAGCTATACATTGAGAAGACCCACCATGATGTATCCCCAGAGAGATGATGGTCTCCTAAAAGAGACCGCCGAAGAAGTGTGAAGATGTGAACAAGAGAGACTGGTGATGTCACAAGAGATGTCCCGGGAGGATAGCCTAGCGGCAACGTGTCCGCCTTGGAAGCAAGATGACACGAAGCAACACAGGTTCGATCCCTGGGTCCGTGCTTAGAAACCTCTGGGTATTTAAGCGCATTACAAATGCACAACTAAGACAAAAAAACAAAAAAAATCACATTTATGCAACTAACAAACAATTCCTGTAACAGCGCCTCGATGCCCGCCGGCTGTGTGAGCGCTTTAAAAATGCAAATTAAAAAAAAAGAGTGTGACGCACTGAGAAGGATGACCAGAGAAGAGAATGCATAGACCTTATAGAATTTGATGGCGAAGTAAAGAATCGAGAAGACGTTCATGTGTGAAATTAAGATTGCACGTGTAAAGAAGCACTGAAGAAAATGCAAGTCATTTTATAGCTGTACAGAGGCCGTAACGCAAGTAGACTAAGTAATCATATGGCTGGCTATACGTAGTGAATAGACTACAGGTGGTGGCGCCAACACACATATATATATATATTATATATATAAATATATTATATGTGTAGAATCTGGATATTCAATGCTATCATTTTAGTAAGCTCAACCTATGGGGAAAGGAGGATTGATAGCTATGTGTGTGTCGCAGCAAAGAATAAGCCGAAGCTGGAAGATGGACCAAAGGAAGACTGCTTAGCTTGATGTCAAGGGCTGGGACAGCCAGGAATTGGTTATCTATTCTCAAAGACAGTAAAATGTGAGAAGCAAAATTGTCCCTTGTTAAATTGCAAAGAGAGAACACCTTGAGAGCCAAGTTTCTTCATTTAAGAAAATTAAATGCTATAAAATGGGCCGATTCACGGTCTTTGATCACGTGAGTCCAAAATGGAAATAGATGTGGGCATGAAAGCTTGTACCTTGATAAGAAGGTGCTCACACTCCCTTATATTCCTAGAGACAAGCAGCAACTACAAGGCCAAGTTCAACGACAATCTGAATGGCAGACGGCATGAGTGATGAGAGATGATGGGCTTATTGGGTGGGGAGGTGCGGTCAAGTCCACCCGCCAGCACCTGGGGGACCAGCTGACGTACTGCTAGAGAATCTAATGTTCCAGAAGGGTACAAGTGTGCCAACCAATTGTAGTATACCATATATAACGAAGGCCCTTATAGTTTGATAGTCAATAGTGTGCCGTTTAGCTAATAACTGTTGAAGATGACTTGCACCAAGGGAGGGCATGAGTTGCCCATGAGTTGCCCACCTGACTGTAGAGACCCAATCACAATCCTGTCTCATATAGAAAGTATACTTAGATGTTCCTTTGCTATAAAAGTATAATTCTTTATGAAATGCATTGAGATCGTGATGTGTGACGTCCGTTGATGTCCGTTGTACTCCCTGTTCTAGGTAATTGATATTAAAACAGACATTTTTGCCAACTTCCTGAGTCGGTCTTCTTGTTTGGTGTGAGAGTCATTTTCCATTCCATCCATTGTACGATGTGTTACCTTAATTAAAAGGACCATAAGGGTTCAGTTGTCTCACTTGGTAGCATGTCGGATGGTTGAATAGAAAGCCCCATCTACCTTTAGACTGTAGAGTTTCGGACAATCTAATACTCTCCACCATCTAGCTGGAAGATTGCAAGGTTTCCTGTGGAGAGTGGCCGATATAGAATTCTTGCAAGAAAATCATGACACGTGGGACGGGTCCCTCTTTGACTAAATCCCTCCTGGTTTCCACAGGCGCTTTGTGGACGGAAGGTGACAGTGGTCAATTGGAGTGAGGAGCCGATACCGAAGGCCAGGAGGTGAAAGTGCAAATGGTGAGTAGACTAAGGAGAATGGCAAATTGAGGGGATGAGATTGTAGTAGTTTAAAAGTAACGGGTAATTAGAAAGTAACGAGGGAAAGTAATGGGTAATTAGGAAGTAATGGAGAGAAGTAACATGTGATTATTTTCTTTTGTGTGTAATTGAGAGAGAAGGCCCAAGAGTCCTAATTCAAGGGGATTCAGAAGGAGTTGTCATACACTTCAGTCGAAGTAACTTAGGCTACGTATTGGACATGGCCATATAAGATGACAACTCAAATCCTGTTATCAGGGTATAATTAGGGGCAGAAACAAGAGGATTGATCACTGAGATAAATGTGAAGAGTCGACTAGTGAGTCTGTTTGTGTATTTGTGGTATATTAAGGTGTCGATGAGAGACAATTGTGTAAGGAGAGTTGAAAAAAGGTTAAAAAGATAGAGCGTCTATATAGGGAAACTGGCGGTACTGATTTAGAGGTAGACTGAGATTAGTAAAAAAAATAGAGGTTTGAGTGGCGATTGTTGGAGCGTGCTTGTATTTGTTGTTTTCATAAAGGTATATTGTGTAAACACTGGTATGTATTGACAATTGAGACTCGTTACAATGGGAGATATTACTCCTCTGATGCATTTATGTAAGACATTGACAAAACATATGCCCAAGCTCAAACAGTACAGTGCAGAATGGGTGAAAGGCATGGCAGATAAAATGTTCATGACATGGCCACAAGGGGGATCGTTGACGAGAGAGGTATTGCAACACATGACCACATACTTGCACGCGGAATTGTACGATCAGACCGAAAAAAGGTCTGACCGTACAAAAAGACCAAAACATGCTACCACCAAAGGTTCGAACACCAAAAGTTCGAACCTTTGGTTGGACCATTGTAGGTAAGTATAAAAAAAAGACTGTGGGGGATGCAGGGGTGTCCCCTGCAACACCCCGCTCACTATACTGTGTGGTATAGTGAGCGGGGTGTTGCAGGGGACACCCCCGCAGCACACACGAAAAATAATCAAACGAGGGGCTGCAGGGGTGACCCCCACAACACCCGGCTCACTATACTGTGTGGTTTAGTGAGCGGGGTGTTGCGGGGGAAACCCGTGCAACCCCCCGTAAAAAAAAAAGAAAAGGACATGCGGGGCCGGTACCCGATCACGGAAGCGAAAGGGAACTGGCTTCGCAGGAACACAGCGTGAAGAGAAGGTAAGTAGGGTTTATTTATGTGGGGGGGGGTGTTGATGGTGTGGGTGGGGGTGTGGCGTGGGGATGTCGGTATGTAGGGGTTTTGTACGTGTGTTCGCATGGGAAATGTACAAACCTTTTGTGGTTCGTACATTTCACATGCAAACTTTTCAGCCGTGGTAAAATCAGCCTTGGTCGGGTCACATAGATCCCTTGCGCGCTGCATACATGGGAAAGAAATTGAAGAAAAGGTTAGCTATTTTAGAGCTTTGTAAAATGTACCAGGAAGAGAGGGAGGAACCGATACATGAGGATTAGATGCTTAATCAATGCAAAGAGCAAGGTATCGAGGCTTCTGCTCCCCTTGCCTCGCTTGAGGTAAAAGGCGATAACACAGAAGATGCAGGCATGTATCTGTTAAAGGAACTAAAAGCGGCGGCAGGGTGTAGTAATCTGATATACGATCCACCTGCTTATAGTAGTGATGATAGTCCAGATTAGACTAAGAGAAAAGAGGAGATTTTTAAGGTTTTACAAAACAGGGAACAGAAAAGCAAGCAATCGAATGTATCAACAGAGATAGAACGAGAGATCAAGAGGTGGAAAGGAGAGAAGGATAAAGCTGACAAAGTAACGCTCGTACAGAATGAATGGATGGGAAGAGAGATATTACTCAAGTTAGATGGGAAAAGCATTGAGGAAGTTAGGCAAAGAGAAGATCAAGACAAACAGCATACAAAAGACAGGGAACGAGAGAGGAGATTGAAAGAAGATGAGCATAAGAGGAAGAGCAGACAGCGATGAGAACAGATGTATCAGCAGAAGCAGCAAAAGAAACAAGAAAGGTCAGAGGATCAAAGAAAGTATGACAACAGATTGAGAGCAATGGAAGAACGGGATAAGCAAAAAAGGAAGAGGGAAGAGGAGGAAGTGCAGAAATTAAGAGATAGAAGAATAAAAAGATGAAGAGAAGAGGAAGAAAGAAAAGCGGGGTTAAGGAGAGATGAGATGAGAAAGGAAGAGGAAAGAGTTAGATGGGAAGTAAATAAGCGAAGAGAAGTAGATGAAGAATTAGAACGAAAGAGGAGACAGCGGGAATGTGATATTGATCGCATTCAAAAGGAATTAATGGAGCCAAGTCCAGTAATAGAATGGAGCAGTATAGAGGAGTTCTTCCTGTTAGAGGGAGCAACGTCAGGGCCACCCAGAGTAACCTAGAAGAGAACTTTGCTATAGGGAGCATCGGAGATAGGATCGATAAAGCCTATCAGGAATTAAGAGAAGGTGGCAAATCGGGAAGCCGAGGAAAGGGAGAACAAACCCTAGTCCTCAAATCATGAAGCAGAGAGAATAATCCATTCTTGAGCATTGAGCCTTGTCTTTAAGTAGACTGACCTTAGATAAAGGTAAAGGGGACGAGAGCCATACTAGTTGGGGACTAGATATGTCAGACGAGGAGAGAGAACATGAATGGGGAACAGGGAGGAGGTGCATATGCCCTTGAGGCAGGCCTGCAGGCAGACAAAGAAGTGAGATGGTCCATTCTAGAGCAATCTAGAGAAAGGATGCCAGATGCAATAGCATGTCCAGATCACCGTAAAGGACAGTCGTATAGCGAGAGGGGGGAATAACCGCCATATGTAAACAGGTTAAGGTCATTGCCAGGAAAGAGATGATCAGGAACCATTGTTCCTACTATGGATAGGCAGACGAAGGGCCGCCAATTGCAAATCGAGATTTACGCAATTTCCGTTATTGGAAAAACAGGGAGAAAGGTCACAGTGTATTCCATGGCCACAGATGGATAAGGATAATTTAAGGTGCAAACTCCCCAGTTTGACGACAGGTGTGGAAAAATGGATTTATGAGTTAGAAAAAATGATGGGAGGAAATACTTTGGCAATAGGAGATATTAAGGGTCTCCTAGCAGCCATTCTTGGGGAAAGAGCTGATGACATTTGGACAAGAGCAGGATACTCAAGTGTCACGGCATAGAACACAGTGCACGATGGAGTGCTATTTAATAATTGTAGGGCAGACGTCTCGAGAGCTCTCAAAGTACAGTATCCCGATGTATCCGACATGAGTGGAATTACGACACATAAGATGAAAGAGGAGGAAGATCTGTTTACTTATATTCAGGAACGCTGGACTCTTGAAATGCGTGAGCCATTGAGAAAAACAGAGGCAGTATTTTACCACATTTTATGTCAGGGATTACCTGAGCAGGTACACAGGGAACTAAAGAAGCAAGTGGGAATGGAAGCGAATCCATGGCCTGAAATACAGTTGTCTATAGTGCATCACTGTCGGCTGATGCATGAGAAAAACAGGAAGAGAAATGCTGCTAGAAAGATTGAGGAAGCCAAGTTGGTCCAGAAGAAATTGTCAAAGTATGCCATAGAAGTGGAGGTATTAACAAGCGGAGAAGGGATAGGAGCACAGAAAGCAGTGGATACATCGCAGACGAATAATCAGCGCTCGATGGACCATAGAGGGAATAGATTTATACTACGAGGTAGAGGCATGGGTTACATTGGAAGGGGTGGATTTCAGAATAGTCTAAATGGATTTCAGAGTGTACAAAATAAGAATCAGAATGTGCAAGGATGGTTCAACCAAGGGGGACTAATCAGACGAGGTCCTCCTATATGCTGGACATTTGGGAAGACAGGGCACATTGCGCGCAAATGTGGAAGCCATGGGTATGTACAAAAAGGTCAGTTCTCAAGAGGGGGGACAGCTTATCCTCCAGCATATAGTTCACAAGTTAGGGAAGGATTCAGCCAAGATCAGACAGCGTATCAAACACAAGCGCCGCAGGGGGCGTGGCCAAGCAGCCATGGAGTAGGCTGCGATTCCTTGGAGCTCCGTGATCCGACTTATTGATTCGAAGCAAAACGCATGTTTTGACGGCCGATTCCAGTGGAAAAAAGATACAGTATCTGTGTGAATACTTCAGGCAGCAGATGAGCGTATCGGCGTGAGAAAGTGGACACAACAGATTGAATTAGGCCACTTTATGTACTGATCCTGGTGCAGCGCAATCGAAACTAAGATGGCGGCTTGCCACCACAAAGGGAACCCGGTGGCACTTGAAATCGGGTGCCAGGCGAGCAGTGACTGGACTGCTGGCGTGCAGCGGCGGATGAAACAGTGAGTGGCCGACTACCGGTGAGAAGCCCACGAATAGCCCGAGAGGATGTACACAGCGTTGGGCCACTGGGCCATGAGATGGCGGCACGGCCTTGGTGCTCCCACTGGGCCAGGACGACGTATACATGAAACGGACAAGAAGACTGACAGTGTTCCCGCAGTAAGATAGAAGCGTCAAGCACGCAGGGATTACATCCCAAATCCGCACCGAGGAGTGGATGAGCAAATACGGACACAATAAGTGGCGACAAGACCTGTACGCCCGAAACAAAGTGGCGGCTGATCCTGAACAAAGGATTGCACTGGTGGACCGTGAAGCGGCCTCGTAAGGTCTGGGACGCAGCAAATGGTTATGTGCATCTTGTATGTACCATCGGCCTTTGATAGGTGCAAAGACTATGAAGAAGCACCGGAGATGCTGATGATGGCACCTTGCTGATGACTGGCACAGACGCTAAGAGGTGGTTGTGACGCGGAGAGTTACAATCCACCTGAATAACAATTTTGTGTGTAACAATTGGTGTAGGCTGATATACAGAGACACCAACGACTCGAACAACAACTAAGCGGCACCGGGCCGGAGCCAGTCACGTGGACAAGGTTGCACCATGTCGGTGAAAAGTGTGAGAGCCAAGACCAAACAACCTACAATGGAGGTCTTCGTGAAAGCGCAGAAGACCTCCACAACATCGGAGCGGGGCGCGTCCACGACTTCTGCTGAAGAAGCCCCAGAAGGAGACAAGCACCAAATCCTGGAGGCTATATCGGAGCTGAGCACCAAGTGGGGCGCGGCAATGGCGGACTTGCGGACAGCCCTGGAAGGTAAAATTGATGCGGTTGGGACTGAACATACCCAGTTACGACAAGATGTCAGGGGGCTGGCGGAGAGAACAAGTGGGCTGGAGAGTGCCGTAAAGACCAATATGGATGTCAGCACGACTAACGCGAAGGAAGTTCATGTGCTCAAACAGCAGGTTGCTAACCTCGAAAATCGGGTGGAGGAAGCTGAGGGAAGAGCGAGGAGAAATAACATACGGATGGACGGCCTGCCGGAGAGGGAGGAGGGTCCAGACCCTACAAACTACGTGGAAAACTTGATCCTACAAGAAATAGGAGCAGATAAGCTTTCGCAGGGATTCACGGTGGAGCGGGCGCACCAAGCATTGATGAGGAAACCGCGACCTGGGGCTCTGCCACGACCTATCATCGCGAGGATCTTGAACTACAGAGATAGGGAGAAGATCGTAGAATATTTTCGCAAAGGTGGGACAATACAGAGAGCATCCGCCAACATTACAGCACACCCGGACTATACGATGCTGGTGCAGAGACTGAGATACAACTACGTGGCCGCAGCAGGCATCAAATACATGCTCCTGTACCCGGCAAAGCTGAAGGTGCTACATAAGGGCAGAGCCTCTTTTTTGACATTCCCGAAGAGGTGGTAACGTGGCTGGATCTACAGGGTTGCCCGGAACAAGAAGTGGACCATGACCGGCAGGAACAGGACGGCTAAAAAACTGGTGCCGCGGACATTGGGGGTGCCAGATTATACCGGGAAACGAGATTAGTTGAACATTGGATAGCATTCGGGCCCTGTGCCCGTCATGGACTGGAATATAGTAGGTAAATTGTAATTGGAAGCAGCATAAAGTAAATACAATGCGTAATACATTTGGGAATAGGAGCAATAGGATGGAGGCAACTCACCCCTGAAATACTAATAGTTAAGTGGCCATTAGGGCGACTTTACCCTACCGAGCCCTGAGCATAAGTTTGTGCTGGACAGGGCTAGATGTGGCGGTGCCCGAGATCCAGGGATGGAGCTAGGCAACAGTTGGGGGGGGTGTTGTTGGGGAAGGGTTGGGTTGGGGGAGGGAAGGGAGGTGGGAAGTTTGGGTTGTACATAGTTTTGGGGAGTTCAAGTTTAAATAGCCTACATGGAAGAGTTGAAGGGTTGTATCTGCATAGCATTACCGGGAGGGTTCGGTTGGGGATGAGGGAGGAAGATATCAGAGCGCTATGGGAGATCGCAGGATAGTGACGTGGAATGTCAGGGGATTTAACAGTTATATGAAGAGGAATAAAGTCATGCTGTATTTGAAAAGGCAAAAGATAGATGTTGCACTGTTGCAGGAGACGCATTTGACGCGGGAGAAACTGGAGCTAGTTGGAAAAAAAATGGAAAGGGATTGTGGCGGGTTCGTCGTACTCTGCTTATGCTAGGGGAGTGCTTGTCTGGGTAGCACCTCATGTCCCGTTTCAGCTACTGCAGGAAACGGTGGACACTGACGGGAGGATGGTTATTTTGAGAGGGCTGTTGGAGAATAAAGAGGTATGCATCGTGAATACGTATGCCCCTAACCATAACACGGCGGCATACTTCAGGACTCTGTGCACTAACCTTAGTATGTGCGTGGGAAGCGTGGTTATTTGGGGCGGGGATTTCAATTGTGTAATGAACCCCAAAGTGGATAGATCTGACAACAGGATTGATAGGCCCACCCCAGTGGCCAAAGCATTGCAGGTGTTACTAGATGATTTCGGCTTGGTAGATGTATGGAGAACAAAACATCCCAATGATAGGCAATATTTGCATTATTCTGCCCGCAGCAGCTATACACGAGACTGGACTATGTCTTTGCCACGCCGAATGTGGTGGCAGAGAGCACTCAAATAGAATACAAGGCGAGGGTCCTCTCTGATCACTCGCCCCTGATCCTTGGGTGGCAATACTGCCCCCCGAGGGAGCGGATCCTGACGTGGCACCTCCAGGCAGAGGCACTCAAAGATACGGTCTTTCGTGAGGACATAAGGGATGAGATCATGAACTATTTTGAGACGAATACTGGAAGTGTTGACTCAGTGGGTACACTATGGGAAGCTTTTAAGGTGGTGATGCGAGGGGCAGCCATAGCTAAGTCAAAGGGCCTGCAAGGTGGGGTTCTGGCTGACCTACAAAGAGTTGAAGATGAACTAGAAAGGACATTAGAATGTGATAGTGTGGACACTGAGCTAGCACTTAAACTACAACAGCAATGTGCGGCACATTGGGAAAGGCTCTGTAACCTCAATTACAAAAAGTATGTAGAAAGACAGCACGCGGGAGGAGATAAAACAGGAGGCTTTTAGCGTGGCTGTACAAGAGTGAGACCCCTAGACCCCCGATTAGGACAATAGTCAGAGAAGATGGCGATGTAGTGGACACTCAAGAAGGAGTTAACAGGGAATTTGCGGATTATTATAGGGTGCTATACAGTGACGAGGAGGGGAGTAGTCAAGAGGAGATAACGAAACACTAGAATTTATAGGATTACCTAAGATAAGTGATGAAGAGAGAGAAGAGCTTTATGCACCAATTACCCTGGAGGAGCTGAGGGAGGTTGTGAAGCAGTTGCCCACCAGTAAGACCCCAGGAGCAGACGGGTTCCCTAGTGAATTTTACTAAGTATATAGAGAAGAAGTGCTACCCCCATTGCTAGACATGCTTAATGAAGCTTTTGAGATAGGAAGGTTGCCGGAGTCACTCAGAGAGGCGATCATAATACTGCTTCCTAAGCCCAACAAACCGGGGCATAGCTGTAGCTCCGACAGGCCTTTGTCGATGCTGAACCAGGACAGCAAGATACTGACGGCTGTCCTGGCAAACAGATTGCGGAGAGTAATTAGTAAATTAATCCACCCGGATCAAACAGGCTATGTCCCAAACAGGAATATAACCCATAATCATAGGAGACTCCACCGTGTGATCGAATGGGCAGATAGAAATGAAGGCGAAATGGCGATTGTATCCCTAGAAGCAGTTAAATCTTTTGACTCTGTTAAGTGGCCATGGCTGCTGGCAGCCCTGGGAGGTAATGGAGTAGGGCCGGGTTATATCAGGTGGGCGAAAATGCTATACAGTGAGCCGTTAGCCAGAGTTCGAACGGGATCAGTGATATCCAAGAGATGGCAGCTTAGTAGAGGTACCAGGCAGGGGTGCCTCTGGTCCCCGATGCTTTACATTCTAGCCCTGGAGCATCTAGCAATATACCTTAGGCAACAATACGATATGATAGGTATTGAGGTTGGGGAGGAGCGGCATCTAATATCCTTATATGCGGATGATTTATTATTATACTTGAAATACCCAGAAGAGAATCTTCAATATATCCTTGAAGTGATGGAGAAATATGCGGGGTTGTCCGGCATAGCGGTAAATCCCCAAAAATCCATTCTATTCCCCCTAGGTAGCTACAAGGGGACCCCAGAGGAAAGGTTGCTGGTGTTACAGATACCCTGGGTGATTGGTTCTTTCCGTTACCTTGGCATAGATGTGTATCACACAGCAGAAGAGGAACATAAGCACAACACATTGGTAGCTGTTGAGAAAATCCAGAAATGCATGAAGCTTTGGGAGAAGTTGCCCCTAGCTATGATGGGACGGGGGGCAATGCTTAAGATGGTGGTCCTACCTAGGCTTTTACATTATTTTAACAATATCCCACATATGATACCCAAGAAGTTCTTCGCTAAACTGAATAGTCTGTGCAGGGACTTCCTATGGCATGGTACCCGGAATAGAGTAGCGCTATGGAAGTTGCAGAACTTCTCTGAAAAGGGAGGTATCAGGTCAATTACAATATGTGGCCAATTGGCTCTCAGACGAAGCGACCCCTGAACATAGGTTGTTTGGGCGGGTTTGTACCCCATTTTACTTAAGGGAAATGATATGGTTGCCTGAATCAGACATGAAGGAGCGCCCTAAGATCATGATGTTGGGGTGGAAAATGTGGCGTTGAGCGTGTCGGATGATGGAGGACCCATTCCCGTGCTCCCCGCAAGTACCGCTGGTCGCATTAGCAGGAGGGGACAAGCAGCTGAGGGTGATTATACCTACTGGCAATCGGTGGGACTGGTGACGTAGGGGACATCTGGTAAGAGGGGACCATTAGAGATTTCGAAGAACTTGGGGAGGTGGCGGGATTACACACTGGCCAATATGTTACATACCATAGGATGGTCCAGAAAATTTGGAAAACGTGGCCTGAAACAGTGTTAGCAGAGGAACCAGATGCTACTGTGGGGGTAATATATGACATATCGGAAGGGGGGCATGAGATTTCTAGATTGTATGAGATGGTGATGACCAAGGTGGGGAAGGAATTGACACATTTGAGACTTGATTGGGAGGAGGAGGTGGGGGCCCCGATGGGAGATGGGATGTGGGAACACGCCCTAGGATATCACAAGAAAGTGTCAAGAAACGCCAGACTTAAACAAATACAGTTGTACATAACGCATAGGGCATACATGACCCCACTGAAGATATCCAAGTTCCGGAACGCAGGGCGACAGGCGTGCCCTAAGTGCGACATGGAAAACGCTGACATGACACACAATGACACACAAAACACATGTTTTGGTCATGCCCAGTAATCAAAGGTTTCTGGGGTGAAGTGGCACAAAAATGAGCGACAAAAGGGGTCACGCTTGTCATAGATACGGTTTGGGCCTGCTTGCTGGAAGGGTTCCCAGACCACGGAAACTTAAACATGTTGAGAAACTGAGAAACTTGGCATATGTGTTAGCAAAACGGAGGATCGCCATGGGATGGAAGAAGTGTCACAAGCCACGGGTGGAGGCATGGTGGAGGGAGTTACAGAAATGGGCGGACGCTGAAACGGTAGCATGGTAGGAGGCGAGCAGCATGAGTGGGGAGGAAGAAGTAGGTACCTTGATGGCATGGAAACTATTAATAGTGGAACTGTTCGATCTATATCGGACCCGATTGAATCCGAAGATAGTGAGACCCAGCCACATGTAGCAGATGCTGAACGAGAAGTACTAATAGGCTCATAATGGAGGGTGGGGCTTCGGGAGCAGTGGCAAACTGGAAATACAAATGGTGTTTATTGGAATTGTTGTAAATTACACTGCGTGTTGGGTTTGTTTGTATTGTTGTTTGGTTTTAATAAAATTAATAAACTATTTAAAAAAAAAAACACAAGCGCCGCAAGTGCAGCAGGCACAGCAACTACAACAGTTACAGCAAACACCAGTGAATCTACCACAAGGGCAGTCGCAGCACGCCCCCAAGCAGATACAGCAGGACAAAATTACTGAAACTGGGAATAGGGGGTATCACTATGGTGGGAGGGAATCCTTTCACAGGTACAGAGGTATGCATGTATCCATAATAGGACAGCTTACAGACATCACTGAGAGAAAATAATTATGTGCAAGATTTAAAGACAAAAGAGATGTCTTCAGTATTATCCGTGACACCAGACCCCCAAGAGGAACCAAGGGTTGAGGTGACGATAGGAGGCAAATCTTTTTAGTTTTTAGTAGACACTGGTGCAACTTGTTCATGTATACGAGAGGGAAAATATCCAATGCTGGGAAATGCCATTAATGCTCAAGGATTCACTGGAGCTACAAGTCGAGTTCCTTTTACTGATGAATTACCAGTCTCTATAGGAGAGTGTGATATGTATGTTCCATTGTTGTATTCGCGGCAGACACCAGTTAATATTTTGGGAAGAGACTTAATGAAAAAACTTAACATGATGATTTCTTTTACTGACAAAGGTATAGTGTGCTTCACTCCTGGGATACACTATATGAATGTGGGCGTGTTCATATAGGCATTTACAGAGCTAATGGCTCTGCAAGATGTGGCAATAGACCCCATAGTCTTTCTTTATGGAGTGGGCATTCTATTAATGTGGCTACCTGGTTTAGTGGGAAAGACTATAAGGATACCTCATGAAATTCTATTTAGACCACAGGTACCTATGGATGAAGACGGGGACAGACTATCCCCCTAGAATTGGATGCAGCCATAGTACGAGGGGAAATGACAATGCTCGAAATAACAGATGATGAAGGTAGGCCATGGAGAACAGTGTTTGCCATTGCGGAAGGGTGCAGATTGACTGACGTCACTGACGACGATATGTTTAAAGACGATCCATCAGATGATGAAGTGGTGTTCTTTTTGAGCATTACGTATTGGATCAGAATGGAGAATAGGGAGATCACACAGCGCATGGTGATAAAGCAACAGCACCCAGCATTTTTTGATGAAGAAAGTGCCAAGCGTTTTATGGACTAAAGGCCCTTATGATGTTGGCTTACTAAAGGGAGTAGGGGAGGTTAAAATAATGCTGAAACCAGGAGTGATTTTACCTCGAGTGAGACAATACTCAATTTCTCGAGAGGCAGAGGAGGGCATTTTTGAGACTATCTCAGCACTCATGGAGCAGGGTTTCTGGTACCGTCAGAGTCATTTTGCAATACTGTGGTGTACCCTGTGAAGAAATTAAAGGGAGGGCCATGGAGATTCATACAAGACATGAGACCGATTAACCATATTGTAGAGGCAGAGTTTCCCTTAGTTCCTAATCCAGCAACGAGGTTATGCAGTATCCCAGTAGAAGCGCAATATTTCACAGTGATTGACTTGAAAATGTGTTTTTCTCAATCCCATTGCACAAAGATTCATAAGACTTGACTTCATTTTTGTTTCGTCAAATTCACCTGAAGCACACAAGGCTACCTCGGGGGTACTGTGAGTCTCCATCAACCTTTAATAGATTCCTACAAATAGACCTAGGCAATATTGATTTTAAAAGCACTGTGATACAGTATGTAGATTACATTTTGATTTGTAGAATAACACAAGATGAGTGTAGACAAGACTCAATTCAATTGATGTCTATTCTAGCAGACAAGGGATACAAGCTAGACAAAGAGAAGCTACAGTATTGTCAGGAAGATGTTTTGTACATAGGCCAGGTAATTATGCATGAGGTAACGAAGGTCATACCTTTATGAGCAGAGGCGATTATGAAAACAGCCAAACCACATACGGAGAAGCAGATGCAACAGTTTCTGGTTCTATGTAATTATGTAAGAGCATGGGTGTTTGATTATAGCTCATACACAAGACACCTTTTGCGGGCTTTGAAGAAAGCACCACAGGTGAATAAGGAAAAAATAGAATGGTCTGAATAAATGCAGGGAGGATTTGAAGAATTGAAAAAGGCAATTTGTACAGCTCCTGTTTTAGGGATTCCCAACTATGCTGAGGAGTTTTTCTTATTTTCACACACTAATGGGACAGTCATGACAGCAGTGCTTACACAGAGAACTACATTCGGGTATAAACCTTTGGCATATTCTGGTGGGATTTCAGACCCGGTTTTGAAAGGGCATTTTCCTTGCAAACAGTCATTGGCAGCTGTTGCATTTGTAATTGAGAAATCTACAAGAATTTTAATGTGTTGTTCTATGGCGCTTTTTGTGGAGCATGCTTTGTTTGCCATTTTAGAGAAACCTAAGTGCACATTGACATTTCAGAGAGCTTCAGTATATGAAGTGATTCTATCAAATCCAGCGATTAAAATTGTCAGGTGTAAAATAGTGAATCCTGCCACCTTCGTGGCTGACCCAGTGGCAGAGGGCGAACATGTGCATGATTGCGCAAACTATGAGGAGTTTTACAATGACATACCACACGTTAAAGAAAATCCACTTGCAGGAGGAGAGATTCTCTTTATTGATAGTTCTTTGAAAATGTATCAGACAAGTGGACAAAGGCATTCTGGCACAGCTGTAGTGAGGCATAGAGCAAACTGAGAATTTGAGGTTGCGGCAAGTGCAAGACTACTGTCTCACTTTTCAGCGCAATCGGCAGAATTGGTAGCGATTATTGTCACGCTTGAGAAACACGAAGGGCAGGAAGTGGTGGTGTACAGTGACTCCGCTTACGTGACATCAACCGTACATGCAGGGCTAGTACATTGGAAGAGGAGGGGCTACCTCTGTGCGGAGGGCACTCTAGTGCTGCATGCGTCCTTATTGGACAGGCTTATTAAAGCACTACAACTCCCAGTAGCCATACCGATTGTTAAATGTGCAGCACACACTAAGCAAACTGATTTTATTTCTTGGGGAAATGAAACCGCAGATGCAGAGGCCAAAAGGGTTGTGTATTCACCAGATATTTCAAGTTTTGATACTCCAAATGTTAAGGAGAAAGTAGATATGATTATGGTAGTAAATGAAGGATTTAATTATTTGCCAAGAGCTCAGTTAATGGAGATTAAAGGGAGTGCACTGCTGGAAGTGCAGGAATTATGGAACCTAATGGGGGTGTTCTCTATCCCCCACAGAAGCATTATGGCGACAAGACAACACTGGAAAGCCAGTAATGCCAGTGGCATTGTTAAAGGTAGCGCTTGAAAAGCTGAACCACTCAACGCATGTAACTAGGGAGAGTCTCACTGCAGCAATTGCAGAAGACTGGTTTGTACCAAACCTGTTGCATTTTATGTAGTAAATTGCATCGTATATCAAACGTTTACTGTTGGGCATACACTGCGAATGATTAGAGGAATAATTCCTCGACTGGATGGTCCTTTTCAGCATTTGCATATTGATTATGTAGACATGCTGCAAGTATGTAATGGATACAGGTACCTGATAGTGGTGCTGTGTCCCTTCTCAAGGTGGATCGAATGAGGTCTTCATACACACCCTGATGCCCCTTGCGCAGCAACGTTTTTAGTACAAGAAGTCTTTCCTACATGAGGAGTGTGTGAGGTGCTGAGATCCGATAATAAGACACATTTTGTTAGTGAAGTATTTGAACAAATAGGTGTCAGAGCCTTCAGTCTTCTTCTCCTGGCGCAGAGGCAGCACAAACGCCTCCCTTCCCGTTAGGTCTTGGGGCCTGGAGATTACACCATCACAGGCTTCCGCGACCCTTCGGGGAAAGAAGGTTAGGGTCCGTGGAGTGGATAGGTAGAGGGTTGTAGGATCACCAGGTAGAGGACTAGGAAGGAGTTGTGGATAGGAATGGGGAAATTAGGGTAACATGCTCCTTGGCTACTGCTTCCTTTTTGTGGAGTTGCAACCTGTCACTCCTATACTCTTCACAACATCTAGTATACACTCAATACGGGAGCCTTTGTGCTGGAGCTCCAACCAGTTTGGCCAACTGCTTCTGCAGTGCCAGTGAGTATGCCACTGTTGTTCACAAACACTTGCAAAACGTTTTTCAGATTATTGCATGCAAGATTCCCACATTACTGCATGTAGGATAAAGCTCCCCCCACATTGCTTCATGCAAGGTACAGTACACCTAGACGTGGCTCACTAGGTTCGCTCAGTCATTAATTGCAACAAGAAACATAAACATGAACTTAGCTTCGTTCTCAGGTGATTCTGCGGCGACTGCCGACTTTTCTGTCCACGCACCGTTCCGCAGAGTCGTCTTCCACTAGAAACAAACAAGGAATGTCAGAACGGATGCGTGCGCTAGTTCTACCCTTAAAGGGTTAATTGTTCTGAAATCGGGTGGCCCGTGTCTAGCGTCCCCCACACGGAGGCCTAAGGAGTCTGGACCATGCAATGCCCCCCAAGATGCATGCGGTAGTTGTGCAAGCACTACCCATGCAGGATTAGTAGTTCGTGCCCCAAGAGTTCGTTTCGTTTTGCACGCGTCTTGGTTTTCGTGCTTTCGTGTTAGTTTAGGAAAATCACTTCCATGCAATTAGCTGCTGCGCGTAGAGAACATGCGCTACTTATCTCAAATGTGACACGGGGCCTAGGGTATGCTTTCAGGCGGGCTGGTGCCCCGCTGATGCTTGCCGATCGGAGCTCTGCAGATACACGTCAGCTCAGGTTGCCGGTCAGGGTTGCGAGCGGCGCTCGTGGGGCGTGGTTCGTGCATGCGCGCTCGCGTGGGCATGGTTCCCATGTGTCCTGCCGCTGGGGTTGCTGGGAAATGTAGTTTCTTGGATGTTCTCCACCCCTGGCCTTGCGACCTGCTAAAGGGGTGGAGAACACGTCTTGAGAAGCCTGTCGGGCGCCGAAGAGGCCCCCATCTCCCTCCAAAACCCAACATAGGGGCCCTTTTCCCTGCCACCACCCCAACACTTGCCAGGGTCCTGACAATAGGATTATTGCTGAATATTAAGCACAAGTTTTCTTCTGCTTATCACCTGCAAGTGAATGAGATATGTGAGAGACTCAATGGCATCCTAAAAGAAAGAGTCGCCAAGCTTAAATTGACACTGACGAAGGGATGGCTATTTAGCCTGCTCCTAGCTCTATATGCCTTACGAAATCAACCCGGGTCTGACCACCACCTCACACCCACGAGTTAGTGACAGGAAGATGAATGAGAAGGCCTTTAACTCTTCCATCGAGGAGTAGAAGTGATGCCCAGAGCTCTGTGAAATTGCTAGGAAATTAATTAAATGAATATTTGACATGTATGACCTCTAGTATCTCTGTCATTTCAGATCAACTCAAGCATCAGGGGGGACGGTCTCAGAATTTTCTAAATTATTATCAGCACCTGAACTCTTTGCCAGAGAGACGGTGTTGATCTGTAGGTTCACTAGGAAGTGGCATGAGCCACGATTTGTTTGACCCTATGTTGTGGAGGACATTATTCCCTCAGCAGTAAAAGTTCAAGGCAGACAAGCTTGGATTCATCTCAACAATGTTAAACTCTACACTTGTGAGACCATCACACCCCCAATGATTGATCCAGAAGCAAGACAAGAATGCAAATTTCAGCGTGTGCAGACTCGATCGATGACAAAGAAGAAGGACGATAAACCAGCGGATTGATTAAAAAATGCAGATTTGCATTTGGACTATGGTTCTCATTGGACCCGCCTTATAGATATTATAGCAGGAGTGCACATTCATTTCTTGAGCCACAGAATTCTTTGAAAAGAAGGAACAGTACCCCGATTCATTCCTACTGAATACCTGTTCAACTGAGTTTATGGTTATCCCAGAAAGTAATGTGCATCGAATTGTGCTTGCTATTTTTGTGATTATTCTCCAAGCTTATCCTGCACTTGTTAGAAGAGATGTGGATATCCACACATTTTTACAGGATCTATTATTATGATCCAAAAAAAGCAGAAGTTCCTCTGATTCTTTCTACTCTAGGAACTCGTGCAGATTTGCCCATTATTAATGAGACTAGGTCTCGAGTGCTTTCTGCTCAGAGAAAAGCTTCTTTAAAGCTGTTTTAGTGGGCTGCATCCATTATGTTGGGAAGACACAGGAGAAGTACAGGGGAAGATGATAATGGGATTAACACATATTCAGACAGTACAGCACAGATGGGTAATAACATGTGGTATCAACACATGAAAAAGATGGGAGAGAGATCATCCAAAGAGAGTTGCTATATTTGCACTCTCATACCATATGCTATGGGGACTTCCAAGATATTCATAGCTACAGAAGTGGCAGTATACAAAGCCCATTGCATAACGCATCTCATACTCTGCCAGTCATAAGGACAGTTCTAGGGTCGAACTGCATCCTGCTATGGGTGAATGAAAAGACATCACTGAGAGAAAATAATTATGTGCAAGATTTAAAGACAAAAGAGAAGTCAGAAACACGGAATCTAGTGATAAGATAGGAACAGCCTGGAATAAATGAAGCAGGAATCAGAAGAGAAGAAAACAAGATCCTAATTTGTCAAGGCAGGAATCAAGAAGACATAAGGAGGTGCAAGGAAAGAGGTCAATTGCAAATCAAGGGAGCCATGCTGACTCCAGAAAGGATGAGCGGAAGGTCTGATTGTGTGCAAAGCATAAGCACTAACAGGATATTATGAGCCAGTTATAGATACTGCAGAGAATGAATGCAAACATCACTGGCCAAAAATTGTGAAGTTGCTGACATGGGTCGATGATAAAGTAGGACCGTTGCAGATAGTACTTCTGACCAGCACAGCTCTGTGTTTCAGAAACAATGGTATGAGGAAAGTTGGAGTAAATCATCAATGTGGCCGAATTGTTGATGTACCAGGCATGAAGGATGGGACAGTAGTACCAATGGTTCACTACTGGGCCTGTGGGTCCAGAGTTTACATGAAGCTGCACAAGGATTGGGGAATGATGTGTTCCATAGTGCTTATTCATGTTGTAGCGTTAGTGATTCCCCGAAGTGACCTGAACATTGGAGAATTCCCAAAAGCAGATGCCCATTTGAGAAATAGATCACTTGAATTCCTCAATCGAACAAGGCAGGAGAATTATTTCTCGGCTAAATCAATAGAACCCTTCGATGCTATGCCATATTAGTATAGTCTATTCAGCAAAACTGCCTCGATCTTCACAACTATTTCCATGCCAGGGATCCAGATGATGTCCAATGCAAAATGGTTACAGATTACCAGATGGGAGCTCCTGCAGACAATCAACACTACCATAAAGGGATTCAATGCAATCAAGGAGGAATTGTGGGCCATAACTGATAACCCTCAAGAACAGACATTTCCTTGATATTATTACAGCAATGGATGGAGGAGTTTGTGCCAAAATCGGAGAATCATGTTGCGTTCATACCTTCTCATGATAATGAGAATGGGACCTTGACAGATGCCATAACGTTGCTAACAAAGTTGCATAACAAGATGGAAGATGAGAAAGAAGATATTACAGATGACAGCTCGTTCGCATCTATCTTCTGGTCGGTTCCACAATGGATGGCAAATATCTTCAAATTCCTGGGAGCAATACTGGTGATGGTGATGTTTGGATTCTGTGTGATCAAGATAATAATCATACAGTGCAAGAAGACAGCAAAGAAAGCTGTAGGAATGGAGATCATGATCAATGTCGAATCAAGGTTTGGACCCAAGGAATTGATGGATGAAGAAATCAGAAAATATGTAGCCAGCGTCTTAGCACCAGAGGGAACAAAGTTCCTGCATCCGAGGAACCATGGAAAGTATGTGGGACCATGGATTTACTGAAATCTAAATAGAAAATGCAGCCACATGACCTGGAGCGTTGACGAACATGTAAAATCAGCAGAATCCATCACGAGAGTAGTGAAAATCTGGACTCCTAAGAAGCACTTTTTCAAGAAGGAATACCAAGATATGGAGACTGATGAAGGAGTGGTTGATAAATGTACCATAGGGGTGAATGTAGAGGAGAAGCTGAATGCCTCTGCAGGGAGTCCTACCTCTATTCTGCCTATATGTTGGAAACCGGAAATTGCAACATGTCCAACACTAGTAATGGTACCTACACCGCAAAAAGCCTTTGAGATAAGGTATCCACTGAGAAGACCCTGCATGATGTATTCCCCGAGAGCTGACTGTCTCCTAAGAGAGACCCCTGAAGAAGTGTGAAGATGTGAAGTGAGGCTGGTGATGTCACAAGAGATGAGTGTCATGCACTGAGAAGGATGACCAGAGAAGAGAATGTGTAGACCTTATAGAATCTGATGGCGAAGGAAACAATCAAGAAGACGTTCATGTATGCATGTGTAAAGAAGCACTGAAAGAAATGCAAGTCATTTTATAACCGTACAGATGCCGTAACGCAAGCAGACAAAGCAATCGCAAGGCTGGCTATATATCGTGAATATATCACACCGGATGGGTAACCCCTAAACCATGGAACTGGGGAACAACAAAGTAGCACAAAAAATCCCAAGGGGAAAAAAGGGGTTCGCATGGAAGAGTACTGTATTAGTTTGAGTACTCAATTATAAAAATAGAGGCGAGGAAGAGAAGGAAGCCCAGACATGAATATTCACATTTTCATTTTTAATTTATTACCATTGTAAAATTGCATAATATATAAACATCAAAA
This sequence comes from Ambystoma mexicanum, assembly GCF_040938575.1. Taxonomy (NCBI): domain Eukaryota; kingdom Metazoa; phylum Chordata; class Amphibia; order Caudata; family Ambystomatidae; genus Ambystoma; species Ambystoma mexicanum. The sequence goes on from NC_090935.1 coordinate 227,163,044, forward strand.
CACCAATAAAATAGATGAATTATTTTTAGTATAAAATTCTTGTCAAATCTCATGCCTCAAAACATTCAATCGCAGTTTAGTTGCCACAATTCATAACCTTGTATTACTCAAGGTAAAGCATCGCTGTCTCATTTTTAAATTTCATTCAAAAAATGGAATTGCTGTAGAGAAAATGAATAGTTGACAATTGGATGAAGTGCTAAATGCAACCAAGTGCTAAGTGCCAAATTGTTAACAAAGAAATAAAGTACTGAATGCAAAAAAAGTGCTAAGTGCCTACTGTGCATACTGTGCATACATGATCTTCAAATATCAAAACAGTTTCGGCGAATTCAACCTATCTGGCTCAATTAAGCGAGCCAGTAGTCGCCTTCTTCAGGGCGCACTAAATGTTGCAAATATGAACCTAGAACATACTAATGCTTGAATTTTGATCTATCATTCAGTAGTTCTCACAGGTAAAATCTTCGTACAATTCATAAGGGCTTGATTGTAGATCTGGAAGTCTGTTGGAGACATTGACCCTTGATAAAACACATTGAAACAAACAGAATAGAAAAAACAAACAAAAAAACTTTGTGTTAAAAAACAGAGTATAATGAGTGAGCTTCCTAATATTCGATGCCTCTAACCATAGAAATGAAGCCTAGGGATATATATATATATTCACCTAAGTTGGTCCAAAAGTGGTGCCGAAAAATATGTTTGTTTCGATCCGCCACCCAAGCTGGACTGATGATGCAAGTGAATTTACATCTAAAAAGACAAAAATAGGAAGCTAAGAAAGATATCCCAAGATTATCTCGAACTTCAATAGCTAAAACACAGTGTCCCCTGTCTCCACAGGGAGTAGATCAATTTTTGCCTCTTCAATTACTAACCTTAAAATGTTTCAAACTCTTAATCGAAGCCGCAATGGACTCAATTCTGCATAAGGATCGAGAATATTCCAAATTTTTAAATCTTAAACGGTGTGAGATCAAACCGGAAGGAGAGGCCAACAATTGCAGAAACCGTAGATGAAAAACCGTAGGTGGAAACCCTAAGAAAAAGATATAAGGCAAGTTTGCATTTTAATGGTTGCAAAACATTAAATGCAGCGGTTACAAAAAGCCTTAAAAGATGAAAAACAAGCTGCATCATAATTAAATAGATTCGACCAGATGGATAAGCTCCGAACCTCTGAGAAACTGGAATACGTGAAATTTAGAATATTGAAATGAATTTCAATTTCGTCGAAGAAAAAGGACTAATGCTTGAGTCAGGCAAATGCCACTTACACAAGCCTGTCCTTGTCCTAAGACTAAAATCAGCTCGCGGAGGGGAGAACCTGCAAGTGTATATAAAGGAATAACAAGATTCTCACCCGGAATACGCCTTCTCTCTCGCCTCTAAAAGCAGCCGCTAGAATTGCACACCGTCCGGTATAGCCTCCGCGGCTGTGTTTATAAACACACGCGGTACTAGGAAAAGAGATAGGACTACGTATGTGCCCCTAGTCCCGTAGAGACTAAAAAAGGACTAGGTATAGGCACACGCGATACTGGGAAAAGAGGTAGGACTACGTATGAGCCCCTAGTCCCGTAGAGACTAAAAAAGGACTAGGTACGGCCTCGCAACGAGCAGAAACAACGAATGTAAGCTATCAGATGTAATATATTGAGAATAGGCCAGTGGAGTTACATAATAGGGCTATATTTGAATAACTGTCGTAAAAAGACGCCATTTGTGTATTGTGACCATGGCTGTGTTCATCAATACAAGCGTAAAAAACGCCCTAATCGAAGTAAAGCTACATACGTCAGTTTTAAGTCCCATTGAATGTTCAGAAGGGACTTAATCTCTAAACAATGCAGGGGCAAAAGCAAGGTTTGCTGGTATGGATGTATAAAATAATCAAAGGCGAAACCGGATAAGAAAACACCTGCAGGGCTCTAATAAAAAAATATATTAATTTATGTTGCACGTTAAGGTATACAATGGAGCCATTCTTCTTGGCGATTTAGTCCTGTCTCATAGCTATTGGTATTGTACATCCACCATTGTTCCCTTTGCGCCAAACGGGCTGCTGTGTTGTTAGCATCGGTACCATAGACTTTTTCCAAAACGCACCATTTCAAACTATTCAGATCATGATTATTTTCAACAAAATGCGACACTAAGGGAGCAGATACGATTTTGTTACGAATTTTGGACTTATGTTCACCAATTCTGGTTTTAATAGGCCTAGATGTTCTGCCAATGTACGTTAGAGCGCAGGGACAGATGATTACGTAAATCACGTTTTTAGTGTTACACGTGGTATGATGGTTGAGATTCCAATTTTTACCATTAATCCCTACAGAGGTTCCAGTGATTGTAGAAGCACATTGATTGCAAAAACCACATGGAAAGTGACCTTGGATAGGTTTGCCGCCCCAAAGACCTGTCACCGTATTCGATTTAGGTCCAGTACTCGACCTGTCGGCTTTAGTGAGCCAACTTTTGAGGTTCTTGCCTCTCTTGAATGCAAAAATAGGTTTTGCAAGTCCTGGATTATTTAATTGGAGCAGATGCCAGTGTTTCATAATGCTTTGTTTGATCTTATGATGAAAGGTGTTGAAAGTCATGGCACAAACTAGCCGCTCCTTAGTGATGTCTTCCCGAGAGTGTTTCTCAAGGAGGATATCTCGATGTTGAGATCTGGCTCTTTTACGAGCTTGACGAAGTAAATATTTTGGATAACCTCGCTGATGCAGTCTATCTTCAATAATGTTCGCCTGAATCTTATAGTCTTCAACTTTGGTGCAGTTTCGTCTAGCCCTAAGGAACTGACTATAGGGAATGCTCTTACGCAATGATTCAGGATGAAAACTGTCGAATCTTAAAATAGTATTCCGATCAGTTTCTTTTCGATACAGGTCAACAGTAATGTAGCCCTCGAGGTTCTTGATTAACAAGTCCAAGAATGGTAGAGAGGTGCTATTGGCTGACATAGTGAATTTAAGGTTCGTATCCATCGTATTAAGCCATGGAAGGAATAAAAGGTGATCTGCCTTTGTTTTGTCCCAGATTATAATTATGTCATCGATATAACGTTTATACAATTTAATGGCATCTCTGTAGGGATTAATATCTGACAAGATACATCTGTTTTCAAAATTCCACATGAAAAGTGTGGCGTAATTGGGGGCAAAAGCTGCCCCCATCGCTGTTCCTTTCACTTGTAGATAATAGGAAGACTTGAAACGGAAGTAATTGCGTGAAAGGGCTATCTCAAGTAAATCTATTAGTATTTCAGTTGGAACTACTTGAGTGCCTGGCCGTGAATCCAAAAAGTCTTTCATTACTTTTAAAGATTCCATTTGTGGTATATTAGAGTATAATGACTCCACATCTAAAGTCATAAGTATGTCGGAATCGTGATTGAAAGGAAAACCCTCAAGATGTTTAATAGCATCAGTGGTGTCAGCCAGATATGTTTCAGTAGAGGCCGCCAAAGGCTTCAGAAAATAGTCTAGAAATTGACCAATGGGTTCTAATATAGATCCACATAGTGACACAATAGGGCGTCCCGGCGGGTTGAGAAGGTCCTTATGTATTTTGGGAAGTACATAGATAAGCGGAGTCCTAGTTCCCTTGATCGTGAGGAAACAAAATTCCTTATCATTGATGGCTCCACTTTCTAGTGCTCGTTGGGCAATAGCTGTAATTTGGGCTCTAATGCTCTCTGTGGGATCACTCGGAAGTTTCCTATATATAGCTGGATTGTCAAGCTGGCGCAAAATTTCATTGTCATATTGAATAGAATCCATAACAACAATTCCGCCACCCTTGTCTGCCTGTTTTATAATTATCGAGGTATCTGACTTGAGTTCTTGGAGGCTGGCCCAATCTTGTCTGCCAAAATTGAAACAAGGACTCCTGCTATAGTTATTAGATATATTATAGCAGGAGTTGAAATCTTTGAGGACCGCCTTCTCAAATACCGCTGTCTCGTCAGAAACCATTTGTAAGGTCGGGGTGAAGGTCGATTTGCATTTCAGAGTGGTGTGAAGGCCATCAACATCATTGTCATGGGCCTGATTCCCAAAGAAATCACGCAATCGTATTTTACGAAATAAACCACGTAATTCTATCTCTACCTCCATTTTGGAGGGGTTTCTCATAGGCCCAAACGAGAAACCCTTCTCCAAAATTCGAGTCTCATGTTCACTGAGTTGTCTCTTAGAAATGTTGTATACTGCCGATGGTGGGGCTACCTGCGGTATGCCCTTCTCCTGGTTTCGAAATAGTTTTGTAACGGGGGAGCCCCTTGTTCCGGGGGCGGAAAAGGGAGGTTGGGTGGAGGAAAAGGAGTATGTGGGCCTTGAGGGACAAAATTAGCTGGACGAGTATAGTTTTGATAATGCCAATAGGGGCGTCCTCGGCCTCGATTGTAGCCTCTATTCCAATTCCTGCCCTTATCCCTATTACCTCGAGAGTTTCTAGTGGGATATGATCCACTACCATCGGATGATGTATCCGAAAAAGTAACTTTCTTTTGAAAAGGGTTAGAACCCTGTTGAGGGTTATTGGGATCCCGCCAATGTCCTGGGCCCTGATAATCTGAGGACAGATAGGGATAGGCTGCCTCCTTAGAGAAGGCTTGGATATCCTTTTTTAATTTGTCCATCTTTTTGTTAGTAGTGATTTTGACAAAATCCTTAGTATGTTTTTCTATAAGCTCTAATTTCTCTTTTATGTTAATGATGGTGGTGTCCAGGGCAAATGCTGTCTCTGCCTTATCTATTTCATCCCCAATAATAGAACTTTTCTTGAGGGCAGTGTTGATTGTCAACAACATCCAGTCCCGGCTGCATTTAGTTGCAACTCCTGAGAACAGTGTTTTGTATTCTTCGTCGTCTATAAATAAGCATGGCTCATTTCTAACCAAAAGACCCTGGGGGATGATATTCTTTTTTAAATATTCTGTCAATAAATGACTATGCATTTCTGTTCGAAATTTTTTCTTTTTCAACTTAATGATACTGTCACTAGTAATCGAAGAACCATCGTTGGGGCCCAAAGTCCCCTCAATGTTGTCAAAAAATGATGGAACATTAATGGCATCTGCCAGCTGTTCTTCACTAAATGAGACGACATCAGTGGCTGCCATGGTAAAAATGTTTTAATAATAAAGCAGAGTTAATTTGTATATACTCTGCACTAGGAACTGAGAAACAAAAGATCTACAATGCAGAGGAAGGGACACTGTTTCAAGCCATATGGGAAAAAATTCCCAAAATATTGTCTCAAATTTCGAATTGACCTTTTGATCAACCCATGCAACACACAGTTGCACCAATAATATATCACACCGGATGGGTAACCCCTAAACCATGGAACTGGGGAACAACAAAGTAGCACAAAAAATCCCAAGGGGAAAAAAGGGGTTCGCATGGAAGAGTACTGTATTAGTTTGAGTACTCAATTATAAAAATAGAGGCGAGGAAGAGAAGGAAGCCCAGACATGAATATTCACATTTTCATTTTTAATTTATTACCATTGTAAAATTGCATAATATATAAACATCAAAACACCAATAAAATAGATGAATTATTTTTAGTATAAAATTCTTGTCAAATCTCATGCCTCAAAACATTCAATCGCAGTTTAGTTGCCACAATTCATAACCTTGTATTACTCAAGGTAAAGCATCGCTGTCTCATTTTTAAATTTCATTCAAAAAATGGAATTGCTGTAGAGAAAATGAATAGTTGACAATTGGATGAAGTGCTAAATGCAACCAAGTGCTAAGTGCCAAATTGTTAACAAAGAAATAAAGTACTGAATGCAAAAAAAGTGCTAAGTGCCTACTGTGCATACTGTGCATACATGATCTTCAAATATCAAAACAGTTTCGGCGAATTCAACCTATCTGGCTCAATTAAGCGAGCCAGTAGTCGCCTTCTTCAGGGCGCACTAAATGTTGCAAATATGAACCTAGAACATACTAATGCTTGAATTTTGATCTATCATTCAGTAGTTCTCACAGGTAAAATCTTCGTACAATTCATAAGGGCTTGATTGTAGATCTGGAAGTCTGTTGGAGACATTGACCCTTGATAAAACACATTGAAACAAACAGAATAGAAAAAACAAACAAAAAAACTTTGTGTTAAAAAACAGAGTATAATGAGTGAGCTTCCTAATATTCGATGCCTCTAACCATAGAAATGAAGCCTAGGGATATATATATATTCACCTAAGTTGGTCCAAAAGTGGTGCCGAAAAATATGTTTGTTTCGATCCGCCACCCAAGCTGGACTGATGATGCAAGTGAATTTACATCTAAAAAGACAAAAATAGGAAGCTAAGAAAGATATCCCAAGATTATCTCGAACTTCAATAGCTAAAACACAGTGTCCCCTGTCTCCACAGGGAGTAGATCAATTTTTGCCTCTTCAATTACTAACCTTAAAATGTTTCAAACTCTTAATCGAAGCCGCAATGGACTCAATTCTGCATAAGGATCGAGAATATTCCAAATTTTTAAATCTTAAACGGTGTGAGATCAAACCGGAAGGAGAGGCCAACAATTGCAGAAACCGTAGATGAAAAACCGTAGGTGGAAACCCTAAGAAAAAGATATAAGGCAAGTTTGCATTTTAATGGTTGCAAAACATTAAATGCAGCGGTTACAAAAAGCCTTAAAAGATGAAAAACAAGCTGCATCATAATTAAATAGATTCGACCAGATGGATAAGCTCCGAACCTCTGAGAAACTGGAATACGTGAAATTTAGAATATTGAAATGAATTTCAATTTCGTCGAAGAAAAAGGACTAATGCTTGAGTCAGGCAAATGCCACTTACACAAGCCTGTCCTTGTCCTAAGACTAAAATCAGCTCGCGGAGGGGAGAACCTGCAAGTGTATATAAAGGAATAACAAGATTCTCACCCGGAATACGCCTTCTCTCTCGCCTCTAAAAGCAGCCGCTAGAATTGCACACCGTCCGGTATAGCCTCCGCGGCTGAGTTTATAAACACACGCGGTACTAGGAAAAGAGATAGGACTACGTATGTGCCCCTAGTCCCGTAGAGACTAAAAAAGGACTAGGTATAGGCACACGCGATACTGGGAAAAGAGGTAGGACTACGTATGAGCCCCTAGTCCCGTAGAGACTAAAAAAGGACTAGGTACGGCCTCGCAACGAGCAGAAACAACGAATGTAAGCTATCAGATGTAATATATTGAGAATAGGCCAGTGGAGTTACATAATAGGGCTATATTTGAATAACTGTCGTAAAAAGACGCCATTTGTGTATTGTGACCATGGCTGTGTTCATCAATACAAGCGGAAAAAACGCCCTAATCGAAGTAAAGCTACATACGTCAGTTTTAAGTCCCATTGAATGTTCAGAAGGGACTTAATCTCTAAACAATGCAGGGGCAAAAGCAAGGTTTGCTGGTATGGATGTATAAAATAATCAACTTTCTAGTGCTCGTTGGGCAATAGCTGTAATTTGGGCTCTAATGCTCTCTGTGGGATCACTCGGAAGTTTCCTATATATAGCTGGATTGTCAAGCTGGCGCAAAATTTCATTGTCATATTGAATAGAATCCATAACAACAATTCCGCCACCCTTGTCTGCCTGTTTTATAATTATCGAGGTATCTGACTTGAGTTCTTGGAGGCTGGCCCAATCTTGTCTGCCAAAATTGAAACAAGGACTCCTGCTATAGTTATTAGATATATTATAGCAGGAGTTGAAATCTTTGAGGACCGCCTTCTCAAATACCGCTGTCTCGTCAGAAACCATTTGTAAGGTCGGGGTGAAGGTCGATTTGCATTTCAGAGTGGTGTGAAGGCCATCAACATCATTGTCATGGGCCTGATTCCCAAAGAAATCACGCAATCGTATTTTACGAAATAAACCACGTAATTCTATCTCTACCTCCATTTTGGAGGGGTTTCTCATAGGCACAAACGAGAAACCCTTCTCCAAAATTCGAGTCTCATGTTCACTGAGTTGTCTCTTAGAAATGTTGTATACTGCCGATGGTGGGGCTACCTGCGGTATGCCCTTCTCCTGGTTTCGAAATAGTTTTGTAACGGGGGAGCCCCTTGTTCCGGGGGCGGAAAAGGGAGGTTGGGTGGAGGAAAAGGAGTATGTGGGCCTTGAGGGACAAAATTAGCTGGACGAGTATAGTTTTGATAATGCCAATAGGGGCGTCCTCGGCCTCGATTGTAGCCTCTATTCCAATTCCTGCCCTTATCCCTATTACCTCGAGAGTTTCTAGTGGGATATGATCCACTACCATCGGATGATGTATCCGAAAAAGTAACTTTCTTTTGAAAAGGGTTAGCACCCTGTTGAGGGTTATTGGGATCCCGCCAATGTCCTGGGCCCTGATAATCTGAGGACAGATAGGGATAGGCTGCCTCCTTAGAGAAGGCTTGGATATCCTTTTTTAATTTGTCCATCTTTTTGTTAGTAGTGATTTTGACAAAATCCTTAGTATGTTTTTCTATAAGCTCTAATTTCTCTTTTATGTTAATGATGGTGGTGTCCAGGGCAAATGCTGTCTCTGCCTTATCTATTTCATCCCCAATAATAGAACTTTTCTTGAGGGCAGTGTTGATTGTCAACAACATCCAGTCCCGGCTGCATTTAGTTGCAACTCCTGAGAACAGTGTTTTGTATTCTTCGTCGTCTATAAATAAGCATGGCTCATTTCTAACCAAAAGACCCTGGGGGATGATATTCTTTTTTAAATATTCTGTCAATAAATGACTATGCATTTCTGTTCGAAATTTTTTCTTTTTCAACTTAATGATACTGTCACTAGTAATCGAAGAACCATCGTTGGGGCCCAAAGTCCCCTCAATGTTGTCAAAAAATGATGGAACATTAATGGCATCTGCCAGCTGTTCTTCACTAAATGAGACGACATCAGTGGCTGCCATGGTAAAAATGTTTTAATAATAAAGCAGAGTTAATTTGTATATACTCTGCACTAGGAACTGAGAAACAAAAGATCTACAATGCAGAGGAAGGGACACTGTTTCAAGCCATATGGGAAAAAATTCCCAAAATATTGTCTCAAATTACGAATTGACCTTTTGATCAACCCATGCAACACACAGTTGCACCAATAATATATCACACCGGATGGGTAACCCCTAAACCATGGAACTGGGGAACAACAAAGTAGCACAAAAAATCCCAAGGGGAAAAAAGGGGTTCGCATGGAAGAGTACTGTATTAGTTTGAGTACTCAATTATAAAAATAGAGGCGAGGAAGAGAAGGAAGCCCAGACATGAATATTCACATTTTCATTTTTAATTTATTACCATTGTAAAATTGCATAATATATAAACATCAAAACACCAATAAAATAGATGAATTATTTTTAGTATAAAATTCTTGTCAAATCTCATGCCTCAAAACATTCAATCGCAGTTTAGTTGCCACAATTCATAACCTTGTATTACTCAAGGTAAAGCATCGCTGTCTCATTTTTAAATTTCATTCAAAAAATGGAATTGCTGTAGAGAAAATGAATAGTTGACAATTGGATGAAGTGCTAAATGCAACCAAGTGCTAAGTGCCAAATTGTTAACAAAGAAATAAAGTACTGAATGCAAAAAAAGTGCTAAGTGCCTACTGTGCATACTGTGCATACATGATCTTCAAATATCAAAACAGTTTCGGCGAATTCAACCTATCTGGCTCAATTAAGCGAGCCAGTAGTCGCCTTCTTCAGGGCGCACTAAATGTTGCAAATATGAACCTAGAACATACTAATGCTTGAATTTTGATCTATCATTCAGTAGTTCTCACAGGTAAAATCTTCGTACAATTCATAAGGGCTTGATTGTAGATCTGGAAGTCTGTTGGAGACATTGACCCTTGATAAAACACATTGAAACAAACAGAATAGAAAAAACAAACAAAAAAACTTTGTGTTAAAAAACAGAGTATAATGAGTGAGCTTCCTAATATTCGATGCCTCTAACCATAGAAATGAAGCCTAGGGATATATATATATATTCACCTAAGTTGGTCCAAAAGTGGTGCCGAAAAATATGTTTGTTTCGATCCGCCACCCAAGCTGGACTGATGATGCAAGTGAATTTACATCTAAAAAGACAAAAATAGTAAGCTAAGAAAGATATCCCAAGATTATCTCGAACTTCAATAGCTAAAACACAGTGTCCCCTGTCTCCACAGGGAGTAGATCAATTTTTGCCTCTTCAATTACTAACCTTAAAATGTTTCAAACTCTTAATCGAAGCCGCAATGGACTCAATTCTGCATAAGGATCGAGAATATTCCAAATTTTTAAATCTTAAACGGTGTGAGATCAAACCGGAAGGAGAGGCCAACAATTGCAGAAACCGTAGATGAAAAACCGTAGGTGGAAACCCTAAGAAAAAGATATAAGGCAAGTTTGCATTTTAATGGTTGCAAAACATTAAATGCAGCGGTTACAAAAAGCCTTAAAAGATGAAAAACAAGCTGCATCATAATTAAATAGATTCGACCAGATGGATAAGCTCCGAACCTCTGAGAAACTGGAATACGTGAAATTTAGAATATTGAAATGAATTTCAATTTCGTCGAAGAAAAAGGACTAATGCTTGAGTCAGGCAAATGCCACTTACACAAGCCTGTCCTTGTCCTAAGACTAAAATCAGCTCGCGGAGGGGAGAACCTGCAAGTGTATATAAAGGAATAACAAGATTCTCACCCGGAATACGCCTTCTCTCTCGCCTCTAAAAGCAGCCGCTAGAATTGCACACCGTCCGGTATAGCCTCCGCGGCTGTGTTTATAAACACACGCGGTACTAGGAAAAGAGATAGGACTACGTATGTGCCCCTAGTCCCGTAGAGACTAAAAAAGGACTAGGTATAGGCACACGCGATACTGGGAAAAGAGGTAGGACTACGTATGAGCCCCTAGTCCCGTAGAGACTAAAAAAGGACTAGGTACGGCCTCGCAACGAGCAGAAACAACGAATGTAAGCTATCAGATGTAATATATTGAGAATAGGCCAGTGGAGTTACATAATAGGGCTATATTTGAATAACTGTCGTAAAAAGACGCCATTTGTGTATTGTGACCATGGCTGTGTTCATCAATACAAGCGGAAAAAACGCCCTAATCGAAGTAAAGCTACATACGTCATTTTTAAGTCCCATTGAATGTTCAGAAGGGACTTAATCTCTAAACAATGCAGGGGCAAAAGCAAGGTTTGCTGGTATGGATGTATAAAATAATCAAAGGCGAAACCGGATAAGAAAACACCTGCAGGGCTCTAATAAAAAAATATATTAATTTATGTTGCACGTTAAGGTATACAATGGAGCCATTCTTCTTGGCGATTTAGTCCTGTCTCATAGCTATTGGTATTGTACATCCACCATTGTTCCCTTTGCGCCAAACGGGCTGCTGTGTTGTTAGCATCGGTACCATAGACTTTTTCCAAAACGCACCATTTCAAACTATTCAGATCATGATTATTTTCAACAAAATGCGACACTAAGGGAGCAGATACGATTTTGTTACGAATTTTGGACTTATGTTCACCAATTCTGGTTTTAATAGGCCTAGATGTTCTGCCAATCTACGTTAGAGCGCAGGGACAGATGATTACGTAAATCACGTTTTTAGTGTTACACGTGGTATGATGGTTGAGATTCCAATTTTTACCATTAATCCCTACAGAGGTTCCAGTGATTGTAGAAGCACATTGATTGCAAAAACCACATGGAAAGTGACCTTGGATAGGTTTTCCGCCCCAAAGACCTGTCACCGTATTCGATTTAGGTCCAGTACTCGACCTGTCGGCTTTAGTGAGCCAACTTTTGAGGTTCTTGCCTCTCTTGAATGCAAAAATAGGTTTTGCAAGTCCTGGATTATTTAATTGGAGCAGATGCCAGTGTTTCATAATGCTTTGTTTGATCTTATGATGAAAGGTGTTGAAAGTCATGGCACAAACTAGCCGCTCCTTAGTGATGTCTTCCCGAGAGTGTTTCTCAAGGAGGATATCTCGATGTTGAGATCTGGCTCTTTTACGAGCTTGACGAAGTAAATATTTTGGATAACCTCGCTGATGCAGTCTATCTTCAATAATGTTCGCCTGAATCTTATAGTCTTCAACTTTGGTGCAGTTTCGTCTAGCCCTAAGGAACTGACTATAGGGAATGCTCTTACGCAATGATTCAGGATGAAAACTGTCGAATCTTAAAATAGTATTCCGATCAGTTTCTTTTCGATACAGGTCAACAGTAATGTAGCCCTCGAGGTTCTTGATTAACAAGTCCAAGAATGGTAGAGAGGTGCTATTGGCTGACATAGTGAATTTAAGGTTCGTATCCATCGTATTAAGCCATGGAAGGAATAAAAGGTGATCTGCCTTTGTTTTGTCCCAGATTATAATTATGTCATCGATATAACGTTTATACAATTTAATGGCATCTCTGTAGGGATTAATATCTGACAAGATACATCTGTTTTCAAAATTCCACATGAAAAGTGTGGCGTAATTGGGGGCAAAAGCTGCCCCCATCGCTGTTCCTTTCACTTGTAGATAATAGGAAGACTTGAAACGGAAGTAATTGCGTGAAAGGGCTATCTCAAGTAAATCTATTAGTATTTCAGTTGGAACTACTTGAGTGCCTGGCCGTGAATCCAAAAAGTCTTTCATTACTTTTAAAGATTCCATTTGTGGTATATTAGAGTATAATGACTCCACATCTAAAGTCATAAGTATGTCGGAATCGTGATTGAAAGGAAAACCCTCAAGATGTTTAATAGCATCAGTGGTGTCAGCCAGATATGTTTCAGTAGAGGCCGCCAAAGGCTTCAGAAAATAGTCTAGAAATTGACCAATGGGTTCTAATATAGATCCACATAGTGACACAATAGGGCGTCCCGGCGGGTTGAGAAGGTCCTTATGTATTTTGGGAAGTACATAGATAAGCGGAGTCCTAGTTCCCTTGATCGTGAGGAAACAAAATTCCTTATCATTGATGGCTCCACTTTCTAGTGCTCGTTGGGCAATAGCTGTAATTTGGGCTCTAATGCTCTCTGTGGGATCACTCGGAAGTTTCCTATATATAGCTGGATTGTCAAGCTGGCGCAAAATTTCATTGTCATATTGAATAGAATCCATAACAACAATTCCGCCACCCTTGTCTGCCTGTTTTATAATTATCGAGGTATCTGACTTGAGTTCTTGGAGGCTGGCCCAATCTTGTCTGCCAAAATTGAAACAAGGACTCCTGCTATAGTTATTAGATATATTATAGCAGGAGTTGAAATCTTTGAGGACCGCCTTCTCAAATACCGCTGTCTCGTCAGAAACCATTTGTAAGGTCGGGGTGAAGGTCGATTTGCATTTCAGAGTGGTGTGAAGGCCATCAACATCATTGTCATGGGCCTGATTCCCAAAGAAATCACGCAATCGTATTTTACGAAATAAACCACGTAATTCTATCTCTACCTCCATTTTGGAGGGGTTTCTCATAGGCACAAACGAGAAACCCTTCTCCAAAATTCGAGTCTCATGTTCACTGAGTTGTCTCTTAGAAATGTTGTATACTGCCGATGGTGGGGCTACCTGCGGTATGCCCTTCTCCTGGTTTCGAAATAGTTTTGTAACGGGGGAGCCCCTTGTTCCGGGGGCGGAAAAGGGAGGTTGGGTGGAGGAAAAGGAGTATGTGGGCCTTGAGGGACAAAATTAGCTGGACGAGTATAGTTTTGATAATGCCAATAGGGGCGTCCTCGGCCTCGATTGTAGCCTCTATTCCAATTCCTGCCCTTATCCCTATTACCTCGAGAGTTTCTAGTGGGATATGATCCACTACCATCGGATGATGTATCCGAAAAAGTAACTTTCTTTTGAAAAGGGTTAGAACCCTGTTGAGGGTTATTGGGATCCCGCCAATGTCCTGGGCCCTGATAATCTGAGGACAGATAGGGATAGGCTGCCTCCTTAGAGAAGGCTTGGATATCCTTTTTTAATTTGTCCATCTTTTTGTTAGTAGTGATTTTGACAAAATCCTTAGTATGTTTTTCTATAAGCTCTAATTTCTCTTTTATGTTAATGATGGTGGTGTCCAGGGCAAATGCTGTCTCTGCCTTATCTATTTCATCCCCAATATCGTGAATAGACTGCAGGCGGTGCTGCCAATGTATATGTCTAGAATCTGGACATTCAGTGCTATACTGGTACCATGACAACTATATACACAGTGCAGGATCAGGAAATGTGCTATGCAGACGGCCGGCTCAGACACCAAACTATGTTCGCTTAGGTAAGTGCACTCTCCTGTCTAGGAGACCCTAAACCATACAGATTTATATCTGTGTCAGGAAAGTTGCTAAAGTGACATATAGCCGCAGACCCCTCCTACTGTAGTAACCTTTTAAATGTTGGACTCCACTCGCTCGCTTCTGAGCGTTTCGGTCCACGTTGCTCAAAACACAGCACTCCAGTTTTTGGATGCACAGTATTTTGTAGCTTGTGCTCTGAATGAACTATGCATACAGGGAGACCTGCATCAACGAAGACCGTGCAGCCCCTGAGAAGCTTGTTACCTGAGATTTCTGATTATCTTTTTTACGACATGTGAGTATCGCATTCAGTGGATATTGACAACCACACTATATTTATCCAGTCCTTTCATTCACGGATCATATTAGCATATATACAGTCAGCTTTGTACTGACTGGATGTTGCTGTTTCTAATAGCTGATGCTTAGGCACTGTTTAGTGTAACTTTACTTACATCATTGCTCTCTCAATCCTTTCCAGAGTATACAGCATTTCAGCAGCTGGACTGTACTTCCACCAGTTGGCACTTGCCATCCACGCACATGCCGTGTGAGTTGCTTATTTATCTTCACTGTCTTGGGACTTACCTTGTATTTTCCATCTAAGAGAGCTTCATCTATGCATATTGGTACTAATCTCTCCCTAAACAGGCATGGCTCTCCCATACCCTATGGCCCCTTGTCTCGGGGAGTTAAGGTCAGTACCTCAAGATCATTCATCAGTGTAATATTTTGAGTATTGAGGAATGATGGCACTAAGTGAGTGTACTTGTTATCCCTTACGTGAACATTTGAATAGAAAGGCCACATTACGGATCATTAAGGAACTTTGTGTTCCCAGGCCCTGAAGATGGATTAATCATAATCCGAAATGCATCGACAATCCTATATCTAGAGGGAGCCCATTGGACAATCCTAGCTATTAGCTTTATGTTATGAATCTAAGTTGTGTGATTAATATAACACAAAACCACAGTTCGATGTTTGTTTCTGATGTAATCTGATGTTTATTGATCTCATTTTTCTGATGTATTCTGATTGATATTGATTATTTATGTACAAGATTTTGCATGTGTGGACATAAACTTTTATAATCTTTGTCAAAGAAAAACCGTTGTTGTGTTACTTTTTATGGCTTGAATATGATTGATGAATTATGTTTACAATAATTGTTTCTCATCTTAATACTACTCTCAAAATATGAGTGTCCTAAACTGCAAACTGCTTAAATGTACTAGGAGTAACCCGGAGTGGGTACTCTCGACTTTTAGACCTTAAGGTATTTTGGGACTATCTGTCCCTCTAGGAGTGCACGTTAGGGTTCTGTTTAGCTTTCCCTGGCCTCGAGACTCTCCACTATTGTACCTGAAGCTACTCTTTACATACATATTTATAAGTTATTGAACTATATTTGAATTTTAATGTTAATTTAAATTTTTACATTGTTGTGTCTCCGAACCCACCCTCTTTTGCACTGAGAAGGATGACCAAAGAAGAGAATGTATAGACCTTATAGAATTTGATGGCAAAGTAAAGAATCGAGAAGACGTTCATGTGTGAAATGAAGATTGCACGTGTAAAGAAGCACTGAAAAAAATGCAAGTCGATTGATAACTGTACAGATGCCGTAACGCAAGCAGAGTAAGTAATCGTAAGGCTGGCTATACGTAGTAATTGGACTGCAGGCTGTGCTGTCAATATTACATGGTGGTAGCTCCCGTGTAGTTATGGTTATGTTGCTCATCTCATAGGGAGAACACTTTTTGGGTGGCTTATAACTTCGCTCCCCCTAGTATATGGTCCGCTCTGAATTCTTTTGGCAAGTTTGGTGAGGTTTCGTCAAGGAGAGGGCAAAGTAATAGAGGGCCCCAACATTTTTTTCTTTTCCCTAGACTGAATGGAAATACACTTTGTTCACGCCTACAGCTCAAACCACTGAATGGATTTTCACCAAATTTGCAACATGAGCATCGGCTGGGTCCCGAAAGCATGCATTTGTAAATTTGGTGAAAATCAGTTCAGTAGTTTTTTTTAAAACAGGCAAAATTTAGGTCCCTAAAAATTAGTGATATCTAGACTGCTCCGCCGACCCATTTCTATGTCCACTCTGCGGACAGGACTCCAATTGGGCAGAATGGTGGTGTAAAGTCCACAAACATATGACGTGCCCGCCGATTGGCTGGAGGGAAGCGTGATGTGCTTCACATTTTCCTGATGCACCCACCATGTTGGATCCGCGGATGTCTGCGGATATCGCATCAGCGAACAGGGCAGAAGACCAATTTAGGGGAATTTGCTGCGGGGACGAGTGGCTGGAAAGGGTGGGAGAGTGAAAGATGGGTCATATGATGTATTTGTTTATGTGGAAGAAAGCCGTGCTGTGATCACGGTGTCTGCGGACACCGCAGTAGTTTGCAGACAGAACCTCAGGTGAGAAGCTTATGTGGTGACTGCAGGTAGCATTCATTAGGGTGGGAGAGTGGAATGTAGATGATATGAGGAAGGGTATAGAAGTGGACAGGGCTTCAGGTGGCTGGATTATGTGTGTGGGTTGTGGCCAGTGTATAGATTGTTGGGTGCAAGGGCTTGTTATGCTGTGTTCATTATGACCAGCTATTACAGTCTTGGGTGCATGGCTGGAGGTGATGCATTGAAGAGTCCAGTGGTTTGGGCCCTCATTACAGTACTGTAATGGTATGTGTAGAAAAGTGTGGAGGGCCTCAGTAGGCTGGCCTATTGGACTGAAGAGTGTTCTGACTAGTTTCACATACTTGAACGCTATGTGTACTGCAGTAGATAGGACTTCAAGTGGATGCCTTATGTGTTTGGTTTGTGGCCACTGGGCAGATTGTTTGGTATTTTCCTATATTATGATGTGTTGCTTTTGGGTAGTTAGTAGAGTATTGGGTGGAGAGGCCATGCATTGAAGAGTTTGTCCATTGGCTGCAAGTACTGTAATAGTATGTCAAGTGAAGTGGATAGGGGTGAGGTGGCTGTGTTATAATTGTGTGTTTATTGGATGTAAGAGTTAGTTGAGTGCTTGTATGTCCTTGGATACTGCAGGCCATGTATCCAAGAGTCTTTTCAGTGGCTGCAAGTAGTGTAATAGTGTGTGTCTAGAAGTGGATAGGTTGTGTGGCAAGTGGTTTGTTGGAGTGCCCTGTGTTTCTTTAGGTGTATCATACACTGTGCAGTGGGTGGGAGTAATTTTATAGTATGTGAAGGGAAGTGGTCAGATGTTTGCATTGTAGAGGAGGTCCCAAAGAAAGCCTGCACTCCAACCGTCCATTTTGAAGTACCAGGAATGTTCACACCCAAATATGTGAAGTATGATGAGCAAATAAACCAGCAAAGAGCCGCAGTGGAGCTCTGTCCAGTACCTGTCAGAAGAACAGCACCTATTGAAGTACCAGTACCAAGGATGCCATGGACAGTAAGGTATCCATTGAGGAAACCCTATCAACAAATTAAACGAAATGAGGACCGTCTAAGTACAGTCCCTGAAGAGACCAAAAAGGTATTAATGGAAGACGAATGGTGACGTCACGAAATCCGGACTGAACCACACAAAGAAGAAATGACGACCAGAGAATGACGCAAAGAGACGAAACTTCATGAACAAGGATATCATGAACGTAGAGTGTAAAGGCGATGTCAGATGTAAGAAGCTTAAACTGTAAGCATGGCAAAGATATCTGACCAGTTTACACCTGTACATATGCTTGGAACCTCAAGAAAGATAAGCAAGATAAGAAAATTGTGCGGCTTGCTATGCTTAGTAGAAAGATAGTGCGGCAAGCGCCACTATACATAATCTACCTCAAACAAAGCACATTGTATAAGTGTATTTCCACGTTTGCACGAAAAGTAGAATATATCTGAGGGTTACTAAAGGCGACACGAGGAAAACTTCATATTTAGCAAAATCTGGAACAAGCGGCAGAAACGAAACTCAGCAATGGCAACTCGTGACAAGAGAGCCAAGGTTGTCCCAATAGAAGAAGTGAACAGTAGCTACACTTAATGGAAACTATGAACAGAATATTATGCATCTGAAAGGCCGAGATAAGAAGGTGAAGGCAGGTGGTGGGTGAAACGAGAATCAAATACACGAATTGAGGAAAAAGAGGCAACTTCACGGTGTCTGAATCACATGACCAGCCGAGATAGAAGAAGCAGGGACTCACACCTACTCATGGCACAAGGCCTGACGAAGATATCAGAACTTTTCCATATAGAAGATCCAGCCACAGTGAAATAATTAACATAGGGCTACTAAAGTGATGATTGATTGTAACAATAATTGGAGGAAGGCCGGGTAACTAAGGGGCACCCCGCACCTGGCCGACCATTCTGCGTGCTGCTAAGCAAAGTGGAAAAGTATGCATGGGGTTGGTGGCAACCCAATCACAGTGGACCAAATAATCTAGGGTCCTGTAGTTAGTAGTACCAATGGGACGTTGTACTTTTAGTGACGTCTGCAGTAGTCAGTTTTGAAGGAAGGCCTTAGATGCCCACCTGAGAGTGTTTACCCAATCCCCTCACTCCGTTACCATATACAGATATAGCACCTATATTAAAGTTACCTTTCCGAACCAATAGAATTGCATGTCAACTTTTGAGTGTTACACGTCAAATGGTGACGAGGTTTCAGTATAAATGTCCTGATTTTTATGAAGTTCATTGGAGTTGAAGCGAGAAGGAAGATCGCACCATTTGCTGATGTTCATGACGCCCCATTTTTTGTACTTGTCATTAAACGGACTCCCTTTGCCAAACCGTCGAGTTGTCCTTATTGATTGATGTTGAAGTACATATCTGCACCCCCATCCATCTCACGGGTGCTGCTATCTTGTCTTAAAGTGCTTCTGAGCAAACCCCCGACTCTATGGGCCGGTTGGGGGTCTCGGAGCACAGCATGCATGGCTGTATTATGCTGTAGTGGTTGTGGCCAGGGCCAGAGTCTTGGGTGCATGTCCACAGGCCATGCATCCAACAGTCTTTTCAGTGGCTGCAAGTGGTGTAATAGTATGTGTCCAGAAGTGGATAGGTTGTGGGGCAAGTGGTTTGTTGGAGTGGCCTGTGTTTTTGGGTGTATCATAGACTGTGCAGTGGGTGGGTGTAATGTTACACTATGTGAAGTGAAGTGGACAGGGGTTTAGGTGGATGAGTTATGCGTTTGAGTTGTGGCCGTTGGGAAGATTCTTGGTTATTTCATTGTATTATGCTGTAATGGTTATGGGAAGTTAGTAGAGTCTTGGGTGTGGAGCCAAAAGTCTTTCCACTGGCTGGAAGTATTGTAACAGTATGTGAACCGAAGTGGATAGGGTCTCAAGGTGGCTGTGTTATGTGTGTGAGTTGTGGTTAGAGGGTAGATGTTTGCATGCATGACTGCATTATGTTGTGGTGGTTGTGGCCACACCCTAGACTATTCTGTGCCTGGCTGGGTGCATGGCAGGACATTATTATTATTATTGGCTGTAGGCCTTACACCCAAGAGTGTAGGGCCTGGCTACAACTATCGCAATGTAATACAGGTATACACTGAACGTTGTGATACGGGTATATGGTTTGTACAAATATGTGTACAGAATGAAATTTGTACATTAAAAAGAAGTATGACATGAACCATTATATACGTACTGTTTGCATTGTTGAGGCTCTATGCAATTATTTGCATGCTATGTGGAAATGTAGCAGAAATTGTTCTTTCATTCTGTGTGATAAAAGAAAACATAACATGTTTGGGTAGGTACTTTGTATGTGTTATTATATTGCATTGCAGACATTTGTGTACTTTGTGGACCCTCATAATTAGTACTTCACAAGTACTATGCTTCAAACAAGTGTACTGTGCAATGTGCTCAGTTCCTGCGTTTGTTTGCATAATCATTGGGTCTGTGAGAAAAGAAAATCCATGCAGGATAAACAAAAAAAAACCTTTCTAGGTTTGTTTGTTGTTATGTGGCAGTCTGTATCGGTGACTTGTGAACTAATTATAGCAATGTTTAAGGTGGTTTATTGTAGAAGGAGGAATTCTTAAGGTGTATGATTTTTTTTTGGAAGTAGTGGTACTATGGTTGCAGTTAGATACCAGTTGGCGTATTCTAACTGTTTATTTGTTTCTGCCTTTTAGCAGTATTTCTTTATGCGCTTGGTTGTTGTTGATGTTTTGTAAGTACTGTGGTATTGCACAGTAATGTTGCAGAATTTTGGGGGCAGTTAGATACTTTTTGGCATATTCTAACTGTTGATAGTTTCGAAGTTGTTGAGGGTATGTTTATACGTAATAAGTGTTGAAGGGTTTCCTCAGAAGAACTTTCATTTTTTCTGGGGGATTTCACATTGTGTAGTAATGGGAAGTTATATTGCAGTATTATGGTTGCAGTCAGATACCAGTTGGCGTATTCTAACTATTTACAGTTTATCACTTTTGCAGGGTATGTTTTCAAGCCCGTTCATTCTTGTTGGTGGATGTACATTTTCACTCTTGTGAAGTGCTTTTGCAGCATTACGGGTGTAGTTGCAGTAGATGTATATTAGTTGCATTGGTTTGGGCATTGTTAGATAGCTGTTGCCTTATTTTACCAGTTGATGGTTTCAAATGTTATTGAGGACAGTTTGTAGATGCTCATACTCAGATTAGTGAGTACATTTTGGTTTCAAGAATATTAAGTAGGGGTTTGCAAGAACTGCTGGTAATCTATGCTTCTGAGTAATGGTAGTATCATTGATTGCATTCAAACCACCCACATTTCTTTTTAATGTATGCAGTATAGTGACCTGCATTGGTTGTGGATCCTGTGTGGTAGATTATGCCTACTGTTGTGAAGATTTTCTTGCCAAGTGATACTTGTCCATGTTGAAGTCAGTAAGCTTGAAGTTGTTTTTGGTGCCATCTGCATTGTATCGTAAAAGCGTTACTATTACGTATTGGCTGTGTGACTGTAGCTGTAAAATGGAACGATTGTCTGAATTGCAAGTACTACAGAATATGCCATGGTTTGCATTTAGGACCAGCTGTTGAAATGGAATGGATTCACAGTTAGGTATGGATACATACACAAAGCGCTTGTTAGGGACTTGTTCCTGTCCCACATGGCTGCAGAGAGTGCATGTGTGTTTCCACATGTATGAAATCTGGAAGATTTCATGTATAGGTATGGTTTTGTTTTCCAGTACTTGTAGTAAGTACATTAGAAATTTGTGTGGATCTTCTTGTGTGTTTATAGTGAATCTTACCATTCTTGCAGTGTTGTCAGGATTGTTTGTTGCATATCTGTGAACGAGTAACATTTGCCAACACAATGGGCCTCATTACGAGGCTATTAGCACCATGGCTACCCCCTTACCGCATTCCGGGTCCGGGTTCACGAAATAGGGATTTATTCCGAGAACCATTCCCCATTCCCATTTGAGCCCCCATAGGGATCAATGGGAATGGGGATGGAGCTAATAACGGGCCCGTTATTAGCTCCATGGTCCCGTAGCGGCTCCCGCTAAGGGACCTTGGAATATGGAGGTAAGGGATTACCGGCACTGGCACCCTTATCGGTGCCGGTAATCCCTTACCTCCAACCTCGTAATGAGGCCCAATTTGTCTGTGCCGTTTAAGTAAATGTTTTCAACAATTGGTGGCAATTGGAGTAGAACATTGATTGAACATTTGCATAGCAATTTACACCAGTTGTATTAGAAAATTTGAATGGACCAGACAGTTCTGTGTTTGACTCATTTGATGGAAGTGTAAGTAGTTTCTTTGAAGAGGTAGTTGTCTTTGTTTGTGCAGTTGGGTATACATTTGTGTTTTCAGTACATCATTGTTTGCTTGTGGTAATTGATGAAGTACCCGCTGCTGTCAATTTCTTTGGTGGTATTGTTGTGAGATCATGTTTAAGTTGAGTTTTCACTAGTTTCCTTTTAGAAGGTTTTCCTTTTTGAGGAACAGGGTACATTTTGAGATGGGGTGTGTAGAGTGCACGTAGTCTGTTGTACTCTACAATGCAAGGAATGTCAACAGTGACTTTACTTGCGTCAACATTGAATAGAAATAGTCCTTCAAGT